>NW_024470595.1:2421255-2739825 GCF_017639515.1 Carcharodon carcharias | reverse complement strand
AAATCCTGTTCCGGCAGTTTGTACCTTCTGGAGTATATAACAGGTATAATCTTGCCTGATCTATGCCTCCCCAGACTATGATGCCCGTTCTTTCAAGTTGCCTGGTCCAAACATTGTCACTTCTGTTCAACTGGACCAGGTTCTTGGTGCAGTATCTCATACTGTAGGCAGAACGGTGCATGTTCATAGGACGATTGTCGGTCCTGAACTTCCTTCTGGTTCCTGATTGCCAGAATAACATAGAGATCCAACCTGCCAGTGTTTTGGTCTCCTTACCTAAGGAAGGGCAGCTTTCTATCACAGAAAGGACAATGTATCTTTATTAGACTGGTTCATGGGAGGAGATGATTGAGTGTGAAGAGGGACTCATTAACTAGGCCTGTACTCAGGTGACCGGCCTGCTTTGAAAACACTATTTTTAGTAATATTTAAATCTCAGAACACTCCAGCTTAGAGAATCATGGGAGATACCAGAGTCAGGAGCTGTGACAAGAGCTCCATCACTTCAGTGCTGTCCAGTAGCTCCATCCAAGATCCATCTGCCAACTATATAACTGCAGCAGCTTTAATAATGACTGTTCCAGCTTCCACTACCTGGACTGCTGGTTACATATTTAGCATCAGAACGCTCCTGAGTAAGAATTTATTGGCAGACCATAGACTCACAATAGCATAAGTTATCAACAGGGGTACTCCAGTGTCGTCTGAGTTCTGGATCGACGTGATATCGTCCTGTGATAACGCTGCAAATGTAAGTTATTCATCACGGGGCAGAGATGACAATAACCTCACAAACAACCCTTATTATAGCTATGGTGAGGAAGGTGGGGGCTGACTTATGTTTCTTACTGTTCAAAAAGATACGGGGACACTTCATCTACGGCAGCCGCCATTTTATTCTTGCTCCACCAGCTCTATGTTTATTCATCTGCCAAAGTGATTTTAACTGACGTGACCCCAGAATTTTATCTGCTTTCATTTTAGGAAGGAGCACAGTTTGATGTCGAACTGAATGAGTCACAGGCATCAACCAATATTCTCTCGGTTGTCTGCATCCCACACCACCAGGTCCAGCCATGTCCAGTGTTACGGGGTGAATGGATAAAATGAAAAGCTAACATCTCTGTATCAACCTCTCTTCTCCACGTCTCTCTCCCTCGATATCCCTCCAACTCTCTCATTCCATTTTTCTCCCTCTGGCTCTCTATGTATCTCCCTCTCTCAACCCTCAACATCCCCACCTCCCTTCCACCCGTCTCTCTCTCTCTCACACACAAACACATGCGCGCACACACACATACACACACACGCAAACACAAACAGACACTGATGCTAACACACTTTCTTCCTATTCTGGCCCAAGCGAATTGAAACGAAATATTTTCAGGAAAGCCGCAGTGACTGCCTTTAAATAGATTGTTTGGGTCAAGTCTTGGTTCCTTGGCACGAATGGGAAAGAATAGCCAGAAAAAAACAAAGGTTTTCGATTAGGCAATATGTATCGAGCAAAATGATAGAAGTAAAGGCTGTCAGATTGTTTTCTTTTTATTTCTTCACCTGATGAAGGCTAGCTGGCTGGGCCAGCCTATATTGCTCATCCTAGTTGAGCAGTTGATGGTATGCTGCCTTCTTGAACTGCTGCACTTCCTGTGGTGTAAGTGCACGCACAGTTCTGTTAGGGAGGGAGTTCCAGGGTTTTCACTACGTGACAGTCAAGGAAATGCGATATATTTCTGAGTCAGGATGGTGAGTAACTTGGACCGGAAAGTCGAGGTGGAGTTGCTCCCATTGGAGCTGCTGCCCTTGTCCTTCTAGATGGTAGTGGTCGTGGCTTTGGAAGGTGCTGCCTAAGGAGACTTGGTGAATCATTGCAGTGCATCCTGTAGATGGTAGACACTGCTTATGTCGTCCATCAGTAGCGGAGCCAGTGTATGTTTGTGCGTGGTGTGCCACTCAAGCGGGCTACATGGAACTGGACCGTGTCAAATTACTTGAGTAATGTGGGTTATGCACTCATCCAGGCAAGTGGGGAGTGTCCCATCACACTCCTGACTTGTGCCTTGTAGATTACAGACAGGCTCTCTGGTGTCAGGGAGTGAGTTACTTGTCGCTGGATGCATAGCCTCTGACTTGCTCTTGTAGCCACAGCATTTATACAGCTTGTCCAGTTCAGTTTCTGGTCAATGTTAACCCCCAGAATGTTGATTGTGGGGATTCACTGAACTGCAGACGGATGGTTAGATTATCTCTTGGTGGAGATTATCATTGCCTGTCACTTGTGTGCTGTAAATGCTACTTGCCACTTGTCAGCCCAAGCCTGGATATTGTCCAGGTCTTGTTGCATTTTGCCCTGGACTGCTTCAGTATCTGAGGAGTCGGGAATGGTGCTGAACATTTTGCAATTATCAGTGAACATCTCCACTTCTGACATTATGTTGGATGGAAGATCATTGATGAAACAACTGATGTTGGTTTGGCCGAGCACCCGACCCTGAGGACACTACACCACAAGTGAGAGCCATGGAAAATAATAGAAAATTCATTGGGGAAGTGAAGAATAAATACAGGTAGAAATGACCGACTGGGAGAATAGACTAGCAGTCTTTTTCTCTATGGATATAAATATAAAAGGTTGTGAAAACAGGAACGGGCATTATAAACCTGGCTTTACTTTAATGTTGATAATTCACCTGGATTGATTCAGGGGCAGGGTGTTGAGGAAAGTTAGTTTGGAAATTGCAGAGGGCAGTGGGTCGCACATTTCCAATTCTGCCTAGTTATAATGGACGATGCTAGAGGATTGTAGAATTGCAAATATTATACCATTGTTCACGAAATGTAACTAATTATCATTTTATAAACCACACATGCAACAGTTTAACCTCAAGTGGTGGAATAGCTTTTGGAAACGATATCCAGAGACAAAATGTATTACCACATGGATAAATGTGGATTCTTTAAGGAAAACATGTCTGGATGTGTTAAAAGCAGATTGTGCTCAGTTAACTTGATTGTTTTGGGAAGAGAACTGTCAGTGGAGAATGGGAGTCAGCTGAATGGGAGGAGACAAAGAGCCTCAGTGAATTCCTATATAATGGGATTCTCCAGCTATCAGCAGCGTCATCAATGCTGTTTTTCTCCAACATAGGACAGAGGCGTCAACGTGGAGGGCACCATTTCAAAATGTGTGGATGACTCAAAACTCAGAAGTGTTGTAAAATTCAGAGGAGAAAAATAATATACTTCCAGAGGACAGAGGTAGGCTGAAGGGACAGATGCCATGAGGTGAAATTTAATGCGGAGAAGAGTGAAGTTGTACATTATTTCAGGGAGAGCGAAGAAGGGTGATATAAGGTTCACTGGCCAATGCTAAATGAGATACAGGAGCTGAGGGGGCTGGATAAATAGCTGCACCAACCATTGAAGTTGGCAGCGCATGTCGGGACGTTAGTTAAACTAGTGACCGGTGATTCAGCGCAAAATCAAGTGCGTACACCGACTGTGCGTTGGATTTTCAATTCACTCCCAGCATTCAGCAGAGTTGCAAGGAGAGGGAACTGGAAGATCATTCTACCTGGCTTTCAGTCAGAGATTCATTGTGTTTATAGCAAATATAGTAACAACTAACCAGAAGGAAAAATAAACCAATTGCAGTCGTCATGTATGCGTTGATCTCAGGGACAGTCGGCTCACAGCACCGCTTGACAGAAGAGAACACTGTGGAGAGTTCTCGCTGATTTCCCCTAATATTTGCTCTGTGCTGAGTGTTCTTCATAAGAAGTGAAACCGAGTTAAATTTAATTCAAAAAGCTTATACGGCGAAAGCGTTCCTTTCTCAGTTTGTGAATTTTAATGAATTATGTGCCGCCGAAAAATTTCTGAGCTGTGACGCATATTTTGCGATATCGGTGTTTTGTTTCATCCGGACGTGGTTTATAGAAATTCGCAACAAATTATTCCCCTGTTGTACGAAACTTGTAAAGCACATAGAAACAAATGATTTTAGTGCCGCCAGCTGAACAGTCGATGCAGAGCCAGTCATGAAGGACGTGGGGAGTACACAAAGAGCATATCATTCAGGCATCCAGTGAGCAATGGACGTATTTTCTAGATGGTGAGAATCAGGGGAACAAGTAGGTGCAAAAGGCTTTGGGCCTTCAGGTACATCGCTCACTAACCGCCAATGCACGTGTACAAACAATCACTTTAAGATCTCAACTTCCAGGCTGTCATATCCGAACTACCACTCATTGCAATAGATATTTATACAACTGCCTTAAATTTGCTGCTACACGGATATATGTAACTGGCTAAAAACCTACAAAGGAATTTTTGTAATGCAATGTTAGGAATTACATACCACCATCTTGCTATAAACATGACTGTACACCACTTCTGGGGTCGCAAACTTATAAGGAATTCTTTATATAAGTGATGGTGCTGTATGACTGTGCGAATTGAGAATTCTGAGCGTGGTATAATGGAGGCAGCAGATCAGCCAGAAAGTTGCTGATTTTTTGTGAAGCCATGAAACACATAATACATCTGCTCCTATTTCTCATATTCGTACAGGCACTGCTCAGACGAAGCACCAGGATTACATTGACACTGGATTGGAAGCAATGCTGATTCCGGAGTTTGGTTGGTTACTTTAGGAGTTCACTTCTCATAATCTTAGATTTGTATAATTTCAGGAAGGGTAAAGCAGAAAAGGTGCCCGTCCTGCCTTTGCTGGTTCGCTGAAGGAGACATTCACCTAGAATCCCCCGCCGTTTTCTGCATCTTCCCCCCCGCCCCCGCCACACCACCCCCCCTACCCCGCCCCCCCCCCCCCCACCCCACCCCCTCCCCCACCCCCAACCTTTTCAGGTCTTCTACTTGTATCTAATCTCTTGAAAAAAGAAGAATGAAGGGTGGCCTGATCTAGGTTTCTACCCTGTTAGAATCTTGGGTTAGATGAAATAGGGAGAAACTGCTTCCGCCGGCGGGTCGAATGGAGTTGAACGAGCACATATTGCTGGCACTGATTCACAGCGACAGTGTCACGGCCAACCCTGGGAAAAGTCCAGAAGAACTTATCACACTGAGAGCAGCTGGGAATCTAGAAATAATACCTAAAAATTATCAAGGACGCCGAAATTTCGAGAAAAAAATCTTTATTGTTTGCAAACCGATTAAACATATTCATCTCTTCTGTTCTCTTGAATAAGTCAGCATGCTTTTCTTTTGTTAAACTGTAATTTCACTGGGACTAAGCTGTTTGACCCAAAAGGCTGCACTTGGACTAGGTCAGGAGCAATGGGCCCTCAGAATAAATGCCTGATGCTCTACTGACACGGCGATCCGGGCTGTATTGAACGTTTTTCCCATCGCTGCCTTCACCGTCTAACAAGAGTCTTCACAGCGTTAATATTTTTTCCATTTACTTCTGTGGTAATTCACTGCCTGCAACACATTTACCCCACAGGCAGACCGGCAGCCTCCCTTTGGGTTCATTTGACAAATCTTCTAACTAGCATCACCTATTCGCTCCGAACCAGTGGCGTGTGCAGTGACAATTGTCGTTATCCTGGTATGTGCACTGGACCTTCAAAGCTTTGAAGGGTGTATTTATTTCAGGGAGCTACTAAGTTGCAGGAATTGAAAACCGAGCTCCACAGCCACAGAGACGGATTTCACGAGTGGTAAACGATTTATTATGGTGCTTCTTTGGGGAAAGTGTGATACTATTCCGTTGAAAGCAATACAGCTCATTCGGAGTGACGTTTAAATTTTATGAATCACTAAGGGTAGGGATGTAAATGGATCTGTCAGCCCGAGACCATCATTAAAACGATCCACCATTTAACCCTACCCACTCTTTCTTGCATAACGTGCAGTAACATAAACCAGTCAACCTCCTCCCTTGTTCTGCTAAACCTGTAATAAAGCAAAGTGCTTCCTTAAGTAAACAACTATGAATGTAATGTTGGTCCATTCGGGCTTCTTAATATCGGCACATAAACCCAAATGTATTTTCGGACATTGTTACGTTGATGTAAACTTCATAACATCTGCCTCCATGTTATTTCTTACTGGGTTCAACAGGTTTAGTTTCATCACGTTTCTATCTTTGCCCCTTCATGTTACATTCGGACTGTTGCTATGCAACCTTTCTCAATCCTATCTGGACATGATTTTCATACTTCACCATAACCATTACAACTCTCGATAGCTGTTGCATCAGGAAATATGTTCTCCCCTTCCCTCCACCATCAGACATTCGCCTTTGTACATCCGACCCTTTCCAACTCTCCACGTTTTTAAAAGTAGGTATATTTATATCTTTCTTCATTTCTGATGATAAGTCATCGACCTGCACAGGTAACGCCAATGCCACCACAGGTGCCCCCTGACCTGCTGAGTATTTCCAGGTGGTTTGTTTTTATTCCCAACAATCATGTTGCATTGCTTTACTATCGGAAAGTTTGGTGGAATGAGATTCAATCTGAATTTAGAGAGAACTAATTTACAGGGTGACGTGGGAAGTGGGATTGTGGAACAAAATTGACAACTCTTTCCAAGAACGGGCACAGAGTCGACGGGCCGACATGCCTCCTTCTGAACTGCAGAATTTGATGAATCGCAGCTTTCATTTCTGCTTTGACTGCAAGATTAGAAAATAGCTGAAGACTTGAAGGTGATGACCGAATGGTTCCAGGTAATTGTGTGATGTTTTGTGCCGAACATATAATACATGTAAGATGATTTCAAGCACAACATAGGTCTACAGCTTACTATTATATTAACTCATAAAACCCCTAATTAATTTAGCTTCCAATTACAGCCCCGTTAAGGCAACAGTAAAAACAATTACATTTCAACAGACCCCGGCAAGTCGACACAATACCCTGGGCAGAGGTATTCAAACTGGCTATTCCAAGTTTCGTCTGTGTAGACAGCAGGCTTATTGCACAAATACAGAAGGCTGTTTGCACTTACAGTCGACTTTAGAATGCCTTCTCTGCCCTCGTTCTCCTTTATATATGTTTGTCCTTTTTTAATGTAAGTCCCATTGTTCCCATAAGTCCTTGGGATTTTACCTTTCTCATAATATGAATCATATTGCTCATCATAGTGCTGCTATTATCAGGAACCTTTGGAAAAAGTAGCCATGCTGATTGGTTGCCTTCTCTGGCTAGGTGTAACACCCAACCATCTCTTTGAAATTCAAACTACTGTGATTTATCTTAAACTGCAAATTCTGCTCACCTCACATTCTAAGACTTCAGCCATGTTTTCCCATTTATCATTTCAAACCTAGCTTCATTTGATGAGTCAAAGCCTCCAGACCAGCTGTCTCCAATTCAATTAAATCCCACACACACTCAGAGAAACTAATCAAATCCTCCTACTTTTAAAATAAATCACAATGATGTTGTGAGAATTATTGTACGTTTGTGACATCTGAATTCCGTCCATTAAACTCTATCCCCCTTTACCTCTCTCTTCTTCTTTCAAACACTCGTTCAAATCTATCCATTTGGCCAGATATTTCGTCATTTTCCAAAATACATCCTTGTGAAAATTCGTTCTAAATGTTGATATATAACGCTCCTTTCAAGCACATTGGCAAGTGGAGTGGTGGGGAGTGTTATTTTGTCAAATGCAACAGATACATAGAAGATTCTGCTGTGTTGTTCAGTTGAGCGGACTTCAAA
Source organism: Carcharodon carcharias (assembly GCF_017639515.1). NCBI lineage: Eukaryota > Metazoa > Chordata > Chondrichthyes > Lamniformes > Lamnidae > Carcharodon > Carcharodon carcharias. The sequence continues at coordinate 2,732,125 of NW_024470595.1, read as the reverse complement.
ATTAAATTCTGTGGATCTGTTGAATGTTAATATATCCGTCCAGTCAGAGCTTGGGTTGTGGAATATTGATGAGCATCACTGCTGAATAGGGGATGACGAGTTTTATCTAAAGTTGGCTCCTATTTTTAGCAGCAGGTACCAGAGGCTATCCATGTTCATCATGCCGGAACACCACCATCGATTTGCAATTTGGTAATTTCCATGAGGTGACTAGGACTGCACACAGTACTCAAATTGTTGTCTAACTAATGATTGAAAAAGTTCCAACATAACCTCTCTGCTAGTATGTGTTATGCCTCGTCTATTAAACGAAATGATTCTACCTGACTTCTTAAATACCTCATTGGCCTTTCAAATAATATTCAGAAATCTGTGGAGATTCGCTGCAATGTCCATCACTTTCGCTAAACCTCACAATATTCTCTTCATTAATTGTATATTCCCTTCGACCTGTTTGAGCTCCCCAGCTGCATTACATCGCTCTTCCCCACTCCTTTAGCACTTTTCTGACCATCTAACCAGTCAATTGATATCTTCCTGATATCAAACCTCCTCACTCTCAAACACAGCCACTTTTCTCGTTGCTTGAAAACTTCTCCCTATATATATATATATTGCCAAATAGCTAATATGTGTCATGAAAAGCACGGCTAAGTATGCATGTGACTTTTTTTCAGGAGAGAAATCTGGTTGCTGCAAATCTATGTCCCCAATACCCTTAACACTGATGTTTTCAGGATTCACGTCGGAGCTCGGGCGCTCTTTTAAATGTAAGTTCTCCATTGGCTCTGCCATGCAGCCTGATGAAGAATTACCAATGATCTTTGCAGCAAAACAGTGCAACGGATTTGAAAACTTTGCATTATAACTACACGCCGTTGATTGGTGACACATAACCTCCTGGGCTCAGAAATCAATGCTGCCCCCGTCTAATTCCAACCAATCACCAACGCTTCGTTATGAAGACAGCCAGAAGAAGGTAAATGCGATGCAAAACAAGAGTGAGCTCCCCTACAATGTTACTCTGGGACTTGTGAAGCGGCGCTGTTGCATGACCGTTAATCAGATAAATACATCAACCACAGGGGCAGTTGGCCTGTTACTTACTGCTTTCCCTACTTGCTCTGATCGCCTCAAAGTCATCGATTGAGAGACAGGGGTAAACATATTTCAGTTCCCTGACGTTACAACTCCCCCGAATGATAGCACCAAATGTAAATTTCAACAGACAATCGATAATTTCTCGTTTAAGCCCCCGTCGTGCATTTGCCCGACTGTGAGCACCTTCCTTCTAACTCGCCATGAAATCCACACGCTTCAATTCCAACATCCTTGAAATACAGCAACATTTCGACACTATTTTTACGTCAGTATTTGAAGTGCGTATATATTATATTTAATTGAGCCATGTTCCGAAGGCAATTGTGAATGAGCAACTTGTACTGGTCATGCGCGACATGCCCACACCCCATGAAATAAACAGAAGAGAGATTGCATTAGATATCAGCCTATTGATTACGGGAGCTTTTGCAACTTAAGGTTTTCTTTGGACAGATTACTTTCATCATTGAGAAGAAGGATAACAGCTTTGTTAAGATCGGATCATTTATCAGCTCTGAGAAAAACCTACCCTTACAGGTTTCTCTTAACCTGAAGCATTAACTGGGCAAATAGGAGAGTTCCAGCCTGTGCGCAATAAATCAGCAAGGAAGAATGCTGAATCCTCCACTCACTGAACGTTAAATTTGAAAACCAGATATTAGGAAACATGCATCGGGTGGCCGGTTAGCTCAGATGGTTAGAGCGTGGTGCGAATAACGCCAAAGTATCGGGTTAGATCCCCGTACACGCCAACATACGTTTTTTGACTTAGAAGTAATTAAAGCCCACACCCCGTTCAGCTGTTTTTTTCTACGCTGTCACGTGGAAAGAGCGTTTCGAAATGTTCTTCTGCAGCGTTGCAGTCTCTGTTTTATTTTACATCCATGCTTCCTGCTTCTGGAACATTTCTGCCTCTATTGCTGACAAATCCGTCCTTCTTTTAACAATTCTGTGCCACAAATTTGTGTGCGACAAGACAACAAATCTTTGCTACTGTACAACGGAACTCTTGCAAACGACGCTCTGCTCAGAAAATATATCCGCACAGCTCCCTGGTAACCTGAAGGTTTGACTGGCCAAATACAGGAGTTCTAGCCTGTGCGCGATCAGTCAGGCAAGGAAGAAGGCTGAATTCTCCACTCGCTGTTAGACTGAATTTGAAAAGCATTTGATCAAACTAGGAAACGTGCAGCTTGGCGACCAGTTAGCTCCTACGTAAAGGCAAAATGCTGCAGATGCTGGAAATCTGAAACAAAAACAAAACATGCTGAAAAGCAGAGTCTTCAGAGTCATACGGACTCGAAATGTTAACTGTGTCTTTCCCTTTACAGATGTTGTTGACCTGCTGAGTTTTTACAGCACTTTCTGTTTTTGATCAGTTAGCTCCAATGGGTAGAGGATGATGCTAATAGAATTGAAGCTCACGGGCTCGATCCCCATTGAACAATTGGACATGGGAGATGTATGGTAAGTCTGCCCCTATTTCAGTTCAGTTGTAGTCCTTATACTGTTACGTTGTTAGAGGTTCACTTGTAATTCCTCTCCTGTCACATCAGAATAGGATTTCGAATAGGACCATGTTCTCCTGCGGCATCGCAGGTTGAGCTTTTTTTTCTTCCACACTTCCTGCCTTTAAAAATTTCTGCCTCTTATCCTGACAAATCTGTCCTTCTTTTCACACTTCTCTGCAACAAATCTGTCAGCATCATGGCAACAAATATTTTCTCCTCTACAGCAAAACACTTGCAGACGAGCAGTGAAATCGCTGTCACCTGTGCCCGTGCCTGCCGTTCGCTGCAATGCTGCAGGCAAATTCACTCGAGCCTACTTGCAAGTGTCAGTGCAACCAATCATACTAGCCTACCATAAAGTGATTGCATTCCAGCTATCAACAGCTTTCTATACGACAACAATAACCGGTTCACAAAAATTTCACCTAAATACTGCATCTGTCAGCACAGTCTATCCATTAACAAATTTCTCAACAGTCAGTCAGCCGCTGGCGAGGCCAAAAAATAATTTGCTGCTTCGAGATGTCTTTTAAAAAAACAGCACAATATATTCCTAATTTGTTGTTACTTATTCTCAAACATGCCCGGAACGTAGTAAAATACTGAACCGCAACGTCTACTTCATTGCTGAGCTACTTGTAAACGACGGATATGCCAGATCGCTGAGAAACTAATGTTTTCCCGTGTAACTTGTCGTAATTCCAATCTCAGATTCAGACAATGTAGCCACGAAGACACCCAGCACAGGGTAAATCCAACGCCAAATAACTGTGAGGTCTCCCCACGGTTTAGAAGCTTTGCTGTATGACTGTTACTGGGATAGATTTATAAATCATCAAGGGCAGTCGGCCTGTTATTTTCTCTCTCATTTACTGGTTCCGCAATTTGTTCTAACCGCCTTAAGCCGTTGATTCAGAGCAGGTGGAAATATATTTCAGCTTCCTGCACTTGCAACTTCCCCGCCCTTTACTACCAAATTTCAAATTCAACAGGCTCTCGGTCATTTCTTGCTAAAGATCCCGTCATAATTTGTAAAAACTGCGATCGTCTTACTTCTCTTTCGCAATTCAATCCCAATTCCAATCTTCACTTGCATCAACCTGAGGAAAGGGCAACATTTCAAAACTAATTTTACTTCAAAATTTGCAGTGCTTTCACTTTGTAAATGTAGCAATCCTTCTGAAGGCAATTTCGGATGAGCAAATTATGCTGGTCGTGGAGGCATATCCATATCCCCTGAAATAAATTGAAAAAAGGGAGATTGGATAAGATGTCAGTCTATTGATGGCGAGAAGTTTTTCAGCTTGAGGTTTGCTTTGAGCAGCATATTTTCAATATTCAGAAGGGGAGCGTTGAAGTTGCTGAGCAGCTTTCTGAAGGTCGGAACAATGAGGAAAACTCATTCACTTCCAGCTTGCCGGTAACCTGAAGCTTTCAATTTACAAATACGGTAGTTCCAATGTTCCAGCTGGTGCGCGGTCAGTCAGCAAGAACTGAGTGTCGATGGTCCTTGGGTCATTCTTCACTAATATTCCAGACACAGAATCCGAGTGACCCCCGCCCCTTCCACCCCACCCCCCCCCCCCCCCCCCCCCCCGCGACCCCCTCCCTCCCCCGACACACAATCACACATACACCCCCACTGCTGCCTTGATATTGTCTCAACGAAATTTAATGGAAGGATATTGAGGGTATATTGTTTTCATGTTTTGAAAAAGTGTCTGCGTGTATGATAGGAAAGAATCAAGGTTCATAATTCTCAGTCGGAACAAATCTGGACATTCCCTCTTCATACGGTGATACTTATCTGGCTGTCACTATTACTGATCTCGTTTCCCTCTTTCTGATGGAGAACGTATTGACAATCAAGATTCTCGCCAGAAGAAACTGTGGCCTTTCCAAATGTATCTCTGTCAGTATGGTGTCTGGCAAAAACAGATCTACTGCTCATGTTCTTCATATATTAGACTATCAAACTTTCAGCAAAGTCTAACACATTGATTGATCTCCAACACTGTCATTGTTACGGCAGTACCAAATTTTAAATGGAGCAGGCGCTCCGTCATTTCGCGCGGAATCACCCATCATAAATTGACACTGAAGTGGCTGCCTTACTTCTCATTCGCAATTTAGCTCCATTTCCAACCTTCAATTGTCACTGTCACTGTCAGCGATAGAGGGACAGGATTTTAAAGCAAGGTATGTCACTGTGCAAACTGCTGCAGTGACCGTAACAGCGGTCTTTGTCTTGATCTAATAGGAGAATATACCAATTCGGTTGCCTAGGAACACAAATATTCATTTTCTCAGCAACTGAACAAACTGCAGAACCGGGTGATCAACAAACTGATCATTAACAATGTTCACTAGGGTTCCCGCCCTGGCGCGGATTTTTTGCTCCCATTGTCTTCCGGGGTAGCAGAATTTTCGCATGTATTTTATCTCCATTTCTCGATTTTCTTTTTATTTTATTAATTAATTGTTTGACAATCAGGCGTATTTTAACAGCTACCAGAGACCGCAGGGGACTCCCGGCATACAACAGCAAAAATCAGAATGCCACAGAGGTGGGAAACCGAATAAAGCCCTTTATTTGACTGTTCACTATATCAGGCAGTTTTATGATGCTGTGGTTGACAGCTGCTCTCTGTTTTGTAACTATCAGCTTAGCCTTTATTTCCGACCCGATTTTACACCCCTGGTATACATCGCCTCTCAAACCGTTTATATGTTGATTTATTTGATTTCCTTGCGTTTATGCAGCTACACAAGCTGTTACCATCCTTTCACGCAGATTAACCCCCTCCACATGAATGAAAGCAAACCGCGTTAATGCTCATGAGCAGAAAATCCTTCTTTTCCTCCCAAATATTTCAAGTTCTTTGTTAAAATACATTTCAACCAGTTTCCTGAACACCTGTTGTTGCAGTTTGTTCCGTTTCTAGCAAATCTACGTTAAATAATTGCTCTGCGAAATTATTTGTGTTTGCAATCTTCGGGTGAATGGGTTTAATTTATTGCATTTTCGAGTCAGGGAGCTGATGCGAGAAGATAATCATGTTAATCATGGAGGCTGCAAGCAGTGTTTGAACGTTCACTCCCAACCGCATTAAAAACAGTCATGCACAACACCTTAACCACTCGGTCGCCACAGCTGGACAAATACAGCCTTGTTACATGTCGCTACAAAATGCCAGGCACAATGTAATGTACAAAACATCAGACAATTGCCTGGAATCATTCGTTCATCACCTTCACCTCATGAGCCCTTTTCTAATCTCCCAGCCCATGTCGAAATGAAACTCGTGAATCGCGGAATCCTATCAGTCAGAAGGAAGCCTGTCGGCCCATCGAGTCTGTCCATGCTCTTTGATAGATCTGTCAATAATGTTCTACAATCCAGCTTTTTCCCATTACCCTGTAAATTAGTTCTACTGCAATCCCGAATGAATCTGATTTCACCATCCTTTCAGGTGGAAAAGCATAGCATCTTCAAAGCTGGCAATATAAAAAAAAAACAGAACTGCCAAAGAAAGAAATGCAACAAAAGTTTGCGATGCCTCTTTGTGGACAGTGAAGGCGGCTGTGGGAAGCATGTTAAACGAAGCCCAGGTACCTCCGTCGGTAGAGCATCAGGCTTTTATCCTGAGGATCCAGGTTTCCATCGCTGTTTTGGCGTTGCCTTTTTGGCTCAAGGTGTTCACTCCCAGCAAAACGGCAGCAAAACGAATCATGGACGTTGAATTCTTCAAGGAGAACTGAAGAAACGGAGAACCCTTTGATTTGCAGAAAAATACCCACCATCTCATAATTGTGGCAGCTTCGATTGACTTTAGAATTGTTTTCAGGTTTCCAGTTACTCTAAGCGTGAAAAGTGCTTCCTGTTTTTTCCCTTGGCTGGCACGATCGCTATGGATCAGAAGCAAAAACATATCAAGATTCAACCCCATTCTTACCGGCGGGAGAAACAGTTTTTCCGTGTTTAATCTAACAAATCACTTTAACAGGTTTGAAAACTTTATTCTTCTATCCTCAAGGAAATAGAAAAGTTTGGAAGCCCTGAAAAGGGTGGGGAGTGGTGGGCGGTGTTAGGCAGGGATCAGGAAGAAGGAGAAGGATTGATACTGGGCGAAATTCTCCTTCTGAAAGCCAGCACAGACAGGATGGGCCAAATGGCCTTCTGTGTTGTGCCCGTTCTATGATTATATTTTAAATGTCAGTGTGTAGGCAATGAGGTTGAGGTCACTATGAAATTCTTTCAACTGAGACTTGGAAATTATCCCAGGTTAGTGTTGCTGTAAGTTTTGGAATACATCGACAGCTTTTACTATTTTTCGTTCTTGGTTGAGAGAATTGCTGGTAAAGCCAACATTTATTTGTGGATCCTTCTTCTCCACTGTACGTGCAAGCTCTGATCCTTTGATTGTGGGACCATATCGAAAGAAATTGTCTGTGAGGACAGGAGACAATAGGCAGAAAAAACAAGTGTTGTAATGGGAATGAGATGCACTGAATTTGTACAAGGCACTCGTTGAGTCTCAGTTGTTGTATCCCAACTGGCTCTGATTGTTGCTCTATAGGAACGATGTGATGATGTGAAGGATGTTGGTAAAAGGGCAGAAAAGATTCACGAGAATACTCCTGGAATGAGGAACTTCAGTTATGATGGTAGATTGGAGATGTTAGGACTGTTTTCCTGGGAGATAAGAAGGCTGAGAGGAGATTTGATAGAAGGATGGAAAAACACGAGGTGCCTAGTCAGAAGAGACAGGGAGAAAGTGTTCCCTTTCGTCAAATGTTCAAGACTGAGAGGGTAGAGATTTAGAGCAGTTCATTTAAAAAAAGGAAAAGTGACACGAGGAAAATCTTTACTTTTCTTGCAAAAAGTGGTTAAGGCCTGGAATGCACTGCCTGAGAGTGTGCTGGAGGCAGGTTCAAAGGAAGCATTAACAAGAGAGTTACACTGTTATCTGGCTTTAAATCCTTGCCTGTGGCCCTGGGTCCTAGGTTCCAAATCATAGGAAATAACTTTCAAAAAGAATTATCAAATTCCTCCTGCAATCATGAGTATGGGTTTCGGTAAAGAAGCTGTCAGTCGGTAAAATGTAGGGACTGAGCTGTGCCTTAGTGTCTGGATTCAAAGAGGGTCAGGAGGGAGTTCAAGAACCAAGCAAAGTTCCAGAGGGGGAAAACTGAACATTAGGCGATGAGGAAAAGCAAGGAATGTGAATGGCGTTCACCATCTTTCGAATTTTATTCAATGAAGGACCCAAAGGGAAAAGCATCTCTGAGCCAAGGAGCTGCTGATTAGTGCAGTGACCGGAAATAGAACTGAAATTAGCAGAAGTCTGGTGTTTACTGAGGGAGAGGAAACGGGGTAAGCAACGAAACAAAAGATGGTGGATTCTGAAAAGCAGCCGTCAAAAAGCAAAGGAAATGAATGACAAAAATAAATTTTAAAAATGAACAAAATGGTGGCAGAGATTAAAATGTAAGTTATTCTGTCATGTTACAGTCACGGTTTACAAGATGCACGTTTATTGTCAGATTATTCATGAATACTACGTGTCTACACGTTACCAAATCGAGCATAGCCCGGTTCCTCTCCGTTTTAAAGTATCTTTTTCAGCAAACTTTCCTCGATTCAATCTGCCAAAGCACTAATTTCACAGAAATTCCGATTCAGCCCAGTTGAGGTGAAAAAGCCAGTTTCTGCGTTAACGCACGCACGGAAATGTCGCCTGATTGTGTGGGTTAAGGGCCCTTCTTTTCAAGGGGCTCTCATATCCCGGGAATCTCTGAAATCAACCGCAGATTCTTGACTCTGTTGATATACAATCTTTATCTGCAAATGTCTCCCACATACCAACCAATTTCAAGCTCTGTTTCCAATTTTGCGTGCTTTCTCTCGATAAATACCAGAGCATTCTCCTCGTCGGGGAATTGAACACCAGTCTCCGGCGTGACAAATGGGAATATTAACGACTATACTAACGAGTAAACTGAACTGCATGATGGGTACAGGTTTAGATCATCCATGCCTCTGACATGCACAGACAAACTCCTTTACAGCACAGTAAGGCAATGAATATTGCACTGCTGCCGAGGAGATGCTTTCTGACCGACCTAAACGAGAATAGTTATCGTCCTGTGTAAAAAGCAATCTATTATATATAAAGCCACAAAATGCAATGGTGAACGTATGTGTGTGTGTGATGCGGAGGTAATGATAGAGAGGTGGAGAGAGACGGAGAGAGAAAGAGCCAGTGATGCCAGAGGACTGAAGGATTGATTATGTTATATCCATGTTGAAGAAAGTGGCGGTTGGAAATATTCTGATTTGAATTTCTCCCGCGTGTCTCTTCGGAACAAAATCTCACCGAAATGCATGAAAATAATCTCCGGGCTTGGCGTTTCTTATTTGAGACGTTTAAAATTAACAATAATAAAAACAGAAAATACTCGAAAAGCTCAGCAGGTCTGGCAGCTTCTGTAGAGAGAATAACCAAGTTAACGTTACGAGTCGGCATAACTTCCTCAAACTGAGATAGGCTGGAATGGAACATGAATCAGCTGCACGGAAGACAGATTATATTCCCCACTGCACCACTAATGCTGATTACAGGCCCTTCAATGGCGGAAAAAATGCCAAAACACTTACCAAGAGCATTACCATTAAAAATAAAATGGCCGGTTTCTATGCAGCCATTCACAATCTCATCTGGACACATCCTTTGTTTTTTTTTTATCAGAACCATTACGATTGTATTCAGCTTTTGTACGATGACACAGTTTCTCTCCTCCACCCCAACAACACACCGCCCCACCAAAATCCCTCACTCACCTCTTTTGTTAAGCCTGCGCCCTCCCGCTCTCCACTGGTTAAACATTATATCCTTTTACATTTCTTTTGGTCTGATGAAAATCCATCGACCTGAACAGGTCATTGTGTTTGTCTACACTGATGCTCTATGCTCTATGACCTGCTAAAGCATTTTGGGTCCTTTTTTTGCTTCTGTTTCTTTTTTCACTTTTCCAGTGACTGCACTGTTTTCCTTTTCCATTTGAAAGGTTTGGGAAAAAGTTGTGAACAATATTTATATTCCTCGTTCTTGCTCCTTGCTAATCTTCCAGTTTTCTTCCTCCATAGGTCTGTTTCTCTCGTGAACTCCCTCCTAACGCTCCTCAATTCCAGACACTATACCACAGCTCAGTCCCGATGCTGAAGCCGCTGATTGCCCCAATAATGAAGTCCCCTTTCCTGATTTCTGCAGTGATTTGACACAAGCTTTCCAACTGCTAAGGGAAACAGATCAATCAGTCCAAGAGCCTATTTCTATTGGCTGGGAATCTCGGAGTGAAAACATTAAAACCAGAGATTCCAGCATGGAAATTAAGAAGCTATTCTACACACAAAGTGAGCTAGAATTTCAGGGTCACATTCTGTGAATGGAATCTAATGTTTGATTGATTGCTATGTTTTCAATCTGAGATTGATCGAGTTTTGTTAAAGGAGGGTATTAAGGAAAATGAGGCAAAGGTGAGCAGATGGAGTTAGTCATCAAATAAACACAACATCATTGAACATATTCTAGGGGTTAACTAGCCTCAGCAACAGCAGACTTCGAGAGAAACAACTTACCTACAGCTTTCTGGACTGAACATTGAGTTCAAGAAATGTATATCATAATATCTGCCTCCATGTTGGTTCTTGCATTTATTTTTATTTCCCTGGTTTGGTATTGTCACGTTTCTTTCTTTCTACATCATGTTACATTTAGGCAGTTACTATGCTGCCACTCAAACCTTCATCTGGACACATTTTCTATTCTTTACTGTACCCACAGGAATACAGAATTGTTAGAGTGCAGCAGAAGGTCTTCGGTCCATCCTGTCTGCAGCAGACCTCCGAATGAGACATTCCCTGGCTTCTTGTTCTAGCCCTGCACATTTTCCCTTTGGAGCTATCAGGCTAATTCTGCCTGACCCAATCTCAGGCAATGCATCCCAGACCGGAACCACATACAGTGAAAAAAAAACATTCCCTTTTGTCATTTTAGCTTCTTTTATCAACTAAATTCAGCCTGTGCCCTCTTGATCTCGATCCCTTCATGGGTGGGAACACGTTCCCCCTATGTACACTGCCCAAACCCCTCATGATTTTTAATACCTCTATCAAATCAGCTCCCAACCTTCACTTCCCCAAGGAAAACAGTGCTAACTTCTCCAGTCCATCTGCATAACTGAAGTTCCGCATCCCAGAAACAATTCTTGTGGACATTCTCCCCTCTATTTCCAATATCCTTCACATCTTCACATTCTTCCTCAAATGCAGCGCCCAGAACCAGACGGAATACACCATTTGGTGCTGAAATTGTGCCTCAAAAAAATCTCATTTGCCTTACACCCATTACAACACTCATTGTGTCATGAAAAATGTTGTTTCCTGCCACACAGGCAAACACTTTCGAAACGACTGCACAACCGCTGAATCAGATCTTAGCTCTGCAGTCCTATCACATCGAGTCATGTATGGTGGTGGACAATTAAACATCTAACTGGAAGGGGAAGCTACACGAATAAATGTTGGCCTGTTCACACACCATTCTAAATGCGTCTTCCTGACTTGGACATGCCTAGCTTGGTTTGAGTGCATCAACAGTCGGTGTAGCACTTGGAACCTTTAAGCATCATTGACCACCGAAGATCATTTCACACTTATGTCCAGCCTTGAGTATCACTTTGATGATATTAATTTTGGACTTGTTTTGTAGGTCTTGATGCAATGTGTCTATGCGATTTAGAAGTGAACAATTCTGCCAACTATTTCTGCACTTGAAAAATCATACGATGGACCCCTTTCACCATCTGCTGATGAAGTTGTCCATTGCTCCGATCTGTTGTGGAAATGACATGACTTGTCGATGATGAATTCTGAAGTTGAACGTGATTCTGAAACGGTCTTTCAATATAACCTATATCTTTGTGCATCCTTTAGCTCTTCTGCTGTTAATCCTGACATGTTCAGCCTGCATAGACCTTCATTCACAAATGTAGGCGAATTTTAATGGCTTGCTGGTCTGGCTCGGGCACAAGAGAATCAAAGAACAATAGCTCTGCTTAAACTTTTTGAATTCGGGTGGTAGTTCAGCTACATCCGAATTCAATCTGGAGAATTTTGTGGACATTTTGACAAAGTCCCTTTGACCTTCCATCTTCTGTGGTACTTGGAATGACTTTCACTGTGGCTGTTTTTGCTGTCTTTTCCAACGTTGTGCCAATATAATTGTAGCCTTCGCTGGCCTGATTTTTATGCAGTTTTCTTTATTTTTATTTTTATTCTTTGACTCTCCCTCGCTCCCTGTCAATCCGGTACATGTCCTGGTCAGTCGCCTTTCTTGACTGGCATAATCTGGTGCTGGTTCTCTTCACACCCTCTCCTACTCACTGAACAGACAGGCCATGCATTGCAGTCTAACCATGAGGGATCCATCTGCTTCCCTGCGCTTCATTTGAACACTATCTGACTCTGCCTTAGAAGCTTTTCTGGACAGTCAGTGAATTGCTTTCTCAATGCTCTCCGTGCTTCGACTCTCTTTAGATCTGATAAAAACTTCAAGAGTCGCTTCATGCCATGTAGCACAAACTGACATTGTTCACCAATCGTATCTGTAGTAAATCTTAATGCCAATATGTCTGACCACCGCATAACACCATTTTCTGTTGTTATAATGATGGAGGCGCCAAACACCATTCAAAAAGAGGGTAACTGCTTTGAGATACATTGCCCCAATCAAGTACCTATCGTTAACTATGGTGGCCTGGTGATGAGCATTGCTGCTTTCCAAGCAGTTGATATACAACAATCGCAGTTTGTTCATTTTACATTTCTGCGTTCAGGAGCTCCAAGCAGGAGTGGATTCTGATGAGATGAGATTTTGTTCTGAAAACACACGCGGCTCTAATTCAAGCAAAGTGATTTCCTATGTCCACTTTTATAAGGGAGGAACATAGTCATGGAGGGATTTTAAATTGAGAATGAGGATTTCATAATTGAGGCACTGGCGGGTCAGGAGCTAGTTTGCTAGGTCAGTAAACGTGGCTGTGATTGGTACGGTTTCATACATTTAGATGAGGGACACATAAATATGTGTCCATAGGTAGAACGTTTGAAGGCATCACAGCGATGCCTTGTTCTGCTCACAGGCAACAGTGACCGGATTGCACGGCTCATTTCCCTTCTAGGAATTCATGCTGCTATCCCTCAAAGGCAGATTAAAATCCGATGCACATTTTACCCTTGAAATGCAGCATTTCAGTCTGATTTCTCAGGATATGCCCTACATCACTTCAGATAAACCATAAATATGCAAGGAACTGAGCACAGCCTTGAAATTTTCACAGGAAACATTGAGTTGGGAAAGAGGTGAAATATTGAAAGAACTCATCTCAAAAAATGGGAAAATGCTGGAAAGATGAGAGAGAGCTGGAAAAGTGGAGGGGTTTAGGAAGGGAGTTCAGAATTTTAGATCAGGTCAGCTGAATACACAGTTGTCGATGCTGTAGAGATTAAAATCCGGAATGCACAAGATGGCAGAACAGGACGAATCTGGAAGATTTGTCGGGCTGGAGGAGGTTACAGAGAAATGAAGGGACAAAGTCATGGAGAGATTTTAAAGTAAGGATGAGGGTTTTAAAATTGTGGCATTTCCGGGGCAGGAGGCAGTGTCGGTCAACAATCACGGGGGTGATTGGTGAACTGGACTTGGTTCAGGTGATGTTCCAGGCAGCAGAATTTTGGATGAGCACAGGTATGTGTGGGGTGGAAGATGGGAGGCCGGCCAGGTGAACACTAGAATAGTCATGTCTAGAGTGAACAAAGGCGTGGATGAGGGTTGCAGCAGCTGAATAGCTGAGGCAGGGTCGGAGTTGGCCGATGTTTAGCATGATCAAGTATTGAGTGTTCATCTGACAACAGCCTGTCAGTCTGCCTAATATCATGTAGTTTTATCAGAGGCGTAAGCAGTAAAATTGATACAGCGTCAGCCATTATTGTTCAATATTAGCATTGTTACTGTATCTGTATCTCTGGAACATTATGTCAGTGCGGGACGTTTCGCATTTCACTGCAATCAGAAGCTGAACAAAATGACCCAGACTGTGGCCAAGGAGCGAGAGCCATTAAATCTGAAATTCGCCCCTTTAAGTCGCCCAATCGGGATCATTCCCTGCAGGATATTTGCTGTTCATGAACCATTAATATCAATAATTCCTGGCACTCCGTTCACTGAGAGGGATGAAGAGTCAGTGAACAGTGCGGAGTATCACAGTTGCTGTGTTCCTGACTCTCCCCCTCCCGGTAGTTTAGTGAGGACTCAGTCTTCCAGGGAATGTGTTGTCCCCAGTTCCGGCCAATTCCCGTCTTTTAACACTGAGTGAACTGACAGCTGTCAGTAACTCCAGTATCGGGATCCTGGTGAATTCATCGTGGCTCAGTGCTTAGACCACACAAAAACGAACAAGGTTCATAGAAAATATCATAGCTCAGATTCAGGAGGGGATGAGAATCGTGGGCAATGTGCGCTGTCGACCTGCTGATTCAGGTTCCTGAACGTTACGGAAAAAGAAATGATACTTCTTACATTGTTGCTGTTATGGTCGTATGGCCTACTAGATAAGGCATTTTACTTCCCTGTGTCGTGCAAGGTTATCAGAAGATTGTCGGTTGGAGTGGGGTAATTTGTCCTATGATCATTTCACGCAGATAAATTCTCGCACACATTGTGTGTAGAATTCTTTTTCTAATTCTCTAGGTAAAAACTCTTTAACTGGCTTTGACTCTTTGACGGTGGCACTGGGTCCTAGATTCCCAGTCAGCGGAAATAGTTTTGAGCTGGTCTTACTTGCTCAAGGTTACAAAGAATTGTATCGAATCCCTCCTGTAATCACGAGGAAGGACCTCGGTAAAGGGACAGTCAGTGCGTTAAATGTAGGGACTGACTTGTGGTTTGGTGCCGGGAATTGAAGAGGGTTACCAGTGAGTTCCAGAGACAAACAGATTTACAGAGGAAGAAAACTGAATGATTGGCGAGGAGGAAGAGAATGGTTTATGAATGGCCTTCACCATCTTTCAAATTTTATTCAATGAAAGATCAAAAGAGAAAATAACTTCTGTGCCAAGGAGCTGCTGATAGTGCAGAGAGCAGAAAATAGAGCAGGAATTAGGAGAATCATCGTGTTCACTGAGGGAGAGGCAATGGGATAAGAAAAAAAAATGTTGCGAGCGGGCGGGGATGAAAGGCAGGATCCAGAAATGCTGCCGTCAAAAAACAACGGAAATAAAGGGAAAATGCATTTAATACATTAATACAATGGTGGCAGAGTTTATAATGTAAGGTACTCTGTCATGTTACAGTCACTGTTTACAAGTTGCGCGTTTACTGACAGATTACTAATGAATTCTGCCTCGTTAGTCATTACTAAATCGCGTGTGGCCGGTTTCTCTGGGTTTTAAAATACCTTCTCTCAGCAAGCTGCACTAGTTTAAAACTACCAATTCACAAATTTCACTGAAATTCCGATTCAGGCCAGTTTAAGTGAAAGAGCAGGCTTCGGGTGTTCGGACACATAGGGAACGATTGGCTGTCTGATGGTGTGAAATGCCTTTCCTCTCAAAGAACACTAATATTCCTGGGTCTCTAAAAACAGGCGATGTCCCTGAATCTCCCTGTTGCTGAGACGAAATCTTTATCTACATTCCAACAGGCATATCAACCTACGTCAAAGACATTTCCAAATTCGTGTGTTACCTTTCGTGAAGATAATACGCCTACGTCCCGTCGGGGAATTGAACCCCGGTCTCGCGCATGACAGGCGGAGCCACTAACGAGGGATTACTGAACTTTGTTACAGAGCAGAGAAACCTGGGGTTAACTTCACTCAGTAACAAATGAAAATGCTGAAGTGGCACAATGTGGGAGTGGAGGGTTGCGGGCTTCTTTCAGTTTTCTCAGAGAGTGGAAGGATGACCGGGTACCTTATCTGATTGAACTCGCTGTTCTTCAATTGCAATCAGGAAATTATGATGCACAAATTGTTAGATTTGTTGAATGAAAGACATTGAAATGTCCTCCAATCAGCACATTCATATCGTGAAGCATTCCTCTTTTGTGTAGTGTCTCGGTTTATCAATGGGAAAATCTGATCGCCATTGAGATCTGTGCATGTCATATTTACACCAAACTTCCAGGGAAGTTGCCAAAATGGGGAATTGTCAGTGAATACGCGGCACACGCCTATTCACAATCATGCGCACGACTGACGAAAAAATGTAAATCCTGCACCTGCAGGGAAAGTCTAGCAGAATTCGAAGACAATGAAAATGTCTTCAATTCAGGTTATCAGTTTTGTTGCACATCCTGTCAAAATAACACTTCTTCTGACTACAATTTGGGACTTTTAATAATGATAGGGACTTATTTTTCCTCTTGAATCATTTCCCGACCAGAAACCCAAGGAGGGAAAAATACCCAAATTTTAAAATGAAACGTGAATATATTTGTGTTAACCCTGCATTGTCGGGGAGATCCCCACTCTTATGGTGTCCAGCCTTCTGCTGGGCCGCCGTCTTGCAATTGTGCAGCAGCTGTATTATTCAGTTTAGATCTGTCTCTCCCGTCACTGGCTCTCCATCCTTTCGATGGTGCTGTCTCATGAACTCCGACAAGGTAACGCATTTGCGTATTAAAATCACAAGACAGAGACTGAGTGAAACATTTGGTCCCAGACCAAGTGTTTCGTTCACCAGCCAGCCGCCCCTGAGAATTACATGCAACACATTTACTTGCTTTATAAATGCCTGGCTACTGGTTCATATATGCACTCACCCTTGTCAGCGTCAATCGCCTTCAAGGCTAAAGGCCTCCTCCCGTCTGCTGTAGAAGCTTGACCCCTGCAGTTTGAGTTCGGTAGTGCATCGCTAGTCAAGAGTTGATGTACCAGGCGGCTTACAACCAGATTTCTCTATTCCAAATTTTTCAGGGTATTGAATTGCTCAGGTGCTACCAAAAACAATTGACAACGTTGCAGCTCCATCTTCTCTTGGCCATGGTTCTGAAAGTTAGGTAATTAGTTTGAGCTCCTGATAGTCCAATGACTGCAAATGTGTGTTTATAGTAATGGGATGTGAAAACTGGACATTGTGCTTTCATTTTCTGAATGAATAGTACTTGTGTCATATCTCCGCTCCCATTCCCGTTCTTGAATCCTGCCTCCAGGAGGTATCCTTTGTTTGAAAATGGTTTCTTTTTGGCCCTGGAGCTATGCAATTTCGGCATGCATGAGTGGTTGATTGGCAGTTGCCCCTTGAGGTCTGCCATAATGCTGGGAATGACTGCTGGCCTTTTTGCGAAAGTGGAAAATAAATGTTTCAATGGCGGGGAGTAAACCATCATAAACAGCGAGTCAAAGCTGGCTTGTTGAGATTTGTCATTTAAATTTCCAGTCTGCAGACAAGAATGACTCATTGGATACCCTAAAGATCAAAGTTTTAGGCTGAGCTAAGCAGGCCACCATATGCCTTACAGAGTGGTGGAACAAAGGATTTTTACATTATCTGAAAAGTGACATCCCTGACAAGGTCGGCAACCACATCCCTTGAGAATGGTTAAGAGTCAACCACATTTCTGCAGGCCAGATTGGGTAAGGACAACAGATTTCCACCCTGAAAGAGCAGTTGTGAACGTGATATATTTTTATAACAATCGATGACAGCTTAATGTGGTCAGCATTATTTAGATTAGATTTACATCCCAGAATTTCTCAACCAATTTTAAATTCGTTCAGCTGACAGAGTTGGATTTGAACCTTGAGAATTCACCCCACTGGGTTACTAATCCAGTGCCATGACCAGAGCATCTGGTAATGACTCGGATTCAAGTACTATAACCAAATTTTCAGATTACACCAAAAAAGGTGGGAAAGAATTTGCAATGAATAAATAATAAATTTACAAAAAAAATATGGACAGTTTAGGTGAACCTGCCAAAATTTGGCAGATGGACTTTAATGATGGTAAATGTGAGGCTGTCCATTTTGGCCGGAAGAATGACAAGGTGACTTATTATTGAAATGGAGAGAACCTTCAGAATGCGCCAGTTCAGAGGGATCTGGGTGTCCAAATGCTGAAAGGTACTTTGCAGATACAGCAGATAATAAGGGAGACAAAGGGAATTTTGGCATTTAATGATACAGGAGTAGAGAATTAAAATATGGAAGCATGGTTGCAACTGTACAAGGCATTGGTGTGAGTGCACCTGGAGTACTGTGCACAGTTTAGATCCCCTTATTTGAGGAACGATATAATTACATTGGAGGTGGTTTAAAGCAGATTCACTAGATTGATTTCAGAGTTGCGGGACTTTTCTGAAAAGGATAGATTGAGAAGTCTAGGCCCTTACCCGCTAAAGGTTAGAAGAATGATAGAAGATCTAATTGAGATATAAAAGATGCTAAAGGGGATAGACAAAGTAGACGTGGAGCAATCCAAATCGAGAGGCCATAGTTTCAGGCTAAGGGGTGGTAGATTTAAATCAGATATGTGGAGGAATTACCTTTCTCAAAGGATAGTGGAAGTCACTCCCTCAGAGTGCAGTAGGTGCACATTAATTTGATAACTCTATTCAATTCCACTGATCTAAGTAGAACAAGTCCAGCTTCTCCAGTTTCTCCATGGAACTGAATTATCTTTATCTCTGTCACCATTCCAGTGAATCTCCTCTGAAATTCTCCTAGACCCTGAAATCCTTTCTAATATGTAGTAAGTAGATTTAGGCACAAATCCTGAGCCTATGAATATCCAGTGATGATTGAAACTTCAACATAGCTTCTTGCTTTTGTGCTCTCTGCCTTTAAGTATAAACTAATACACCCTCAGTGCATTCTTAACAATCCTATCAACTTGTTCTCACAGTGATAAAGAAATGCACACGTGTCCTTTCTGTTCCTGCACAATGTTTAAAATTGTAGATTTTAGTTAAAAACGTCTCTCCTCATTCCTCCTCCCAAATGTATCCTTCACACACTCCTGAATTAAATTTCCATTCCCCGTGTCTCTCCATTTCGCCAATCTCAGTATATGTCCTGAAGTTTATGACTATGCACCTCACTGTTTACATTTCTGGATCCCTGTAATCTGCAATTATGGTCATATGAAATACTAGGCCATTAGGCTCCTCGAGCCTGCTCCACTACTCAATAAGATCATGGCTCGTCTGTTTGTTTTTCGAATTCTACATTCTCATCCAATTGCGAAAAATCTGAATCACTTGCCTAACAAAATCTGCCTGAAAGTGATTCAGTATCACTTTCTCTACTGCTGTTGGCCTTCTGAGGCAAAGATCCAAAGTCGCCGAACACTGAGAGAAACCAAGTCCTCCTTATCAAGGTCCGAAAAAGGAGCCATCTAATTTTAGAACAGTGCCCCCTCGTTCTTGAAGTGATGTCTTTCACAAAGAATCCGGCGATATTTAGGTCTACCATAAAGAACAGTGGTTATCTTACCGAGCCCTAACACACTACTGTACATTCCTCTCCAGTCTGCTTAACTTTTTTCCCGCTGATAATGCTCTCTACGCTAATTATGTATCCAATCAGTCACTGTCCCTTTAACCTACGAAATTCAGTTTTCATAGCAACTCCCTTAAATGGCACTTGATCACATTTTGTTCATATAGATATAATTATGTTAACTTCCTTGATCAACCCTCTCATTACTGAGGGAAAAAAATCCATTATGTTTATCAGCTACGACTTATCATTCACATGCTCGTGTTTTTGGTCATTTATGAACCTGTTTATCTGAAAAAGAAACAAGTATTTCTGCCAGGATTATGGTCTGCTGAAATTACCCCACTGACGCCATTATTATGACAGCTCTGTTGTAGCAGGGTTAATCCCTATTTCCTTTAATATACAGCAGGGGACATTTTCACCCATCAGGGCCTCTGGCACCAATCCCAGATTTGAAATTTTATGGCTAGTGCTTCCGCTGTTTCCATCATTCCTTCCCTCAACCGCCCTCATACATCCCAGCCAGACCCGGTAAATTTTCTTCTTTACTGTTTAATAGAAAAGTGCTGGATTGAAACGAGTTAACTCAACCTGTTTGTTCATTGATTGTGAGTAATATAAGTCTACGTGGGTCTTAACTGTCACTGGGGTGTTTCCCACTTCTATTAATAAGGGACATATTTAAATGCATTATCCCATAGCGTCAGCGGGAGAATCACCTCCGACACCAACAGTGATCAGCGTCAGCAGTGAGAGGGAGAGGGGAGATCCGAATCTGAGAAGAACAGGTTTGAATGTTCCAACAATGGATCGGAATCTAACAGCAACAGATTGGAATGTTACAAGAATGTACAGAAGTTTATCCTGGGTGCTTTATTCGCTTTCTACATATTATGATCGTTTGTCATTAGTTGATCGCACCTATTACTTTTTTCGGGTTGTTCAAGGAGGTTATTATCCCATCCTGGCTCTTGTTGGTGTACCTAGTAAGTGTCTCTGCCCAGTTATTTATTCTATAAACCACATTTAACTTGATTGCTGTACTTGTATTGTGAACTTTGGAACTATGGGGTAATTGTCTTCAATTTCAGTCAGAAACGTCGCTCTCTATACTCTGAATCTGAGACTGAACCAAATTGTCCAGAACATGTGTGATCCCTTTGACGCTGAGGTGAGTAGTTGCCCCATATTCTCTCCACTCCCAATCCTTCCCACTACCTTCTCCATAATATAATCCCTCACCATCTCCGCCTCAGCCCAGCTGCTGAATAAACCCTCACCTGTGTCTGAAGCTAGAATCGACTATCCCTGTGTTATCCTCCCACTTACAACCCTTCTTAAGACCCAACAAATCCTAAACTACCTTTTGCATATCCTAACTCACACCAAATCGGTTTCACCAAGCACTTCTGTTCTCACTGACCTACTTTGCTTCCTGGTCTCGTATCACCTCACTAATAATATTCTCATTCTTAAGATATGATCACTCTATGCCTAACCCCTGTGACTAAATGAAATCGCTCTGTTAGTTTTGCATATTCTTGCAAATTGCTCAGCTGAAGTTAGAGTCAACATAATTACAAGATGATTATAATACACACTATATCTCCCCATGGCCATGATTCTGGTCTTTGTAGATGGTCACAGTCACTGGTGCCAGATTTCTGAAGCTCAAATAATTAAATGCTGCGGGAGGCGCTGTGATTGACTTCCCAGCATCTTCCAGCTGGTACTCCAAATTGGACTGACGGTTTCAGCAGCTTTGATACAAGGATCTCGGATTGTATTTGGCCATTGAATGTCTGCGTTATTCACTCTCAGCCTAACATTTTTCCTGCAAAACAGCGAACCACCACTAGTGCTATCTTAAAGGACTAGGCACAAAACCTACAGCTGTGGGGAGTTTTACCGATTTTTTTAATTGAAAAGATCATGGAAGTGTTATTGATGGTTTTCTCTAGCTCATTGTGTAGTGAGCTGCTGCGTACTTCCAGGAAGGACAGTGTGTTTGCCAACTGAACTTTGGAAGAGCTAAGGGGATAGTAGTTAAAGGGCACCTGAGTCTGTAACATGACCAAGAAATGGAGAGGGGAAGCACTGTAAAAAATGGAGGAGGGGGCGGTTGTGCCCATCTAACCCCAGTTTTTCAAGAACACTTTACCAACCTTCACCTAACCCAGGAGAAGAGCGTGAGGCAAAGCTGACTCAACAAGGAAGTGTTGAAGGAGCTTTTCCATCCACTTAAATACAACTGCAAACCTCATACCAGGGTGAGGAAGGTGCTGTAAAATGCAGTTAACTTCACAGCTTCATTGAACTTTGATGGATTGGGAACTTTCCTGAAAGGATGATCTCAATCGCTCTGTCCAGCAGGTGACGGAGACCATCCATGCCGGGTGGGATGAATACGGTGTTTTTTTTCTCTCAGCAGGGAGAAACAGGATTATAATTTCCATGGTTTTCCCAGCATAGTGGGATCCCGATGCTGAATATTGCTCTGCAGAGTCCCCTTGCCACAGTGGAGACATACAGGAACAGCAAAATCTCTTACCCCATTAACGTACAAATCCTGTGTGCCCATGCAGAGTACATGTTGTTGAACGTTCGCTAACGCAACAATAGCCACAAAAACCCAATTCTGAAGCATTCGGTCATTCCCTCCATCTTCTGATCTGTTTCATAACGGAAGCGTAGCTTATCGGAGATGAATTCTGCTGCCTCGGTATGTAATTCAAAACACCTACACCCTCATCAATCCCCATGGCCAAAGCAACAATGTGAAAATAACTAATGTCTAGAGATAACAACTAGCAGTGTGACGAATCAATGCTTCTGATTCCTGAACCACCGAGTGTCACTTCCAACCACCCCCCAACCACGCACCACCCCCCCCCACCCCCCCACCCCCAACCCCCCCGCCTCCACCCGCTGCCCACTTCAGTGCACTCTGGAGCAGATACTGAAGTTCATGGAATTCGGCTGCACTCTTCATATCATCTCCATTATGGGGAAAGAGGTGTTGTCATGAGAAATGCGGAGGGTACTTCACGGGGAGGAGACGGAGGCGGATGAGATAATTTTTGGACACCTTAGACCCGGACAGGCTGTCGGACAGTGCTTGCTAAGACTTTGGTTCCCATTGGACATCTTCCATTTTCCATCATGGTTCCCCCATTCTCCACTGTTAAATACATCTGATACGCCAGTCACAGCTTCCCCTTGGCCATCATCCTGTTAGAAAAACCAGCAACAAAAGCTGGATGATTCGCATCTTTATTCAAAAATAAATCCAATTGTGCAAACAAAACTGAAATATTTACCCTTGTGTGTTCCTTCAATGTTTATCTTGTGGTATCGCACGGCTTGCCTAGTGCTCCTACACAGTGCTTACCCAGCGAACTACAAACATACGAACAAGGAGCAGGAGTTTCACATTCGGACGGTCGGGCCTGGCCCGCCATTTAATAAGATCATGGTTCATCTGAAAGAAATCCTGTCCTCGATGACCTGCTAAGAATCTGCCTAAAAAATATTCAAAGGTTTTGTTCCCTCCACCGTTTCAGGTGGGGGTTCAAAATCCTTACGACCCCCTGCAAGAAAAAAATGGCCTCATCTCTATTATCAATATGCAACACCTTATTTTTAAACATTGAAACCAAGTTCTAGTTTCTCACACAAAAGCAAACATCCCCTCCAAGTTCACTCTGTAGACTTGCGTCAGGATGTTATATATTACAATCGAGTCGCGTCATACTCTTCTAAACTCAAGCGGATACATTCCCAAATTGTATTTATAAGATAATCTGCCCATTTCAGGTCTTACTCTGGGAAACATTCTCTGAATTGCGTCAAACACATTTGCATCCCCCCTTAACTAAGATGACCAAAATTGTACACAATACTCCAGATGCTTTTTCAGTCGTGTTCTTCGCAGCTGAAACATAGCTATCAACTTTTTGATTCAATCCCCGTCGCAATAAATAACAACATTCTAGTAGCTTTCTTAATTAATTGCTGTAGCTGCATACTAGCATCTTGTGATTCATGCACGAAGAGCCGCCAATTCTTTGCATCTCAGAGCTCTGAAAAATCTCAAAATTTCGATAAAATGTCTCATCTCTATTCTTCCTGCAAAAATGGGGAATTTAAAACTTTACCACGTTATACTCTATTTTCCAGATCTTTGCCTTTTTCCAGATCTTTTCCCGATCTCAGATTCACTTGCAAAAACTATGTTTTTTTTTTGGTAAATTCTTCATGTTCTCTCTACAAATTAATTTCATCCATATCTTTGTGCCAACAGAAAATTAGCCAAGCATATATCCATAATGGGGATATGCTGCACCTCAGATGCATCACCCTGAAGGGCGTAGCCCCATTTAAGACTTTCCCTCGCCTTTCAAACCTGCATCCCTCCTGTAGGTCAGCTTGCTATGTCTGACAGCTAGGCCTTTTCAACTCCCTGCACAAAACATCAGTTCGGCTTCCCTTAGCTCCTCCTTTTTCTGGACTGGTTTTTGTCAATGACCCACTGGTTGGGAGAGGTGGTGGTGTAATGCTAATGTCGCTGCTCTCGTAATTGAAGGCAAATGCTCTGGTGACACAGGTTCAAATCCAGTGAAGCAATTGCTAATTGCCATAAAATCCATCTCGTTCATCAATGTCTTTTAGGGAATGAAATATCCCCCGCCCCTTATTTGGTCTGGCCTACATGGGACTCGGACTCAGAGCAATGTGATTTAATCTTGAATACTTTCTGAAATTACACTAATGGGGAAATTATGCATGTGCATTAAATGCCTGGCCAGTGCCACCCACATGGCATGAATGCAGAAATAACTGCTGTTCCAGGGCAAGTACAACACCCTTCAATGTGGAAAATTGCCCAGCTATGTTCTGTACAAAAATAAACAGGAGGAATACAAGCCGGAAATTACCAGTTCATCAAAAATCAATCAAGAGGCACAGGCCTAGTTAGAAACTGCTCAATGACGCTTAGTTTGGTTTCAGCCAGGGGCACTCGGTTGACCACAATTCAGTCTTGGTTGAAACATGGACAAAAAATCTTGACTGCCGACATGAGGTAAGGCTGACGACACTTGACAGCAAGGCCACATTTGACAGAGTCTGGCAACAAGAAGCCCTGGCAAAGCTGGAGTCAATGGGGGTGGGTTGGTGTGGGGGTGGGATGGGCGGTATAGCCGCAGGTAGGTGTCATACCTAGCACAAGTGAAATGGTTTTGGTTGTTGGAGGTCAGTCATCTCAACTCCAAGACATAATTGCAGTTCTTCCTCAGCGAAGTGACATCGGCCCAACCATCTTCAATGTATCAATGAAAAGTCTTCTTTCTGTCACATGGTGAGAAGTGGGAATGTTCTGGGAATGTTCGCTGTTGATTTCACAATGTACAGCACAATTCGCATCTCTGCGGATACTGAGGCAGTCCATGTCGAAATGCAAAAAGAGCTGGACAATATCCAGGCTCGGGGTGAAAAGTGGCAAGTAACATTCATTGCACACAAGCAACCAGCAATGAACATCACCCTCAAAAGTGAACTTAAAAATCGCTTGTTGACTTTTAATGGCATTGCTTACACTGAATGCAACATTATGAATATCTTGGCTTGAAATTGAAATGGACGAGTGACATAAATACTTTGTCTGCAAGAGCAGGTCAGAGGCTGGAAATCCTGCGGTGAGTAATTCACTTCCTGACTCCCCAAAGTCTGTACACTGTCTACAAAGTGCAAGTCAAGATTGTGATGGCAGATTCCCCACTTGCCTGGATGAGTGCAGTTCCCACAACGCTCAAGGAGCTTGACACAATGCAGGGCAAAGCAGACTAGTTGATTGGCACCACACAAAAATGCATTCATTCCCTCCACCAGCGACGCACAGTAGCAGCACTTGTATCATTTCCAAGATAGAAGCCAAGCATTCACCAATGCTATTTCGATAGCACCTTCTAAAGCCATGGCGAGTGCAATCGAGAAAGACAAGGAGAGCAGATAGTTGTGAACACCACCACCTGGATGTTCTCCTCCAAGTCACTCACCACCCTGACTTCAAAATATAACGCTGTTCCTCAGTGCCGCTGGGTCAAAATCCTGGAACTGCCTTCCTAACAGCGCTCTAGGTGTACCAACACCACATGGAACTCAGCGGTCCAGGAAGGCAGCTCACTACCACCTTTTCAATTGGAACTAGGCATGGACAATGAATACTAGCCCAGCTACCGAAGCCAGCATCCCATGAATGAATAACAGGAAATAATTTCACTAGGCAGCGTTACCAGAAGATAAGACCTGTTCTGTGTAACAACCTGTCGATGGGTCAATAGTGGAACTACAGAAGTGATCACGCCAGTCATTCAGTCAAGAATGCAGAATGTTTAGTTTTTAAGATACATGGAATAACATCTATTGAATATATTCAGAATTTACCCCAAAACATAATTTCTTTAATCTTTTGAGAACAATGAAATTATTCAGCTTCGACTTTAGAATTTAAATGATGTCTAATTTTAACATTGCACTCAACACAGGTCTACATGGCTAATTTTAGGTAAGTCCTCATGATTTCTTTTCGCTTTTTCGAAATGTGCTTCAATTAAGTTTCACCACTGAATTCCCAGGATCCACCTGTTAGGGTTAAACCATAAACAAATAACCTGTTGAACCCGTCAATGGTTCAAAATGTGGTTCAGATACTTCAACCTCTCAGGGAGGTCTCTGCAACCCATAGCTTCCACGGTATGGCATATGATTGTACATTGCTGCATGCTCTGTAACTTCACATTGTGAAGGAGTCTGCCGCTGGAGCTGGAGGAGGGCGAGGAAAGCATTCTTACCTCGAATGCGGATGATGAAGTAAATTGGAAGGAACATGAGGAGGATAATGAAGAGGTGAGTAGTAAGGCAGAAAGGCCACGGGAGAGTCCCTGGCGATAAGGGGCATGGTGTGACCAGTGATGGGCACAGGAGCCCATGAAGGACTTCACCATGACCAGAGAATGTTTAATCCAGCATCGCTTCATATGATGGCTGCCGTGGAAGAGGATGAACCAAGGCATGGAAGAGAGCGGAGAATTTTCAAAACATCAAAGACAGGGCACTGTATCCATTATGTCACACATGAGGGAATTTTTCTGGATACGACAAACAAGCTGTTGGAGAGAAAATGGTAACCCCTGAACACATCTTGACTTCAACATCTTGTTTGAATATTTTGAATTATTCATGTAATGTATTTATTATTATTCATGGGATATGAGTGTGTCACTTGCAAGGTCAGTATTCGTTGACAATCTGTAATCATCCTTTAATGGTTTCCCTTGATGAGCCATTTCAGAAGGTAGTTAAGAGTCTACCACATTGCTGAAGTCCTAGAGTCAGTCCAGGAAAGGATGGCAAATTTCCTTTCCTAAATGACATTGGGGAAACAGATTGTTTTTTTAATAAAAATATCGATGATGTTTTCACGGCCACCATTACTGAAACCATACCTATATTGCACATTTAATAATAGTGTTTAAATTCCACCAGCTGCTATGGAGGAATTTGAACCCATGGCCAAGAACATCGAAGTGGACGCCTGGATTACTTGTTCAGTGACAATATCCCCAAGGCTTCACCAGATAGATGTTACATGCATTTCTGAAAATCCATGGTTTACCTAAACACCACTGTGTCCAAAATAGTTCCCTAACTACCGTTGTTTCCAGCACTCATGGATATTCCTAATGTTGTATTGAACTTTTTCCCTCGGAGGAGGTGCAAACAGGCTGCTCACCTCTGTGGCTATATGATTGTGAGAATCATGGTGGTCTGCTTCATCGTTCAAGAAAGTTTTGGGACTCTCACTGCGATTGCACTACCTGCATTGCTGCAGGAACAGCTCACGCACTTGGACCAAGGAGTCAGATTTTGCTTCTCTCTGAGGGATAAAGGAATCAGAAGGAACTGAGATTCCCTCAAATTCCACCTGCCCCTCACCGACATTTTCCAAACGCACAGCCTTGGGGATGGTGCCCTGTTGGTTGGATTGAGTGGGCAGCTGGTGGACTGCTGGGATTCCCTCGAGGTACTGATCTTCCACCAATGAGGTACTGCTGCTCAGGGCCCTGCTCTCAACCCCCACTACTCCAATGGAGCTTGTGCCACAGTGGAGTATATCTCACAAATGCTGCATTGACTCACCACAAGGTTGGCCAATCTCTCATGGTTTCTCTTCATGGGCTCCCCATACCAGTCAAGATCTAAGTCATGATCACAATGACCTCCACAATTCAAAGCCAATGAGGCCTCAATGCTTCAGGCAACTGTGTCTGATGGCATCATATCTGCTGCTCTGTTTACAAATAATGAATCCCAAACTGAGACTCCAGAGGCTTTCTCTCACTGTCCCGAGGGTGCCGGGGTTTCGGTCCTACCTGCTCCGGTGGGAGCAATGAACACAAATCTCTGAATATGATACCTCCTCCTATGGCTGATGCTGTGCTCATCACCCTGTGGTCCACACCTTATGTTCACAGTTTCACCCAGTGCCACATGAATCTCTGGGCTGTTGCCTGCTAAATGCAATGGTAGTGATGGTGCTTCCTAGGGCAAGCCTACCTCCTCCTCGTGGAGGGGAGGCCTGGGGGAGTGTGTGGTGGGTCTGGAGCTCTGGGATTTGTGACAGACATAAAAGGCAGCCATGAGTTGAGGTCATGCAGATAATCCTCTTTCTAAGTGACTTTCTTCCACATCTCTCTCAGCATTTGGTTTATGCCAATCACTGTCTTCCTGGCTAAAGAAAATCATAACTTGTTACACATTACCAATCTGGCCCGAGTTTCCATTCCAAAACCCGGTTCCTTCACTCCCCCTTCCCCCCACCACCCCAGCCCCCCAACACCAACCCCCCCGCCCCCCTCCCCCCCCCACACACACACACACATACACACATACACCATTCACTCCCAAACCCGGAGGGATCTTGGGCCCTTCATGGAACCGTATGTGCCTGTGTCAGTCTACCCCTGTCAGGAGGATGTCCAGTCCGTGCTCCATGAATCAGAGTGCAGCTGCCTCCTGGGACTCTGAAGAGAGCCTGGAACATTCAGGGAAAATACGAATATAGGAAGTGCATGGGCGTAGTAAAATTGGAAATAAGAAAATCAAAGGGAAGACATGAAAAAAGATTAGCAAGTAAAGTTAAACGTAACCCAAAGATAATATGCCAATAAGTTAAAGATAAAACGTTATTTAAGGAAATATTGGGACTTTTCAGAATTTAGATGGAAACTTGTGTGTAGATGCAGAAGCTGTGGGAAGCGTTTTGAATAAATATTTTGTCTCCATCTTTGCAAATGTCAGGGAGGATTTGGGTAAAGTAGTCCAGGAGGAGCACTGCGAGATATTGGACTGGATAGTCATAAAGATGAGGAAGTACTCGAAGGAAATATGATAAGCCAACAGGGCCAGATGGATTGTTTCCACGGCTGCTGAAGGAAGTAAGGGAGGAGATAGCATATGCTCTGAGGATGATTTTCCAAACTGCAAAATATACAGTGGAGGTACCGGAGGAGAATAGAATTGCAAATGTAGTTCCATTGTTTGAAAAGGTATCAAAGGAAATTCCAAACAATTATAGGCTATAGGTCTTACAGCAGTGATCAGTGGTGAGCAAATTAGTGGAATAAATTCTGAGGATTATTTGCATTTGGAAGGGAATTGACTATTCTGGGATGGTCAGCATAGACTTGTTAAATTGAGGTCTTGAGTCACAGATTTGAGTGAATTATTTGAGGAAGTGACAAGAGGGGTTGATGAAGGTCGTGCTGGGATGTTGTGCACATGGATTTTAGCAAGGCATTGGACAAGATCCCACATGGCAGATTGAGCAGGAAAATAACAGCCCATGGGATTCAGGGTAATGTGTCAAACTGCATAAAAGGTTGGCTTTTGTAACAGGAAACAAAAGGTAATGGTCGATGGATGCCCTAGTTAAGTCAAAGCTGTCTCGAGTGGTGTTTCTACAGGGCTCGGTGTTTGGACCCTTGCTGTTTGTGTGATACATTAACGATTTGGACGGGAATGTGGGAGGTACGATTGTGAAATTTGCAGTTTACACAAAGATTGGCGGAGTAATGGATGGTGTCAACGATAGCCATAATATCAAAAATGATATAGGTTTGGGATGGAGTGGGCGGTAATGTGGCAGATGTATATAAACATAGAGAATTGTGAGGTCAGACATTTAGAGAGGGCAAACAGTTACAGAGATTACATAATAAATGGGGATATACAAAGAGAGGTAGATGAAGGGATCGATCTTGGTGTATGCGTACACAGGTCCCTGTAAGCAGAAGTTGAAGTACACCGAGTTGTAAAGAAGGCATATGGAATGCTTTCCTTCATTGGCAGAGGTATAGAATATAAAAGCAACGATATAATGTTGGAATTGGATAAAACACTGGTGAGGCCACAGCTTGTGTATTGTCTGCAGTTCTGGTCACCACATTACAAGAAGGACGTAATAGCTCTGGAGAGATTGTGGAGGAGGTTTACAAGAACGTTGTCATGGTTAGAAAATTGTAGCTATGTGCAGAGGTTGGATCAGTTGGGATTATTTTCCTTAGAACAAAGAAGTCTGAGAAATGACTTTATTGAGGTGTACATAATTATGAGAGGAATAGATAAAGTGGACAGGATAAAATTGTTTCCCTTGTTGGAGAATTCTAGAAGCAGGGGACATAGTGACAAGATAAGTGGCAGAAGGTGCAGGGGGACATGAAGAAGAACGTTTTTACGCAGAGGGTTTTGGGTGTCTGGAATTTGCTGCCAAAGTTGTTGGTCGAGGTGGAAACTCTAAACTTTTTTTTAAAAAAAAATATGGATCCGCACCTGAAGTCGTGTAAGTTGCAGGGTTATGGGCCGGGTGCAGGAAGGTGGGATTAGAAAGGGCACCTGGGTGTCCTCGGGCTGGCATGGACAAGATGAGCCCAATGGCCTCCTTCTGTGCTGTATCTTTTCTATGGTTCTTTGGTTCTATTGCTGTGGCCCTGGAGTTACATGTCATCCAGACTGTGTAAGGACAGCAGATTCCATTCCCTTAACGATATTAGTGAACCAAATGGGTTTTTATAACTACCGACAATTTTTTCAAAGTCATCTTTAGGCTTCTGATTCCAGATTCCTATTGAATTAAAATTCCACTATCTGCCATGGCGCCATTGACGCCAGTCCCCAAAGCTTTATCCTGGGTCTCTGCATTTATCTAAACACCCTACTGGTTAAAGAATTTCCTTGAGGGAAGGAAAGCTGCAGTCCTTACATGGTCAGGCCTACACATGACTCCACACCAAAGCAATCTGTTTGATTCCAAACTGCACACTGAAATGGTCAAGCAAACGAGGCAGCTGAAGGGGGGAAATCGACGGGCAACAGAAAATGGATTTTCTACCGATACCCTCGTGCTGTTAAACAAATTAAACCACAATGGCATCGGAGATCTCCGGGCTTCGGCCCTGAGCTCACACACAAAAGGGAATTGGAAATCACACCCATAGCCTTCGAAGTCTCTCCAAGATGGAAACATGTCAGGAATTTGATGAGGAGGAGGTCACAGGTTTATGATGTTGGGAAGTGGCCAGGGTCGTGTTTTTTGAGCCCCAAAAAGAGAAGCCCACAACACATCCAGGTCTCTCTGTCCCTACGCCTGAGTTAAAAACGTCCTCTTTAGGTCATATTGTTTTTCATCCTCTTTCCTACCAAACTCTATCACTTCACACTTTCTGTGTTAAACTGCATCTTTCAGGTTTCTGGCCATTTGAGGAGTGACGTCATGCACTCCTGCGGTCTCTTACTGTCCTTCACGATGTATTTTAAAATTGCTGATTTTCCTATATTTGGAACTTTTATAATTCTCTCTGTGTGCACAATCCCATGGCATTAAAGACGTTACCAGTGTAGCGGGACCAAAATTGGCCCTGGAAATCCCCTGGACATTTCATTGTAATATTAAAGGCATCCATTCTCCACTGCTCTCTGCTTTATGTCATGAAGACAATTTCAAAGCCAGACTGCCATCCTGCTTTAATGCCATGTGTTTCAATTTTGGACCAACTCTGTGATGTAGCAATTTATCAAAAACCTTTTGAAGAGGTAGAAAATTGGGAAGGGCAGGGCAGGAGAGAACATAGGATCATCAACTAGAACAAAATCTACTAATTGCGTTTGGCCCATCGAAATATTCCTATTACTGATGTTATGCTAACCGGTCTGCAATTAACGTTATAACCTCTCCCTAATTTTTGAAATAGCAGGGTTAAATTTGCCACGCTCCAAGCAGCCGGGGCTCTTCCAGAATCAACAAAACCCATTCAGTATATCTAAAGATCACTCATTTAGTGCAATTGGATGTCGATTATCCTGCCCTCGGCATTTATCAGCTTTCAGTCCCATTTATTTCTCCGGCAGAATTGTTTTAGTAATAGTATTTTCGGTCATTTCTTCCTCCTCCCTGGATACTTTGTTCCCCAGTATCCTGCGAACCTATCTGTGCCTTCTTCCGTGAAGACAGAACTAAAGTAGACATATAATTGTTCTGTCATTTTGTTGTTCTCCAGTAAACATTCTAGCGCTTTAGATTGGAAGTGATATACATTTGCCTTCAAGAAACTTTATTTCTTTTTATGTACTTTTGAAGGTTTTGCGATTCTTTTTATGTTCCTTGCAAATTTAATCTCATGACCTATTTTGCCCCTCTTCATCAATCCCTTGGTTATCCTTTGCTGCATTCTAAAATATCCCCAATCCTTAGGCTTGCTACTTTTCTACCAACTATATATGAGTGCACTTTGGATCTAATGCCATATTTATTTATTTTTTTGACATGGTAAGTGCACTGTTCCTGTACCATTTTTTTACGCAAGAAAGGAATGCATAACTTTTGCAATGCATACAGTCATTCCTTAAATACAAACTACTGTCTGTCTAACGCCATGCCTTTTAATGAAGTTCCCCAATCTGCCTCTAGCCAACTCACTACTCACTGGACTGGACGGCTGAGGCATGTACGGCTCCGGCCTGCTTTCGGGTCCCTCTATGTGACAGTGCCTTGCTCCACGGCCTGTGTATCTAGAGCTGCATTGGTTACAGGAAGAGGAGGTTCGAATGGGCTGTACAATCCCGGGGTCACCTGGGTGGATGGCCCAATGATGTGAACTGCCTGATCCTCCGCTCCAGGGCTGGGTGAGGGGGCCTGGCTGACTCATGGATGAAAAGTGGAAGCTGGACTCAAATAGAGCTGCAGTGCAGCCCTCACACTTTTAAACGGCTTTGCGCCAACTTGGGAGTCAGCGATGACTTCCAGCCTGTGCAGCAGTGCAGCAGTTTCTGTGAGTGTGTTTTTCTGTGTGTGCATGTGAGTGAGCGTGTTTGTGTGTGAGTATTTGAATGTGCAAAAGTTTGTGCACATCTGCGCCTTCCCGTGTGTGTATTTGCCTTTGATTGTGTGTGTTTGACTGTGTGGATGTGTGTGTGTTTGTGGGTATTTTTCAATTTTATTTTTACGATTTATGGATTTCTCTGGCATTTCAGCCTTTAATTCCTTTCCCTAATTGACCTTGTGAATAATGCCTATCACCTGTGTGTGCGTGTGCATTTTTGTGTGTGAGTCTGAATGTGCATATCATCTAAATTCTGCTACTGTGAGTTTATATTTATGTGTGTTTGTGTGCGTTTGTGTGTGTGTGTGTGTTAACATTTGAATATGTGTAAGCTTGTGTCCATCTGTGAATTCCTGTGTGTGTCCTTGCATGCGACAGTGTGTTTGAATGTGTGTGTATGAGTATTTGAATATGTATCAGCTTGTGTCCATCAGTGAATTCCTGTGTGTGCTTGCATGCGACAGTGTGTTTGAATGTGTGTGTGTGTGTGTGTGTGTGTGAGAGAGAGAGAGAGAGAATGTGTCAAACATAGAAAAATAGGAGCAGGAGTAGGCGATTCGGTCCATCAGGCCTACGCCACCATTAATTCTGAACATCGCTGATCTTTGAACTCAATAGCCTCTTCCCGCTTTCTCCCCATACCCTTTGATGCCTTTCACCCAAGAGCTATATCTAACTCCTTCTCGGAAACATTCAAAAATTTGGCCTCAACTACTTTCTCTGGTTCCGAATTCCACAGGCTCACCACTTTCTGGGTGAAGCAATTTCTCCATATCTCAGTCCTAAATAGTCTACCCTATATCTTCAGGCTGTGACAACTGGTTCTGGAATCGCTCACCTTCGGGAATTTTCTTCCCGCAGCTACCCTGTCAAATCGTTTTAGAATTTTATACTTTTCATTGCGATCCACTCTCATTCTTCTGAGCTGCAGCGAATTTAATCATAACCGACTAAATTTCTCCTCATAGGTCAGCCTTGCTATCGCAGGAGTCAGTCTGGTAAACCTTCGCTGCACTCCCTCTATAGCAAGAACATCCTTCCTCAGAGAAAGAGGCCAAAACTGCATACAATATTCCAGCTGATGTCACCAAGGCCCTGTATAATTGCAGCAAAACTTCTCTGCTCCCGTACTCGAATCCTCTCACTAGGAAGGCCAACAAACCTTCTCTAACGCCTGCTGCACCTGAATGTTTACCTTCCGTGACTGGTGTACGAGGACACCCATGTCTCATTGCACTTTCCCTCTCTCAATTTATAGCCATTCAGAAAGTAATTTGCCTTCCTGAATCTGCTACCAAAGTGGAATGCCTTACATTTATCCACATTATACTGCATCTGCCTTTCATTTGCCCACACACCCAGCTTGTCAAAATCATACTGAAGGATCTCTGCATCCTCCTCAAATTCACCCCCCTCCCCCCAACAGTGAGCTTTGTGTAATCTCTAAATCTGGAGATAATACATTTTGTTCCCTCATCCAACTAATTAACATATATTGCGATTAGCTCGGGTCCCTGCACCGACACCTATGGTCCCCGACTAGCCACTGCCTGCCATTCAGAATAAGAACCGTTTATTCCTCTTCTTTTTTCCGGTCAGCCAGTTACCGATCCATCTCAATACACTACCCACAATCCCATGGGCTTTAATTTTACACGCTAATCTCTTATGTGGGACTTTGTCGAAAACATTCTGAAAGTCCAAATAAACCACATCCACTGGCTCCCCCTCAACTCCAATAGTTACATTCTCGAAAAATTCCAGTAGATTTGTGAAGCATGATTTTCCTTTCGTAACGGATGCCGACTCTGTCCAATTCTGCCACTTTTTTCCGCCTGTTCAGCTATTAAACCCTTAAGAATGGACTCTAAAATTTTCCCCACTACCGACATCAGGCAGAGTCTTCTTTAATACCCTGTTTTCTCTCGATCTCAAATCTTCACTCGTGGAGTTACAGTAACTACCGTGCAATCTATAGGAACTGTTACAGAGTCTATAGAATCTCGGAAGATGACCACTAAAGTATCCAGTATTTCTAGCACAATTTCCTTAAATTCGCAGGGCTGAAGATTATCATGCCCTAGGGATTTATTGTATTTCAATCCCATCATATTCCCCAACAACCTTCCCCCACTAATGCTGATTTATATCAGTTCATTCTACTCAATAATGCCTGCGTTCTCCAATATTTCTGGTATGTTGTTTGTGTCCTCCTTTGTGAAGGCAGAAACAAAGTATGTATTTAGTTGGTCAGCCATTTTTTTTGGTCCACATTATACATTTCCCTGTTTCTGTCCGAAAGAGACCTACATTTGTCTTCACCAAGCCATTTCTCTTCACATACTTAAAGAAAGCGCTACAATCAATTCTTACATTCCCCGCAAGCTTACTATCATTATCTATTTTGCCCTTTATTGAATAAATTGGATCTCCTTCGCCAACCTTTCCTGTTTTAATACTGAACCGGAGAGGAATAAACAAGCATTGCAGTTCACCCATATGCTCTTTGAATGTTTGGCATTGCCAATCCACCACCGTCCTTTTAAGTAACGTTTCCCAATCGATCATAGCCAACAAGCACCTCTTACCTCATAAATTCAATTACTAAGATTCAGGGCCCGAGCCTGAGAATCAGCTAGGTAACTCTCCATCTTGATGAAGAATTCTATATTATTATGGTTGATCATTGCCAAGGGGCCGTGCACAGCTAGATTATCAATTATCCCTTTCTCATTACACAGTTACCAGTCTAGTATGGGCCGTTCTCTAATTGGTTCCTTAATATATTGGTCCAGAAAACCATCCTGTCTACACTCCAGGTATTCCTCCTCTCCTGAATTGTTACTAATTTCATTTGCCCAATCTATATGCAGATTAAAGTCACCCATAATTCCAGATGTTCCTTTAGTGCATGTGTGTCCAATTTCCTGCTTAATGTCATTGCCAAAATCACCGCTGCAGTTTGGCGATCTATATATAATCCCTGCCAACGTTTTTTGCTCCTTAGTGTTTCTCAGATCTACCCATAAAGACTTCACATCGTCAGAGCTAATATCTTTCCTCACTATTGTGTCAACTTCCTCTAATCTGCAATGCAATTGCACCGTCTTTTCCTTTTTTTCTGTCCATCCTAAACCCGGAATATCTCTGATGTTCAATCCCCATCCCTTGTTACCCCGCAGCCATGTCTCTGGAATGGCGACTACATCATACCTGTTTACAGTTATTTGGGCGGCTGTTTTGTCAGCATTATTTGGAATGCTCCTCACGTTAATGCACAAATACTTCAGGGTTGTCTTTTTATCATTACTTGTCCCGTTCCCACTATTTTTCACTTAGGTCCTGTTGTTTACTTGCCCCGATGTCTCTGCCTATCACTTATCTTATTCCATTTCTGTCTTTTTTCCTTATCCTTGCTTCCCCCTCCTCTGACTCCTTTCCATCCCAATGCCATTAAAATTTGAAACTTCCCCAATGACTCTTTTACCTGTCCAGATAAAAGGCGTCCGGTTTGAACTGGTCCCACCTCCCCAAGAACCAGTCCCAATGTCCCAGGAATCTCACGCCGTCCCTCTCACACCAATTCTTCAGCCGCATATTGATCCGATATATCCTGCTATTTCTACTCTGAAGAGTACATGGCACTGGTAGTAATCACAAGATCAATGCCTTTGATGTCCTGCTTTTCAACTTTCTTCCTAACACCCTATATTCTACTTTTAGGACCTCATCATTTTTTTTTTACCATGTCGTTTGTAGCAATATGTACCACGACCACTGGCTGCTCACCCTGACCCTTCAGGGCGCCTCGTACCGCTCTGAAGCATTATTTACCCCAGCACCAGGGAAGCAACGTACAATCTTGGTGTCTCATTTGCGGCCACAGAAATGCCTATATTTTCCCCTTACAATTGAATAGGCTAAAACTTCTTCATTCCCACACTTTGTACCCGTCCCCTGTGCAGCAGAGCTAAGTGTGGTGCAACAAATTTGGCTGTTGCATCTTTCCCCTGAGAGGCCATTCCCCTCAACTGATTCCAAAGCGGCAGAACTGTTTTGCAGGGGGTTAGCAAAAGTAGATCCCTGCACTGCCTACCTGGTCCTCTTGGTCTGCCTGATGGTCCCCCATCCCCTACGTGCCTGTGGACTCTTAGCCTGCCGTGTGACCACCTTTCTAAACTCTTTGCTGGTGGATGCCCCACAGTGTCTCCAGCCACCGATCCAGTTCTGAAACATGGGCTTCCAGCAGCTGCAGCTAGAGATTCTTCCTGTGCACTTGCTGGCCCCGGGAACTGGAAATGTTCCCGGTTTGAAACGTAATGCAGGAGAAGCACACCACCACTTTGAGCTCTCCTACCATGATTTACCCCTTAAGATTTAATTGAACCTTTTGGAAGATACTTAATATCAAGTAATATCAATTACTCTCGGGTCCTTCTTCTCTCATCCACATTCTTACAGATTTTAGTCCTTACAAACGATGGGCCACAAAATAACCTTAAATACCAAAACCGGTAAAAGTAGCAAATACTTACCCGACCGTACACACAGTGCTCAATAGTTACCTCGTTCCTTCCTCTGCAAACTCCCTCAATCACCAAACTCCAAATTGAGCACTCTACTGCAGCCCAAAGCAGCTCTCCAATGCAGCCAATGTAAGCACTGTAAGGTGGCCTATTTACATAGTCTCTGAATCTAGCTCTGAAAACCTGCTTAAATCAGTTATCTAGTTAATTAGTTGTAGCTGCAAGCAGAGGCCGTCTAAGCCTTGTTTTAAAGCTAGCATAAAACTCACCTTCTTCCAATGCGAACATCAGTTTTTAGTAAATAACTAACTTATAGAAAACTTAGACTTTAGACAGAAATTAACACTTAAATTCCGTAGGTCATCAAAGTCCAACTTAAGTGCCCCACTGCAGCCCAAAGCAGCACTTCAGTGCAGACTAATATTGCAAGGGATTGTGTGTCTGTGTGTATGTGTGTGTTTGTATATATGACATTTTGCTTGTGAGTGTTTCTATGCTTGCCTGTTCATGAGTGTGTGAGTGTTTTCATGTTAGTGTGTCTCTGTGTGGAAGCCTGAGTGCGTGAGATTTATTCAGTGCGAATGGATGTTTGTATGTGTGCGTGTATGTGTGTGTGTATGTGATTGTGTGCGCATGTGTTGGTGTATGTTTCTGTATGTGTGTGCAAGTGTGCTTGTTTGAGCGCGTGTCTCTGTGTGTGTGCATGTACGTGTGTGTGTATGTGTGCGTGTTTGAGTGTAGGCATATGTTTGCATTTGTGTATTTGGGTGAATGGATGCGTGTGTCTGTTTCTGTGTATTTTTATTCACAGTATATGCACTTCGCTTGCTGGGCCAACATTATTTGCTCATTCCTGGTTGCCTTGTAGATGGTGTTAGCGAACCGCATTCTTGAAGCTCTGCATTCCATTTGGTGTAGGTACGCGGCACTGCACTATTAGAAAGGTAGTTCCATGATTTTGACGCAGCAACAGTGAAGGAATAGTGATATAGTTTTAACCAGAAAGGTGAGTGCATTGGAGGGGAACTTCCATGTGGTGATGTTCCAAGCGATATGCACCATTTCTGTGTGTGTGCGTATCTGACAGTGTGTGTATTTGTTTGATTGTGTGTGTGAGAGAGAGTGTGTGTGTATGTGTTTGTGTGTGTATATGAGCGCAAATCTGTGTCAGTTTGCGTGAGACTGCAAGAGATCGTGTCTGTGTATATATGTGAGTAAGTGGGTGTGTTCAATTTTGTCCGTGAGAGAGTGTATTTGTGTGTATGAGCATTTATATCTGTGCGCCTGTTTCTGATGCATGTGTGTGTGTGTGTGCACGCATGCGTGTGTGTGTATGTTGTCTCTGTGTCTGTTTTTCTATCCATGTTTTTGAGTGTGTTTGTGTGTTTGCATGTGTGTATGCTAAGGTTTGTGTCTGTATGTGTATTTGTGTATGTCTCTTCATGTTTATACGTATGTTTATTTTTCTTTGTGCGTCTGTGTGTTTCTGTGTAAATGACTGTATATTTATCTGTATGTGTGTCCGCGATTTTCCATCAGTTTCTGTGTCCCTGTGTGTATGTTTTTTTTGTGCTTGTGCTCGAGGTTGCCTATGTCCGTGTTTTTTTTGTGTGTTTGTTTGTGTTGGTGCATTTATGTATTTCTCTTTGTTTAAGTATGCGCGTGTCTTTTTGTGCCTGTGTGTCTTTCTGTGTGTGTGCGTGTGTCTGTGTTTGTGCCTGCTGATATGTGTGGCTGTATGTCCCTTTGAACGTGTGTGTGACTGTTCCTAAAAATTACAGCATTGCATTGGTTAAACGCACCTTGTCATAAATACTCCTTGTTGCAGTCTGCAGTTAAGTGGGAAAAACGGGGAATTATCCAGATTCCTCTATTGTCCTTAATACACCCGTCACCTCTGTGTCCTCCCAGTTAACCTTTGGCTCCCCCCTACTTATGACTTCTCCCATCACCACTGGGTCCTCTGGTTATCCCCTCGCTTCCATTTCACCTCTGAGTCCCCAACTTACGTTTAACTTTCCCGTCGCTGATGCCTCCTCTCCCTCTTTACTTCAGTTTTATTTTGTTATTTTAACTCTGCTTGCTTCCAGTGTATCAAATAACTTATCATGGGTTCTTTCAAATCAATTTGATTCAATGCAACACAGGATAGGTTCAAACGTTTGAAAGCATAAATAACTTTTCAATCAAGCTGTCAGCTCCTTCCCCAGCCTGATTTATAAATTCATTGTTCTTTTCCCCCATTCCTTACAGTGAACTTAATCACAATTGTGATCCTGAAGTGTAAAAACTGCGGCCTGGCCAAATGTGTCACTTGTTACCTGGTGGCCATGGCAGTGGCGGATCTACTGGTCGTTATATTAGACGTGATATGGAGACAGATTCTGATAGTTTTTGGGGAAACGTTTGGTTTCCTGCGGTTCCACCGTGTATGCAATATACATGCCTTCCTGCTTTATGCAGCCACTGACTGTTCTGTCTGGTTCACCGTCACATTCACCTTTGATCGATTTGTGGCCATTTGTTGCCTGAAGCTGAAAAGCAAATTCTGCAGCAAGAAAACGGCGGCTGTGGTTCTGGGAACAGTGACTGTGCTGAGCTGTTTAAAGAATGTTTTCTGGTATTTTATGTTAAGAGATCAGTATTGGCTGATGAACCTCCCCTGGTTTTGTTGGGTCACAGCCGATGTTCGGTTTTCTCTGTTCTGGACAATAATCGAGTTCCTCCACCACATTCTAACCCCGTGTGTTCCATTTGTCCTGATTCCGCTGCTCAATGTTCTCACCATCAGACACATTTTATTGAGCAGCAGAGCCCGCAGGAGACTCCGGGCTCACAGTAATGTAGTGAGTCCCAGAGACCCAGAGATGGAGAATCGAAGGAAATCCATCATTTTATTGTTTGTAATCTCGGCCAATTTCATCCTCTTATGGTCAACATTAATGGTTTATTCTTTATGGAGGCGAATGAGGGATTTGGGGTTAAGGTCGGTCTGGTTAGATAGTTTTGTTCAGGAATTGGGCATGATGCTGCAACTCCTGAGCTGCTGCACCAACACTGAGATTTATGCCGTGACACAGGCTCAATTCAGACAGCAGTTGAAGAATGTGCTGAAGTATCCCTTTACTCCAATTCTTCAATTCTTTTAATGATGAAAATAACTCATTCACCGAAAGCTTCCACTGTCCAGGCTGCCTGTCTACCATGAACACGAGTGATTGATTGGCATCTCCGCTTTCCCATTGGCCAGATTGCCTGTCCATCATTGATAACTCTCACTTATTGGACGAAAGAAAACACCTCCGAATATCTCTGCGAAACCTCCCCCCTTCCCTCTACCACCCGCAGCCCACACCCCACCCATCCCCCTCCCTGCCATTGGCTGGGCTCTTCCGTCAGCATGGGTACCTCTCACGTATTCGGCAGAGCAAGCCACCTCCATGCTGAATACGTGCCCTCCTATTGGCATAGCTGTCAATCAATCATTGAACCGGGTCCCTGACTGGACAAAAAAAAAAATCCCATTGGCAGGGGGGCCTGTTCAACATGGCTTTCCTTACTGATTGGACAGGGAAAAAGAAAAACGCTTTCAAACATCACAGCTCTCAAGCCCACATGTCCATCGTTGTCCTGCTAAAGTGCTAATTTGAAGTCCAGTGCAATTAGAGGAAGAACACTTCATCTTCCAATTGGGCACATCACAGCTTTCCGGCTTTAAAATTGAGTTCAGCAGCTAAAGAGCATGAAATGGCTCCTGTACATTCACACCCCCACCGCCCCGCCCCCCCCCCCCCCCCCCCCCGCCGCCCCCGTTTTAAATCCCATTTTTAGGCATGTGTTTTTATTTTTTCTCCATTTATTTTCATTTTTACTTTCAATCATGCATTAATTGTTTTCACCCCTTTTATTCCCTTTAACTGCCCCTTTTGCCATCCTTTCGGCCCAACCACCACCAACGCTCCCCAAATCAGCAACATAACTGCCACCTGCCAGTTGCTCTATGTTGTTCTTTCACAGAGAGCTTACCCTTGTTATGTTAACCACATATTCTGCTTCATGCCATTATGGGCATCTTTTGTAGCCCTTATCATTAAATTTAACACCCCATTTGTCTTTTGTCCATGACATCATTGTCAATGTTCCCTTTGTCTCGACATATTGTTAACCTTCAATCCAGCTTCACCTGCTCCACCCCCTTAAACAGAATAAATTCCATGACATTTCTATTTCTCTTTAGCTCCGAACGAGAGTCATACGGACTCGAAAAGGTATGTTACTTTCACCATATACGCTGTCAGGCCTGCTGATCTTTTGCAGATATACCTGTCTTAATCTATAACAATTAATTTTTCTGGGCTGCCTGTCCATCATGGCTACTTGTCCCTGGTTGAATAGAGTAACATACCTTTAAAAGTAGCTACCCTCTTTGTGGACTACCTGTCAACAATCGCTAACATTCACCACTGGGACAGGAATTATTCTGTTGGAAACAGGGAAGACAATCTTCACAGAGAATGCGTGGGGAGGAGGGGGTGTGGGGAGGGGCGGGGGGACGCTCAGACGAAGTGATGCCATCAGAATAGGTGAGGTAAGAAAGAAGTTTTAAGAAAGTGTGATCACCGTTGGGCTTTAAAGGAGAATTGGAAAGACAGAGAAGAACCAGAGAGAGATAGTGAAAGTGAAGCAGATAGAGGGAGGGAGAGAGAGTCTCAGACAGTGACAGGGTGCGAGACCAAGAAAGATAAAAGAGAAAGTGAGAAAGGGAGAGAGAGCCAGAGAGAGAGAGACAGAGAGAGAGAGAGAGAGAGACAGAGAGAGAGAGGGGGGCAGAGTGAGTTTGAGGAAGAAGGGGAGAGACACAGAAAGGGCGGGGTGGGGGTGGGCGATAGAGAGTACGGGAGAGAGTGAGAGGGAGTAACAGATTGAGCGATGCGGAGCGAGATTCAGACAGTGCTGTTACACATCAGCTGGTAAAGGCTGAGTTGTTTAAATTCCAATGGGAAACTTGAAGAACGATCATAACCTATATTTTCAATTCGTATGTTGCGTTGCAGCTCTGAA
Organism: Carcharodon carcharias; assembly: GCF_017639515.1. Classification (NCBI taxonomy): domain Eukaryota; kingdom Metazoa; phylum Chordata; class Chondrichthyes; order Lamniformes; family Lamnidae; genus Carcharodon; species Carcharodon carcharias. The sequence continues at coordinate 2,689,921 of NW_024470595.1, read as the reverse complement.
TTCAGAAATAACACCAACAAGCCTCCGGACTTTTTATGTATCAAACTAAATTAAAGAAGTACTAATTTAACAACAAGTATAACACGTGCACATGCCTACAAGTTTCTACCATAGCAACTTTTAAATAAAACTCAAATGTATCACTTCCAGATAAATCTTCACCAAGGCAACAATATTCAGTCGGCATTAAACACGCACCAGGGAAAGCAAATTTGACATTGCAAATTCAAAATGAGATTCTATTCAATTTGTTTCCTTCATAAGCACAGGCCTAGGCTTACAGCGTGGTTAGATCTTAAATGCCCATGACCCACACCACACACCCAACTCATCTCGGTTTTTCCTTAGATTTCCCTTTGGATGTGAATTTTCGATTGCATTGGAAGGTTTTCAATGTTACTTCTCGTAACAATAATCCTTCCATTAAACCAATGTAATTAGTGCTTAAGCACATTTCTTGGTGTCTTCTAACTACTTGCAGGATTTTAGGCATTATTATGTCTGGCTCATTCAAAAAATGCAGCTGTACTATTTGCCTTCTATCTTTATGTTTATCTAATTAACGTCACAAATTACTACACATGAAAGCATCCACACTGGTTGAATTTAATCCAATTTATTCAAAACAGACGCACACAGGCACACACTTTAACGTCGATCATGGTACAATTCCTATTTTAAAATAATTTCCAATACACTTATACACACAATACCCATTCATAACATCCCCCTCCCTATCGAAAAATGAAACGTCATAGTTATAAAAGGCAGCCTCATTTTTTTAATAACACATCTCACTCCATCATCTATACTTATTATGTTATTACACTACATGCATGTATCAACGTAACAGTATATGCTAGTCCTTGCTATCAACATAAATCATTCTAGTTTAGTGTCCATGTTTTATAATTTCCTATTGTGCTTTCTACGCTCCAAACTCATGCTAACGGATCTTTGAGCAGATTTTCTCTACTGGCAAAATATGCAATCCTAATGTAATTGGGCGTAATAATAGGCTTCACCTGAAAAGACTTGCAATATTGTTTCGAAGTTTGGCCAAAATATTCAAAGGTTTGTGGCATATGAAAATAATTGTTTCTGATGAATTGATGGCAACACAAGTATCAGAACGCTGCAATGTGAACACCATACCCAATGTCTCTTTTTCCATTATTGAATGTCTTATGAGTTGTATTTTCAGCTTCTCTTTAAAAAAAAACTATCAGTTTTTCAATTCCAGTCTCATCTTCTTGTAACAGTAACGCCCCAATGCCTATACTGCTTGGGTCGACGGCTGCCTTAAATTACTTAGCATAATTGGGCACTGCCAAATCTTTTGTAGTTGTTAATGCAGTATATAAACTATCAAATGCCTTCTTTCACTCGAATAACAATAATAACTTCATCTTCTCAAGGGAAACGAAAGTTATGAACAGAGGTTTGATAGACTTGTGTTGTTTTCATTGGAGCAGAGAAGACTGGGGGCCGACTTAATCGAGGTGTACAAGATTATGAGGGACATGGATAGGGAGCAGCTTTCCCCTTATTTGAAGGGCCAATCGCGAGGGGGCATAAGTTCAAGTTGAGGGCCGGGAGATTTAGGGGAGATGTGAGAAAAAAACGTTTTACCCTGTGAGTGGTGATGGTCTGGAAGGGTGATGGATGTGGGTTGCCTCACATCCTTTAAAAAGCACCTGGATGAGCACTTGGCAAGTAATAACATTCAAGGATATGGGCCAAGTGCTGGTAAATGGGTTTAGGTGTATAGGTCAGGTGTTTCTCACGGTTCGATGCAGACTGGATGGGCCGAAGGGCCTCTTCTGCACTGTGAGAGTCTGTGATTCTTTGAAAAACTAATTGCTGGGACTTAGAGTTGTTAGATTTTTGTAATTATTTAAACGCATTTTAATTGGAAAAAACAAGTGATTAAAGACCTGAATGATTCATTATTTAGGCTCAAGATAAAAGTAAATATGCATTTTCATTATTCAACTGAACAACAATTATATGTTAAGTCTGCTTACTTCATTAAGCAATACGTTCATATTCGTTGTGTCTATTGGCAGATCTGTCATATTATGTGTAATTTTCTTTGGATTGAAGAGTGATTTAATATTTCCTGGACTAAAGGAACTAGACACAAATTACCAGTTACTGATTTTATTGGACTCTGCTAATTTGATTAAAATTAACCACTTATTTCCAGAGACAATTAACGTAAGCTCGTTAGGGAAGAAGTTGAGTATTGTTGTTAAAAGAACCTTGTCCAAGCTTTTCATCTTGCACTCATCAGGACATGTGCCAGAAAGCAAGGGGAACACAATAATTTCTATTTTATGCGAAGAGATTGCTGATTGGTTTGTAAATAGTGTTGTCATGGCGAATGTATCACTGATGGTAACTGACAGTTAACTGCCAGGCATTGTCTGAAATTTCGATGAGGCAGCTTGACCCTGATTGGCCAAGGTATTGTCCTGACGACAGATTAAGCAAATGGCTGTGACTAATTTTATTTTGCTGAAACAGGCAGCGCATTTTCATGTTCTTCCCGTCTGCAAAGGAAAGGGTTCTGTGTATGCATATACATAGCTTCCAATGCACGCACCTGCGCCACATCGCGAGCCTAACTGGCAATCTCAATTTGTTTTTTCATGGTAATCGTTGGCACATTTAAGGTTATTTGCAAAATGTTGTTGAATCGCAGAACCATATCTGATGTTTGACACTTTGTCTTGAGCTTCAAAAGGCGAGCTGATCAGGTATGATCTGTATCCTCCCCATTGCAAACAGCAGCCGGGACATCCTGTTTGATGCGATCCGCCAGTCTTAGGGACCTCCTGCCTACATAGCTCGCATCGCACAGTCACTGAAATTGATGTACCACCTTACTCGTTTTTGTAATTGGTGGAATGTATTTTTTGGCTTGATAGCAGATTCCTGTTATTTGCAGACAGGAATAACATGGATGTGCAAGGTGTCTGTTTGAGATAAAGAAAGCAAACGACATTCTGTGACTCATTCTTTAGGGCAAGGCTTTGACCAATCAGGGTTATGTTGCCCTGTTTAAACTTACAACAAATTTTGGCTGTTAACTGTCAGTCACCATTAGTGTTGCATTCGCCCTGCAAAGATACTTGACAACCAAAAGGCACTCTCTTCTCATACAGCATTAATTGTAGTTTCCCCCATTTTATTGGTATTCTTACGTGTGTCCAGAAGAATGCCAGACGAAAGGCTTGTCTCTTTTCCGAGCTATAATTGCATCCAACATTGAGAAAAAGCTTGGAGTTTGTTATAAAGGACATAATAGCAGGACATAAATGCATAATATAATTAAGCTGAGTCAGCATTAATTCGTCAAGTGAAAATCACCCCTGCCAAATTTATTCCAGCTCCTTGAGAGGGTAAAAAGCAGGGTAGACAATGGGGAACCAGCAGATGCATGTATTTGCACTTGCACAAGTCATTTGAGAGGGTGCTGCACCTAAGGCTACTTAATAGAATAAGACTTTTGAAAGAACAGGAAAGGAGGAAAGGGCGGTGCTAATACTCATGGGGTATTATATTAGCGTGGATAACGTGTTGGCTAACAAATTGAAGACAGAAATTTGGTCTAATGGGGCAATTTCAGGATGGCAAACTGTAACTTGTGGAGTGCCAGAGGGATCAGTGCTGGGGCCACTTTAATTTACATTATGCATTAATGACTTAGATAAGGAAAGTGATTGCACTCTCTCCAAGTTTCTGAATGGCACACAAATAGTTTGGAAGATATGTGGTGAGGGTGACACTAAGGGTTAAAGACAGTTTATTGTGTGAGCAAAAAAAATGCCAGATGGAATATAAGAAGGAATATACATGTGAGGTTATGCACCTTGGCAGGAAGTAAAAAGGTCTGAATATTTATAAAATTGAGAAAGTCTCCAGAGCTGCAGAACAGAGGGAATCGGGGGTTCTCATTCATGAATCACAAAAAAAGTTAGCATACAAGTTAAACAGATAATAAGGGAGGCAAATGGATGTTGGCCTTTATTTCAAATCGAATGTGGTATAAAATATGCAAGTCTTGCTGAAACAATAAAAGGCACCAGTTAGACCACACCTAAAATTCTGTGAAAACTTTTGCTTCCCTTATCTAAGAAAGATGTACTGACAATGTGGGCAGTCCTGCAAAATTTCAACAGTGTGACGCAGGTTAGGCAGGAATTTTCTTATGCGGTTCTGTAGGTTGGATCTGTTCTCATTGGAATTTCGCAAAATCAAAGGTGGTCTTCTTGAAACATATAAGATTATTTGGGTGCCTGGCAGGGTCGATGCTGAATATTGATTCACTTTCGGACCAGAGGACATAATCTTAGATTGCGGGGTCGCCCATTTTGGAGTTAGATTAGGATGATTTTTTATCCTCTCACAGAGTCGTTAATCTGTGCAAATATATACCACAGAGGTCTGTAGACTCTGGGTGGTTACGTGTGTTCAAGGCTGAGATAGATTTTTAACCAGTAAGGAATACAACGGTTATGAGGAAAAAGGCAGGGAAGTGGCGTTGAGGATTATCAGGTCAGCCATGACCTCAATGTATGATGAGTAGACTTCATGGGCCGAATGTCCGCCTTCTGCTCCTTTGCCTTATGGCATTTCTATTATTATTGCTATGGGAAATCGTTAGGTGTTTATTGGACAAAGAAAGAACTATATGTTCGCTGTTATTATTCTACTTTTAATAATCAAATATTTAAAATTACTGTCACAGCAAACAGTAATGACGTACTCCTTTCTAGAATTGCCATAAAGAATACAGAGCCATATACGGCAATCATTGATAGTTTTAAAAATGCATATGTACTAATCCAATTGGCAGATCGATGTGTGCAAAAGGTGTGTAATGAGCAATATGTTTTTACTCGTTTGTGCACCTGAACAACGTGATATATTTAAAGTAATTATCGTGCTGACCAATAAGTTAATTTAGATTGTAATGTTTTATGTTGATTTGATTATCACTCTCAACATGGGTTAAAAAACCCTCTTAATCTTTACTGTGAAGAAGGAACTGAACGATGATTAGTCAATTTCTATGATTATTCAATAAACAAGCATTAATTAATGCAACTAACAGTGACTCGATATTTACTGTAAATATTTGAATTGAAATTAATGGGAAATAAGTATTGTACTTAACAATGATTTTATAGTTAACCTCAACACAAGGATAACGATGAAAAATGCTCTGTGATTAATCATATGATGATATGATGAAATGTATCTTGAAAATTGCATTGAAACAACAATTTGATGTTTGCAATGCATATGGGACTGACATTAATTTGAGGATTCCAGTGTTTCTCCTCCCATTCACGAGACCGAGAGTGTGTACGTCTCTGACCTTAAAATTGGCTGGCTGTTTTAACACTCACCTCAACAATGCCATTTAAATTTCCCAGGTTTAATCCCAGCACCGCAATGGTAAACATATATATTGGATATATGCAAGATGACAGGTACCATCTCCTTACGTACATCACCATATCAAAAGTTTGTTTCCCTTACTAACAATAATCCATTCGCCGGACCGGTTTGCAGTTTGCGTCAGGGCTGCACAGTTTATCTGCCCGATCATGTTGTCATCTGTCCCTTCCTGAATACCGGTGAGTTCAGTGTTCCCATGCATTTCAAGATCCAGCTGTCGGGGCCCAAGTTTCAACCTGCAATGATATAGTTTGTTTCTGTAGTTCCTACTTCCCCTTCTGTGAAGCAAACAACACAGTTATTAAACAAAAATAAAAATACCTGGAAAAACTCAGCAGCATCTGCGGAGAGGAGCACATGTAACGTTTTGAGTCTGTATCAATCTTCAACAGAACTAATTAAAAATAGAAAAGAGGTGAAATATCAGGTGGTTTAAGGAGGAGGGACAGGTAGAACTTGGATAGGGGGCCCGTGATAGGTGCAGATAGCCAAAAGATGTCACAGACAAAAGCTCAAAGAGGTGTTGAAGTAATGTGCTAATGAAGGGTAGAAAACAGGACAAGCAAGGTACAGATAGTCCTAGCTGGGGTGGTGTGGGGTGAAGGGAAGAGGTCGAAATAGGCTAAAAGGTAGACATAAAACAATGGATGGAAATACATTTAAAAATAATGGAAATAAGTGGGAAAAGAAAAATCTATATAAATTATTGGGAGAAAAGGAGGATATCGGAAAGGGGGTCGGGATGGAGGCGAGAGTTCATGATCTAAAATTGTGGAACTAAATATTAAGTCCGGAAGGCTGTAAAGTGCCTAGTCGGAAGATGAGGTGCTGTTCCTCCAGTTTGTGTTGAGCTTCACGGAACAATGCAGCAGGCCATTGACGGACATGTGGGCTTGAGAGCAGAGTGGAGTGTTGAAATGGCAAGCAACAGGGAGGTCTGGGTCATGCTTGCGGACAGACCGAATGTGCCTTGCTCTTAAACAGGTGCTGATGATCGTAACTGGTCCCTGCGGCCCTTCCCGCTGCGGCTGACATCCTGGTATGTCTGGGGGATTTTTACCATCACCCTGTCTATAACAATCGGTATTTGTCTGGGCTCAATCCCCACAGCTGTTCAAGTCTGCTCAACTATGTTCTGCTGTTTCTTCACTTCTTCTCTAAGCGATTTTAACTGTTGACATAGTTCCTTCAGGTACATCCTGACCCTGCCTATGGTGGGTCCTGCATCGTCACAATCCGTCAGTCTTCCCACTGGGCGCTGCATTGCTCTCCCTACCATGAGCATGCTTTGGGTAACATCTGGGTCCTGTTGGACGTTGCTCTGAGTTGCATGAATATGGCGGATTGCATGTCTGTCCATCTATTTTTTTCAAATTTCAGCTATTTTACTTACAGCTGTTTAAAGAATATTTGCAACAGTCACTTCAGTGCAATATTTAAATCAGATGGATTTTGATAAACGTGTCCACATAGCAGCAAAGTCCTCTCAACTCTTTGCACCATTCCTGAACTTTGGGGATGGTGTGGGACGTGAAACTTCTCTTTGAATACCGACGCTCCACACCTTTCTTAATGCTTTTTCAGTAATATGTTTTCCCTGATCACTTTTTATATGAGGGGTGCTTCCGATTGCAGCCCAGTACCAGCCAACTCCAGTTTCGCTGTATTAACTCGTTGGTCACATTCCTCCTTTGGTTTTGTTCCAGTGCACAGCTCTAAGAGTTCTTGGCAAATACACACTGGCACTTCTGCAGTTCCTTCTGTCCTCTATATCCCATTATTATTTCATCAGTCAGGGTCATTGTAACGGCGTTGGCAGTACAGCCAGTTGGCCTGAATGCCTCCAGCCACCGACTATGTTGCTCCATTACCAAATGATGCTTTGTCTTTCCCAGAATATTTGCTGAGAAACCCGTGAAATGTATCTGGAAATTTCGCCATGGACCTTTCGGGTGCTCTTGATACCCCAGCCTTAACTTGATGGGCATCCCGGGGTTTATGCTTTGCACGTAGTCGGCATTTGTGACAATAATTTGCCAATGTGCTGGCCCAGCTCCCACCACCACTAATCTCGCTGTATTGACTCAGAGGTCACATTCTGTCTCTGGTGTGTTACCATGGTAAAGTTCTACGAGCCCTTGGTACATACAATCGGGCATCACTGCTCTTCCGTCTGCCCTGCATATCAATTCTGGTCCCTTCAATGCACCATTATCTCCCTATTTTTCCTTTTCCTGTATATTGTTAGAGAAATCAAGGGCAAGAACCAAACACGGCCTCCGTGAAAAATAGTGGGAACGGGACAAGTAATGTTAAAAAGCAAAGCATTAGCTTTGTGCCTCAACGCGAGGAGCATTCACAATAAAGTTGGTGAATTAACTGCGGAAATAGATGTAAACAGGTATGATATATTCGGGAATACGGAGACGTGGCTGCAAGATGACCAGGGATGGGAACTGGACATCCAGGGGTACTCAGTATTTGGGAAGGACAGACAAAAAGGAATATGTGTAGAGTTGAATTGCTGGTTAAAGAGGAAATTAACACAAGAGTGAGGAATGATGTTAGGTCCAGCGATTTGGAATCTGCAGGGCTAGAGCGGAGAAACAGTAAGGGAAAAAAAAAGATTGTTAGTGCGGGTTTTATATAGACCATCACACTGTAGTGATGATGTTGGGAATGGAATTAAACAGCATATTAGAGACGCATTTAATAAAGGGAAATTGAAATTATGATTGACTTTAATATGCATTTAGATTTGGCAAATGAAATTAGTTACAATAACGTTGAGGAGGAGTTCCTGTAGTGTATATGGGATTTTTTTGTATCACCCAATACATTGAGAAACCAATGAGGGAACAGGTCATCATCGAATAGGTATTGTTTAATGAGAAATGAATAATTGGAAATCTAGTTGTGCGATGATCCTTGTGGATGAGGGACCATAAAAATATAGAATTCTGCATAAAGATGAGAGTGCCATAGTTAATTCTGAGACTTGGCCCCTGAATCTTACAGAAGTAAACTACGATTGTGTGAGGCAGGATTTGGCTGCGTTGGAGTGGGAAACGTTACTTAAAGGGATGACGGTGGATAGGCAATAGCAAACGTTCAAAGACTCCATGAGTGAACTGCAACAATTGTTTTTACCTGTCGTGCATAAACGTAACACAGGAAAGTTGGCTAAACCATGGCTTACAAGGGAAATTAGAGATAATATTAGATGCAAGGAAGAGGCATACAAATTCGCCAGAAAAAAAAACATAAGGCCTGAGGTTTTAAAGCATTTTAGATTTCAGCAAAGGAGGGGCAAGGGTTTGTTGAAGAAGAGGAAAATAGAGTGTGAGAGCGAGATCGCAGTTAACATAAAAATTGACTGTAAAACTTTCTATAGGTATGTGAAGAGAAAAAGTTATTGAAGATAAATGTAGGTCCCTTACAGTCAGAAACAGGGGAATTTATAATGGGGAACAAATAAATGGCTGGACAACTAAATACATACTTTGGTTCTGTCATCATCAAAGGAGGACACAATTAACATACAAGAAACTTTGAGGAACAAAGGTTTTAGTGAGAGGGACGAACTGAAAAAAAATCAGTATGAGTAGGGAAATGGTGTTGGGGAAATTGATTGCATTGAAGTCCGATAAATAGCGGGGGCCTGATAATCTACATACCAGAATACTTAAGGAAGTGGCCCTAGAAATAATGGATGCATTGCTGGTCATCTTTCAAGATTCTGTAGACTCTGGAACAGTTCCTACAGTTTTGAGGGTAGCCAATGTAACCCCACAGTTTTAAAAGGGAGGCAGAGAGAAAACAGTGAACTATATACCAATCAAATTGAAGTCGGGAGTTGGGTAAATACTAGAGGGCATTATGAAAAAATTAATACCTGAGCACGCGGGCAACATTGGCAGAATCGGACAGAGTCAGCATGGATCTTTGAGTGGGAAGACGTGCTTGACAAATCTACTGGAATTATTCGAGGAAGTAACTAGTAGAGTTTATGAGGGTGAGCCAGTAGATGTGGTTTATTTGGACTTACAGAAGGCTTTTGACAAAGTCCCACAGAAGGGCTTTGCTTGTAAAATTAAAGCACATGGGTTGGGGATAGTGTATTGAGATGGGTAGAAAACTTGTTGGCAGACAGGAAACAAAGAGTAAGCATATACCGGTATTCTTCCAAATGGCAGACAGTTATTCACAATATATATTAATGATTTAGATGAGGGCATTCAGTGTAATATCTCCAAATTTGCATCTGACACAAAGCTGGGTGGGAGGGTGAGCTGTCAGGAGGATGCAGATGTGATTCAGTGTGATTTGGACTAGCAAAGTGAGTGGTCAAATTCATTTCAGATGCAGTATAATGTGGATAAATGTGAGATTATCCATTTCGGTAGGAAAACAGGAAGGCAGATTATTATCTGAATGGCCAGAAATTGAGAGAGGGGAATGTGATACGAGACCTGGATGTCCTTGTACACCAGTCGCTGAAGGTAGCATGCAGGTGCAGCAGGTGGTAAAGAACGCTAATGATACGTTGGCCTTCATAGCCAGAGGATTCGAGTACAGGAACAGCGGTGTTTTGCAGCAATTGCACAGAGCTTTGGTGAGGCCTCACCTGATATATTGTCAGCAGTTTTGTCTCCTTATTTGAGGAAGGATGTACTTTCTATAGAAGGATTGCAGGAATGGTTTACCTGACTGATTGCTGGGATGGCGAGACTGACATATGATGAGAGATTGAGCCGATTAGGATTATATTCCCTGGAGGTCAAAGAATGAGGGGGGTGGGGGGGAATCTCAAGAAAACTATAAAATTCTAACAGGACTAGACAGTGTAGATGAAGAAAGGATGTTCCCTTTGGTGCGGCAGTGCAGCACCAGGGGTCACAGTCTGTGGAAATGGGGTTGACGGTTTAGGACTGAGAAGAAGAGAAGTCTCTTCATCCAGAGAGTGGTGAGCCTCTGGAATGCTTTGCTGCAGAAAGTAGTTGAGACCAAAACATGGTATGTTTTCAAGAAGGACTTAGATATAGCTCTTGCGGTGAAAGGGATCATAAGTTATGGGCAGACACCGGGAGCAGGCTACTGATTTGGATGATCAGACATGACCATAATGAATGCCAGAACAGGATCGATGGGCCGATTGGCCTACTCCTGCTCCTAGCTTCTACGTTTCTATGTTTCTATACATCAGTTCCCCATAAATATCTGCCAGGTTGGATCACCCCCCCCCCCCCCCCCCGCCCCCCCACCCCCCCCCAACAAACCCCCTCAACCAACCCCACCACCCCGCCCCCCCCCCCCCCAACCCCACCCCACCTTTCCGGGTGGCGTTGATAGGCACTTCTTCGTCTGTGCCTTTTCTCGATTCCTAATCTGTCTCCGCCTCCCCTTACGCTGCTGGGGCGGTTATTTTCTGGTGACATTGACATTCACTATTCCAGCCACTGTTGGAAGTCCAGCTGCCTTTCTAACCTTCCTAACCAGCTCTTCATGCAGCACATGGCATCGTCCCGGATGCTACAAATCTATCCTGGCGTGCTGCAAGCTATCATATAATCGTGTACCAACACGAATGCATGTCAGCTGTCTGTTTATATGTACCAGCTTTGTTAAAGGTTATCATAATTTAAAATGATTGGAGTATCCTCCACATTTGCACCAATGTTTTTTTTTCTTCTTATTTTTAGCCATTGAATCGAGCTTTTGAGGCGCAATGAATGTCATTCTAACCCAGTAATTGGAATATTCAGTCTCATTGATCCCCCTAAGCACTTCCCAGTGTTTTAGACCGATTATTAACAGTCTACAAACTGCTCTGTTTCTCCTTTTGGTTTAATTTAGCCGCTGTTTCAGGCCGTTTTATTTTTTTTTCTGTTCCAAATTCCAATTGACAATATGTAATTTAAAGCACGTTCCTTCTGTGCTTCTGAGAAGTGTTCCACAACCAACATCCTGAATACGTTAAACTTCTCACGAAGTTTCTAATCCAAGATCAATACTAAACAACTAAGATTTAATTATAATTATTGCAGCCATATAGGAATAAAGTCTACTTACCATTTAATTCCAACCATTCAAAGTCTCACTTTTCACCGTAACTTAACTCAGTTTCTTCGTTAACTCACACACATTTAACACAACTTGACTAAGGCCCATTTTACACACGTTAACATTTACCATTCAACAACGTCCGAACGCACAGAGAGAACTCCAAGCTGGACTTGCAATCGCCCAAGAGTGTCAATATTCAAAGAGAGTGGCACGAAAGCGGGTCAATATTAACAGGGTGTGGCTTAAATGCGCGTCAGTATGTAAAGAAGGCAGCCAAAGTGTGTGCCTGTAATTAAAAAGGTCTGGCTCGGCCTGGGTCTGTCTTAACGGTGGCTGGCGAGAAAGTGCATCAGTGATTCGGGATGTTGCCCGGAGAACCTATCAGTCATTACCATGTGTGGCCTTATAGTTCGCCTTTATTTACATGGAGTGGGCCGACAGTGTGTAAATATGTATACAGGGCGGCTTGTACCACAATAAATGATCGTAACTGGGTCGTTATATTCTTTTTTAATTAAGAAGGGACAGGAGGCACACAATATTCCCCAATAAACGTGAGGTAAATACGCAACTGAAAGCGATCAACATTTAGTTAAATAATATTTCTTTTTGTCAATTTCACAGTAGTACGTCTCGTAACGGAGCATAAATCTGTTTCTCAACTTTGTTAAAGAAGTGATGCATTCTGTAATAAGATAGGTGAATTCCTGAGGGCTTTCCACATCTTCCTCAAACAGAGGCCCGAACAATCCCCATCCACAACCATTCTCCTCTGTTTAGCTGAACTTGTTCTCTCACTGAACAATTTCTCCTTAAAACTCGTCCCTCATCCTCCAAATAAAAGGTGTGGATACCCGCACGTGCTCCTGTTATGCCTGTCTCTTATCGGGTGTATGGAACATTACTTGTTCCAGTCCGAATCTGGCCCCCTCCCACAAAATCTATCTCTGGTACATCGATTACTGCTTCAGTGCTGCTCCATGCTCTCGTCTGGACCTGGAAAATATCTTAATTTTGCTACCAATTTCCACCCCTCCATCATTTTCACATGGTCCTTCACTGACAATGCAATTCCCTTCCTTGACCTCTCTGTCTCAATTTCTGATGATAGACTGTACAGCAATATTCATAACAAGCCTACCGACTCCCACAGCTACCTTAACTGCAGCTCCAGTAACATTGCTGCCTTTAAGGACTCCATCCCATTCTCTTAGTTCCTTCGCCTCTGTCGCACCTGTTTTGATTAGTCAACATTACAAAAGAGTTCTTCTGACCGATCGACCTTCTTCCTTACCCGAGGTTTTCCACCCACGGTGTTTGACAACCTTGTCTGGCCCATTTCCCGCTCATCCGCTCTAACACCTTCGTCTCTCCCGCAGAACCATATCGGGATCCACTTTGTCTTCACTTATCACCACAAGAGCCGCTGCACTCAAGGGATCATTCTCTGACATTTCCACCAACTCCAGCATGATGCCACCACCAAACACATATTCCCTTTGCCCCAACTGTCGGCATTCCACAGGGACAGTATCCTCCGGGACACCATGCTCCAATCGTCCATCACCGCCTATACTTCAACCACGTCCCAAGGCACCTTCCCATGAATAAGATACAATTCCTGCCCCTTTACCTCCCCTATCCTCACCGTCCAAGGGCCCAAGGACTCATTACCAGTGAAGCAGCCTTTCACTTGAATGTCCCTCTATTTAGTCAACTGCATTCCCTGCTCCCAATGCGGTTTCCTCTACACTGGGGAGATAAAACGAAGACTGGGTGACCGCTTTGCGGAACACCTTCAGTCTGTCCACAAGCATGGGCCAGGCCTTCCTGTTGCTTGCCATTTCAACACTCCATCCTGCACTCATGGCTACATCAACGTCCTTGGTCTGCTGCAATGTTCCAGTGAAGATCAACGCAAACTGGAGGAACTACCACCTCATCTTCCGATGGGGAACTTTGCAGCCTTCCTGACTTAACATTGAGTTCAACAACCTCAGATCATCAATTCTTTCCTCCATCCCCACCCCCTTTCCGATCCACCCTTTTCTCTCATAATTTATATATTTTTTAAAAAACATTTTTCTTTTCCAAACATTTTCTATTATTATTTTGAGACTGATTTCCATCCATTGTTTTATCTCCACCTTTTAGCCAATTTCTATTCCTTTCCCCCTACCCCATTCCCACTAGGGCCATCTTCTCTTGCTCCTATTGATTTCTACCCTTAATGTCACCATTTGAACAACCTTTGCTAATATCACCGCCATTAACACCCCTTTGTCCTTTTGTCTATGACATCTTTGGCAATCTCTTCTTTGCCTCCACCTATCACTGGCCCTCTATTCAGCTCCACCTGTCCCAACCCCCTCAAACAACTTATATTTCACATCATTTGTATTTTTTTTTGTTCTGATGAAGAGCCATACGGACTCGAAGGTAAACTCTGTATTCCTCTTCTCAGATGCTGCCAGAGCTGCTGAGTTTTTTCAGCTATTTTGTGCTTTTGTTTTAGGTTTCCAGCATCAGCAGTTTTTTGCGTTTATTTTGGCACAATATTTTGCTTTTAGTTTCTGACAAGAAATGGCTACAAATCGATTAAAGGTAAAAGCGACTGTGAACCTGATGGACCAAGTCAGGGCTGCAAGAGCCAAAACTATTTTCAGTTTACACACTGGATTGATGTATAAGAAATTAATTGGGAAAGTGATGTGATAAATTAGATTCAGTATAACATCAATGTTCTTGAGTAGTAGACATGCTGTTTCCATTGCCAGTAGGTACTGAGTGATACATTTGGAGAGGCCTCAATTCCCTAATTTCAGGATCACAACCATCACAAATTTGACTGTAGGGAATAGGATTAAATAACATCATCTTAGTTGGAAAATGTCAGAGAAAAATGCTGTTAATTTTACAGTGTGAACTGCAAAACTTACAATTATGCATCAATTGCAACCAATCTATTGTCATTCCACTTTCTTCATCTAGATCATTAATTTATAAAGTGAAAAGTTGCGGTCCCAACACTGACTCCTGCAGAACTCCACTAGGCCGCCATCCTGTGAAGGACCCCCTATCCCCAATCTCTGCCTCCTGCCAGACAGCCAATCTCCTATCCATGTTAGTACCTTGCCTCTAACAACATGGGCTCTTATCTTACAGAGCAGCCTCCTGTGTGGCACCTTGTCAGAGGCTTTCTGGAGGTCCACGCTCACGGGCCACGCTCTGTAAATACCCACCCACTCTCTTATCACCCACTGTGAACGCTGACACACATTCAAAGCCCCTATGAAAAGATTCAAACACTCCGGCCACCCTGTCTTAATACAGAAACAATTTCTTGACACACCCTCTAAATACAAACACAGATTCTGGCAACAGTTTGTAAATAGTGATACAATCTCGTGCCAACTCGATAAATACTGTAACACACTTGGCACACACTCTTTAAATGTTCCTCCACGCACTCAGGCCACCTTGTGAAAATACTGATGCAGACTCAGGCCACCCTGTATAAATACTGACACACTCTGGCCACCTTCTGTAAATATTCACACACATTCAGGCTACCCTTTGTAAAGACTGACACATGATTGGGGCACTCACTGAAAATGTTAATACATTCTACAGTGTTATGACCCAGCATATCATGTGTGCCAGGTGAATGCCATTGACGCTGGGAGACTTGTTAGCACCATCACAACTATTTAGCAATTTCCACGTATTTCAAAATGCGTGCACTGAATTCAGAAATAATAATTGCACTAAAACATTTGGAGACTAAAAAGAAAACGAAATTCTAATATTTATTGACAAAAGAAAAGTAGGCCAGCCTTCATAAATTCTCATATACATACAAATTATTACTGTACTAACTCCTAAAATCCCTAATTTTACCGACCTACAGTTACACAACCTTGAAGGCAACGGTCCAATCGTTGATTTGAATTTTTAAACCGATCCGGTAATGTATCTCAACACCCAGGAAAGTGGAATTCCAAGTGATTTTTCCATCTTCAGTTCAGTAGAAATCAGACTTCTGCAGTAATACTGGAACTTAATTAAGGCTATTACACACACTTCTCCCAATAACCTTCTTCTAATATGTAGCCTTATTTTACTTTATATATATTTTTCTCTATTATTTTATGTCTTTGAAACTGCATGCATCTCACAATATCAAAAAAGCTTTATTGTTGTTACAGTTTATTGTCAGTTACCCATGGGGAAAAATAAACTCACTCGTTAGCCTAGCTTTTATGACTATTTGTAGTCACGCTGATATCACTTGAAATCTAAATCTCTCTTCACCTATCTAAAATGCAAATTCCCTTCACATCTTTCATTATCAGCCAACATCAATGTTTGCTATTAGCATATCAAACGCCGAACTTATTTTCTTCAGTCTAATCCTGAAATCTACTTGACACCAAATGTAATTACAACACACAGACAGACCTAACTGTACTTACCCAAACAAACCTACTTTATGCTAAACCCTCTGTCAAAAAAGACACACTCTCGGGCTACGCTTTGCAAACACTGACACACTTTAGCCCAGCCTCCGTACACTCATGAGCCATCATCTGTAAATATTAACACAATCTCACATTGCCCTCTGTAAATTGTGACACACTTTTGGCCAGCCTTTGTAAATACTGACAGGCTAACCTCTGCATTACTGACACATTCTCGTGCCACCCTCTGTAAGTACTAACACAATATCAGGCCACTCTCTGTAAATTTTGGCATACGCTTGGCTCACACTCTCTAATTACTCACACACTCTTGGGCCTCCCTCTGTTAAGACTCAGCGGGAGACCTTTTGCATGCACTGACAAAGTCACAAGCAGCCCTGCAGATATATACACACTGTCGTCCCACTCCATGTAAGTAAAGGTAAACTATAAGGCCACACACTGTAATGACCGACAGGTTGTCCGGACACCATCCTGAACCACTGATGCACACTCGCGCCAGCCTCCTTTAAGAGAGACCCTTTCTAAGTACAGGCACATTCTTGGGCTGCCTTATTTACGTACTGACGCGCATTTAAGGCACACTCTGTTAATATTGACCCACTTTCGTGCCACTCTCTTTGAATACTGACATTCTCGGGAGATTGCAAGTTGAGCTTGGAGTTCTGTCTGTGCGTTCGGACGTTGCTGAATGGTAAATGTTAATGCGTCTGAAGGTTTCCTCAGTCAAGTTGTGTTAAATGTGTGTGAGTTAACCAAGAAGCTGAGTTAAGTTACGGTGAAAAGTGAGATGTTGAAAGCTTGGAATTAAAGGGTAAGCGTACTTTATTTCTATACGGCTGCAATAATTATAATTCAATCTTAGTTGTTTAGTATTGATCTTCGATTGTAATCTTCGTGAGAAGTTTAAGGATTTCAGGATGTTGGTTGTGGCACGTTTCTCAGAAGCACAAACGGAACATGTTTTAAATGAAATAACTTGTCAATTCGAACTTGCAACAGAGAAAACAATCGGCCTGAAACAGCGGCCAATGCAAACCAAAAAGAGAAACGGAGCAGTTTGTAGTTCGTTCTAAAACACTGGGAAACGCTTAGGGGGATCAACGAGATTGAATATTCAAATTGCTGGATTAGAGTGACATTCAGTGTGCCTCAAAAGCTCGTTTCAAATCCTAAAAAATAATTTAATTAAAAACATTGGTGCAAATGTGAATGATACTTCAGTCATTGTAAATTATACTAACCTTTACCAAAGCCAGTACAAATAAGCAGACAGCTGATATGCATTCGGGTTGGTACACGGTTATATGACAGACTGCAGCATGCTGGGATAGATTTGTAGTATCCGGCACGACGCCATGTGCAGCATGAAGAGCTGGTTAGGAACGTTATAAAGGCCACTGGACCTCCTACGATGGCAGGAATAGTGAATGTCAAGGCTCACCAGAAAATAACCACCCCAGCAGGGTAGGTGGAGGCGGAAACAGATTAGGAAATGACAAAAGGTGCAGAAGTGCCTATCAATTCTACCTGGAAAGACGGGGTGGGGGAGCGGGTGGAGTGGGGGTCGGGAGGCCTAACCTGGCAGATATTCACGGGGAACTGATATATAAAAACCTAGAAGCTAGGAGCAGGAGTAGGCCATTCGGCTGGTCAAGCCTGCTCCGCCATTCATTATGGTCAAGGCTGATCATCCAAATCAATAGCCTGCTCACTGTGTCTGCTATTCGCTATGGTCCCTTTCGCCGCAAAGCTATATCTCAGTCATTCTTGAAAGCTTACAATGTTTTGGTCTCAACTACCTTCTGTGGCAACGTATACCACAGGCTCACCATTTTCTGGATGAAGAGATTTCTCCTCTTCTCAGTCCTAAATGGTCTACCCCATATCCACAGAGTGTTACCCCTGATGCTGCACTCTCTCACCATCGGGAACATTCTTCCTTTATCTACCCTGTCTAGTCCTCTTAGAATTTTATAGTTTTCTATGAGATCCCCCTTCATTCTTCTGACCTCCAGCGAATACAATCCTAATCACCTCAATCTCTCCTCATATGTCAGCCTCGCCATCCCAGGAATCAGTCGGGTAAACCTTTCCTGCAATCCTTCTACAGCAAGTACGTCCTTCCTCAAATAAGGAGAACAAAGCTGCTCACAATATTCCAGTTGAGGTTTCACCAAGGCTCTGTGCAATTGCTGCAAGACACCTCTGTTCCTGCACTCGAATCCTCTAGCTATGAAGACCAACATACCATTAGCCTTCTTTACTGCCTCCTGCACTTGCATGCTTACCTTCAGCGACTGGTGTACAAGGACATCTAGGTCTCGTTTCACATTCTGCTCTCTCATTTTATAGCCATTCAGATAATAATCTGCCTTCCTGTTTTGTTACCGAAATGGATAACCTCACATTTATCCACGTTATATTGCATCTCCCATGAATTTGACCACTCGCTTAGATGTCCAAATCACACTGAATCACCTCTGCATCCTCCTCACAGCTCACGCTCCCACCCAGCTTTCTGTC
Organism: Carcharodon carcharias; assembly: GCF_017639515.1. Classification (NCBI taxonomy): domain Eukaryota; kingdom Metazoa; phylum Chordata; class Chondrichthyes; order Lamniformes; family Lamnidae; genus Carcharodon; species Carcharodon carcharias. The sequence goes on along the minus strand of NW_024470595.1, from coordinate 2,671,376 downwards.
ATTTGAAAATCTAGAGGTATTACACTAAATTCCCTCATCTAAATCATTAATATATATTGTGAATAACTGTCTGCCATTCGTAACAAGACCAGTATACACTTACTCTTTGTTTCCTGTCTGCCAACCAGTTCCCTACCCATCTCAATACACTATCCCCAACCCATGCGCTTTAATTTTACACGCAAAGCATTGATGTGGGACTTTGTGGAAAGCCTTCTGAAAGTCCAAATTAATCACATTCACTGGCTCACCCTCATCAACTCTACTAGTTAAATCCTCGAAAAATGCCAGTAGATTTGTCAAGAACGACTTCCGTCTCAAAGATTATCTCTGTGTTTAATTGACTGTCACTGCTCTTCAAGAAATGCCTACCTCCTTGAAGAAGTTCTGTTCCTCTCTGCGACAAGATTTCTGTATCTCTCTGTTGCCTTGCTCACCTTCCTTGCTTTCTATTTCCCTCCTGGTGTTTGACAAGGTGTTTATTAAAACCCGCTTTCACAGCCATATCTCCATTCTCAGAGACTGTCTCCATCTCCGACTTACCCCACGTGGATTTCAACTGAAATTCCACCCCTCATGTTTCAAACCCACCCAGGATTATAGGTATCTCCGGAACATAAAACGTTTCTCGGACTGCTGTTCCCGTCACATTCTGAAATCAACACTCAGTGCCATGCGCTGCCATATGAACACACTCGACCTCTCCCTCCAGCAGCACCGCCGTACCCTTTTTAAAAGCTGCGCGTGCCCCCAGTTTCATTTTATCTTTCGGCTCATCCAACGCCTCAACAAGAAACTTTTTCTCTTTCTATCAAGTGCTAAGGAACGCAAGCTCCAACAACTCATCGACACGAACACCCATCTAGGACCCTCCATCCCTGCCTGTCCCTCCGTCCCCACCCTTTCTTCCAATCCCAACCCCAGCCGTGTATTCACTATACCCCCTGACCTTCCCCTCTCCGATGCTGAACATTCAGTGCTCAGCAAAGGACTTAGCTTCATACCCTTACGCCCTCACCTCAATGAATTTCGGGCTCGGCATTATACTGAACTCTTCTTCCGCCGTCTTCGTCTCCGGGCTCACTTCTTTGGGCAGGAGTCCTCTCCCAGTTCAACGGATGCTTTTACCCATCTCCAATATTCTCTCTCCAACTGGACCACTCCCTCTGGATTCTTACCTTCTCTCGATCTTTTCATTAGTCATCTCAATTTCTCTGCTTCTCTCACTCATTCTAACCTGTCTCTCTCTGAACTTACTGCACTCCATTCTCTCAGGTCCAACCCTGACATTGTCATCAAACCCGCTGACAAGGGTGGTGCTGTTGTTGTCTGGCGCACTGACATCTACCTCGCGGAGGCTGAGCGTCAACTCACAGACACTTCCTCCTACCTCTCCCTGGACCATGACCCCACCACTGAACATCAAGCCATTGTTTCCAGGACTGTCACTGACCTCATCTCCTCTGGGGATCTCCCTCCCACAGCTTCCAACCTGATAGTCGCCCAACCTCAGAGGGCCCGCTTCTATCTCCTACCCAAAATCCACAAACAGAACTGCCCCGGTAGACCGATCGTCTCAGCTTGCTCCTGCCCCAAAGAACTCATTTCTCGTTACCTTGACTCCCTTCTCTGTCCCCTTGTCCAGTCCCTTCCCACCTACATCCGTGATTCGTCTGACACCTTACATCACATCAACAATTTCCAGTTCCCTGGCCAAAACCGTTTCCTCTTCACCATGGACGTCCAATCCCTCTACACCTCCATCCCCCAGCAGGATGGTCTGAGGGCCCTTAGCTTCTTCCTCGAACAGAGGCCCGAACAATCCCCATCCACCACTACTCTCCTCCGTCTGGCTGAACTTGTTCTCACGCTGAACAATTTCTCCTTCAACTCCTCTCACTTCCTCCAAATAAAAGGTGTGGCTATGGGTACCCGCATGGGCCCCAGCTATGCCTGTCTCTTTATGGGGTATGTGGAACATTCCTTGTTGCAGTCCTACTCCGGCCCCCTTCCACAACTCTTTCTCCGGTACATCGATGATTACTTCGGTGCCGCTTCATGCTCTCGTCAGGACTTGGAAAAATTTATTAATTATGCTTCCAATCTCCACCCCTCCATCATTTTCACGTGGTCCATCTCTGGCACTTCCCTTCCCTTCCTTGACCTCTCTGTCTCAATCTCTGGTGATAGACTGTCCACCAATATCCATTACAAACCCACCGACTCCCACAGCTATCTCGACTACAGCTCCTAACACCCCGTTTCCTGTAAGGACTCCATCCCATTCTCTCAGTTCTTTCGCCTCCGTCGCATCTGTTCCGATGATGCTACCTTCAAAAACACTTCCTCTGACATGTCCTCCTTCTTCCTTAACCGAGGTTTTCCACCCACGGTCGTTGACAGGGCCCTCAACCGTGTCCGGCCCATCTCCCGCGCATCCGCCCTCACGCCTTCTCCTCCCTCCCAGAAACATGATAGGGTCCCCCTTGTCCTCACTTATCACCCCTCCAGCCTCCGCATCCAAAGGTTCATCCTCTGCCATTTCCGCCAACTCCAGCATGATGCCACCACCAAACACATCTTCCCTTCACCCCCCTTATCGGCATTCCGTAGGGATCGCTCCCTCCGGGACACCCTGGTCCACTCCTCCATCACCCCCTACTCCTCAACCCCCTCCTATGGCACCACCCCATGCCCACGCAAAAGGTGCAACACCTGCCCCTTCACTTCCTCTCTCCTCACTGTCCAAGGACCCAAACACTCCTTTCAATTGAAGCAGCATTTCACTTGCATTTCCCCCAACTTAGTCTACTGCATTCGTTGCTCCCAATGTGGTCTCCTCTACATTGGAGAGACCAAACGTAAACTGGGCGACCGCTTTGCAGAACACCTGCGGTCTGTCCGCAAGAATGACCCAAACCTCCCTGTCGCTTGCCATTTTAACACTCCACCCTGCTCTCTTGCCCACATGTCTGTCCTTGGCTTGCTGCATTGTTCCAGTGAAGCCCAACGCAAACTGGAGGAACAACACCTCATCTTCCGACTGGCACTTTACAGCCTTCCGGACTGAATATTGAATTCAACAACTTTAGGTCGTGAGCTCCCTCTCCCATCCCCACCCCCTTTCTCTTTCCCCCTTCCTTTTTTTCCAATAAATTATAAAGATTTTCCTTTTCCCACCTATTTCCATTATAAAAAAATAAAAAAAAAAACCACCACTAGAGCAAAACCTTGAGTGCCCTACCATCCATTCTTAATTAGCACATTCGTTTAGATAATATCACCAACTTTAACTTTAACACCTATGTGTTCTATTGTACTATTGTCAATGACATCTTTTGATGATCTGCTTCTATCACTGCTTGTTTGTCCCTACAACCACACTACCCCCCACCCCACCTCTCTGTGTCTCTATCTCTCCCCCCCCCCACACACACAGCTTAAACTAGCTTATATTTCAACTCTTTCTTGGACTCGAACTCAAGTTCTGTCAAAGGGTCATGAGGACTCGAAACGTCAACTCTTTTCTTCTCCGCCGATGCTGCCAGACCTGCTGAGTTTTTCCAGGTAATTCTGTTTTTGTTCTGGTATATAGTTCACTGTTTTCTCTCTGCCTCCCTTTTAAAAATGTGGGGTTCCATTGGCTAACCTCCAAACTGCAGGAACTGTTCCAGAGTCCATAGAATCCCCGAAGTAGACCACCACTATTTCTAGGGCCACCTGCTTAAGTACTCTGGCATGTAGATTACCAGGCACTGGCTATTTATCGGACTACAATGCCATCAATTTTCCCAACATCTTTTCCCTACTCGTACAGATTTCTTTTCAGTTCCCCCCTCTCAATAAACCCTATATTTCCCGACGTTTCTGGTAGGTTATTTGTGTCCTCCTTTGATGAAGACAGAACCAAAGTATGTATTCAGTTGTCCAGCCATTTATTTGTTTCCCATTATAAATTCCCCTTTTTCTGACTGTAAGGGACTTACATTTGTCTTCACTATTTTTTTCTCTTCACATGCCTATATAAACTTTTAAGTCAATTTTTATGTTACCTGCCAGCTCACTCTGGTATTCTATTTTCCCCTTCTTAAACAAACCCTTGGTCCTCCTTTACTGAAATCTAAACTTCTCCCAAACCTCAGGCCTTTTGTATTTTTTTTTTCTGACGAATTTGTATGCCTTTTCCCTGCATCTAATATTATCTCTAATTTCCCTTGTAAGCCATAGTTTGGCCAACCTTGCTGTTTTACTTTTGTGCACGACATGAATAAACACTTGTTGCAGTTCACCCATGGGGTCTTTGAACGTTTGATATTCCCTATCTACTGTTATCCCTTTAAGTTATGTTTCCCAATCCAACGTAGCCAAATTGCGCCTAACACAACCGTAGCTTACTTTCATAAGATTTAGGACCCAAGACTTAGAATCAACTACGTCAATCTCATCTTTATAAAGAATTCAATATTTTTATGGTCGCTCATTCCCGAGGGTCATTGCACAACTAGATTTCCAATTATTCATTTATCATTAAGCAATACCCATTCGATGATGTCCTGTTCTCTCGTTGGTTTCTCAACGTATTCGTTCAGAAAATAAAACATCCCATATAGACTACAGGATCTCCTCCTCTACGGTATTGAAACTAATTTGATTTGCCAAATCTAAATGCATATTAAAGTCACCAATAATTACAAATGTCCCTTTATTAAATGTGCCTCTAATATCCTGTTTAATGTCATTGCCAATATCATCACTACAGTGTGGTGGTCTAGATACAACCCCCACTAATGTTTTTTCCCCTTAGTGTTTCTCCGCTCTAGCACTGCAGATTCCACATCGCCGGAGTTAATATCATTCCTCACTCTGACGTTAATTTCCTCTTTAACCAGCAATGCAACTCTACCGCCTATTCCTTTTTGTCTATCCTTCCTAAATATTGAATATCCCTGGATGTCCAGTTCCCATCCCTGGTCACCTTGCAGCCATGTCTCCGTATTCCTGACTTTATCATACCTGTTTACATCTATTTCCACAGTTAATTCACCCACTTCATTGCGAATGCTCCTCGCATTGCGGCACAAAGCATTAAGGCTTGTCTTCTTAACATTACTTGTCCTGTTCCCACTATTTTTCACGGAGGTCATGTTTGATTCTCGCCCTTGATTTCTCTATCACTATACAGGGAAAAGAAAATATAGGGAGATAATGGAGCAATGAAGGGATCAGAATTGATATGCAGGACAGACGGAAGAGCAGTGGAGCCCGATTGTATGTGCCAAGGGCTCGTAGAAATTTACCATGGAAAAGCACCAGAGAAGGAATGTGACCACTGATTCAATACAGCGAGACTGGTGGTGTCGGCACTGGGCCAGCATATCGGCAAATTATTGTCACAAATACCGACTATGTGCACAGAATAAACCCGGGATTCCCATCAGTTCAAGGCTGGGGTATCAAGGGCGCCCGAAAAGGGCCATGGCGAAATATTCAGGTACATTTCCCGGGTTTCTCAGCAAACATTTGGGGAAAGACAAAGCGTCATTTGGTAATGGAGCAACTTAGCCGGTGGCTGGAGGCATTTAGGAAAACTGGCTGTACTGTCAACACCGTTACAATGATCCTGACTAAAAAATAATAATGGGATATAGAGGACAGAAGGAAGGGCAGAAGTACCAATGTCTATGTGCCAAGGGCTCTTAGAGCTGTACACTGGAACAGCACCAAAACAGGAATGTGACCAACGAGTTAATACAGTGAAACTGGATTTGGCTCGTGCTGGGCCGCAATAGGGAGCACCCCTTCACAGAAAAAGTATTCAGGGAACACATATTACTGACAAAGCATTAAGGAAGGTGTCGACACTCGGCATTCAAAGAGTCGTTTCATGTCCCCCACCATCCCCAAAGTACAGGAACGATGCAAAGAATGGAGAGGACATTAAAAACAGCTGTAATTAAAATAGCTGAAAGTTGAAAAAAAATAGATGGACGGACGTGCAATCCGCCATATTCATGCAATTCAGAGCAATGCCAAGAGGAGCCAGACGTTACCCAAAGCATGTTCATGGTGGGGAGAGCAATGCGGCCCCAGGGGTAAGACTGACGGGTTGTGATGATACAGGATCTGCCATAGGCAGGGTCAGAAGGTACCTGAAGGAACAATGTCGACTGTTAAAATCGCTTAGACAAGAAGTGAAGAAACAGCAGAACATAGTTGAGCAGAGTCGAACAGCTGCGGTGATTGAGCCCAGACAAATACCCAGTGTGGTAGACAGGGTGATGGTCAAAATCCCCCCAGACATAACAGGATGTCAGCGACAGCAGGAAGGGCTGTAGGGACCCGAAACGACCATCGACACCTGAGTCTGTATAGACACAGTTTAATAGCAAGTCACCTTCTGTCTGTCCACAAGCATGACCCAGACCTTCATGTGGCTTGCCATCCACCCTGCTCTCATGCCCACATGTCCGTCCTTGGCCTGCTGCATTGTTCCAGTGAAGCTCAACACAAACTGGAGGAAAAGCCCCTCATCTTCTGACTAGGCACTTTACAGCCTTCCGCACTGAATGTTTAGTTCAACAATTTTAGCTCATGATCTCCCTCCTTCATCCCAACCCCCTTTCCGGTATCCCCTTTTTCCCCAATAATTTATAGAGATTTTTATTTTCCCACTTATTTCCATTATTTTTAAATGTATTTCCATCCATTGTTTTATCTCTACCTTTTAGCCTATTTAAATCCCTTCCCTTCACCCCACCCTAACCCAGCTAGGGCTTTCTATACCTTCCTTGTCCAGCTTTCTACCCTTCATTAGCACATTCCTTAGATAATATCACCACCTTCAACATCTCTTTGAGTTTTTGTGTATGACATCTTTTGGCTATCTGCACCTATCACTGGCCCTCTATTCAAGATTTACCTGTCGCGCCCACCCCCTCCTTAAACCTGCTTATATTTCACCTCTTTTCTATTTTTACTTAGTTCTGTTGAAGATGGATATGGACTTGAAACGTTACATGTGTTCCTCTCCGCAGATGCTGCAGACGTGCTGAGTTTTTCCAGGTATTTTTGTTTTTTGTTTAATAATTGAGTTGTTTGCTTCACAGAAGGGGAAGTGGGAACTTCAGAAAAAAACTATATCTTTGCAGGTTGAAACTTGAGACCCGACACCTGGATCTCGAAATGCATTGGAACACTGAACTCACCAGTATTCAGGAAGAGACAGATGGCAACATGATCGGGCAGATAAACTGTGCAGCCCTGACCCAAACTGGAACCCGCTCTGGCGAATGGATTATTGTTAGTAAGGGAAACAAACTTTGATATGATGATGTACGTTAGGAGATGGTATCTGTCATCTTACATATATCCAATATATATTTTTACCATTGCGGTGCCATGATTAAACCTGGGAAATTTACACGTCATTGTTGAGGTGAGTGTTAAAACAGCCAGCCCATTTTAAGATCAGAGATGCACACGCTCTCGGTCTCGTGAATGGGAGGAGAAAAACTGGACGCCACAAATTAATTTCATTCCGATATACATTGCAAACATCAAATTATTGTTTCAATGCAATTTTCAAGATACATCTCAAGATATCATCATGTGATTAATAACAGAGCATTTTTCATCGTTATCCCTGTGTTGAGTTTAACTATAAAATCATTGTTCAGTCCAATTATTATTTCCAATTAATCTCAATTCAAATATTTACAGTAAATATTGAATCACTGTTAGTTGCATTAATTAATAATAGTTTATTGAATAATCATAGTAACTGACTAATAACCATTCAGTTCCTTCTTCACATTAAAGATTAGGGTATTGACACATGTTGAGAGTGATAATCAAATCAACAGAAAACGTTACAATCTAAATTATCTTATTGGTCAGCCCGATGATTACTTTAAATATCTCACGTTGTTCAGGTGCACAAACGAGTAAAACAAAATGCTCGTGACACACCTTTTGCACGCATCGAGCTGCCAATTGTATTAGCACATACGCATTTTTAAAACTATCAATGATTGCCGTACATGGGTATGCATTCTTTAGGGCAATTCTCGAAGCGAGTACGTCATTACTGCATGCTGTGACAGTAATTTTAAATATTTGATTATTAAAAGTAGAATAATAACAGCGAACATATAGTTCTTTCTTTGTCCAATAAACACTTAACGATTTGTCATTGCAGATAACAGAAATGCCATAAGGTGTAGGAGCAGAAGTCGGACATTCGGCCCATGAAGTCTGCTCATCAGACAATGAAATCATGGCTGACCTGATAATCCTCAATGCCACTTCCCTGCCTTTTTCCGCATAATCGTTGTATTCCTTACTGGTTAACAATCTGTCTATCTCAGCCTTGAACACACTTAACCACCCAGCGTCTACAGCCCTCTGCGGTAAATAATTGTACAGATTAAATACCCTGTGAGAGGATAAAAAATCCTCCGAATCTATATCCTAAATGGGCGACCCCGCAATCTAAGATTATGTCCTCTGGTCCTAGACTCTCCCAAAACGTGAATCAATCCCTCAGCATGCTAAGCACCCAAATAATCTTATGTGTTCGAAAAAGGCCACCTCTGATTTTTCGAAAGTCCAACGAGTACAGATCCAACCTACAGAACCTCATAAGAAAATTTCTGCCTCACCTGAGTCATACTGGTGAAATTTCCCTGGAATGCCCCCACTGTCAGTACATCTTTCTTAGATAAGGGAAGTAAAACTTTTCACAGCATTTTAGGTCTGGTCTAACTGGTGCCTTTACAGTTTCAGCAAGGCTTCCATATTTTATACCACATTGCATTTGAAATAAAGGTCAACATCCCTTTTGCCTCCCTTATTACCTGTTTAACTTGTATGCTAACTTTTTTGTAATTCATGAATGGGGACCCCCGAATCCCTCTGCAGCCTTTCTCCATTTTATTAATATTCAGACCATTTTTCTTCCTGCCAAGGTGCATAACCTCACATGTTCACACGTTATATTCTATCTGCCTTTTTTTTTGCTCACACACTAAATTGTCTATAACCCTTTATGTCACCCTCACTACTTGTCTTCCAAACTATTTGTGTGTCATTCACAAACTTGGGTAGAGTGAATTCATTTTCCTCATCTAAGTCATTAATGCATAATATAAATTACAGTGGCCACAGCACTGATCCCTCTGGCACTCCACCAGTTATAGGTTGCCATCCTGAAATTGCCTCCTTCCACCAAAATTCTGTTTTCAATTAGTTAGCCAAAACTTTATCCACGCTAATATAATACCCCCAACACCATGTGGGTATTAGCACCGCCCTTCCCTCCTTGCCTGATCTTTAAAAAGTCTTAAAGTATTAAGTAGCCTTAGGTGCAGCACCCTATCAAATGCCTTGTGCAAATCCAAATACATTGCATCTACTGGTTCCCCATTTTGTACCCGGCTTTTTACCCTCTGAAGTAACTGAAATAAATTTGGCAGTTGTGATTTCCACTTCATGAATTCGTACTGACTCAGCTTACTTATATTATGCATTTATAGAAGCTCTGCTATTATGTCCTTTATAATAGACTCCAAGATTTTTCTCAATTATGGATGCAATTATAGCTCGGAAAAGAGACAAACTTTTCATCTGGCATTCATCTGGACACACGCAAGAATACCAATAAAATGGGGGAAACATACAATTAACACTATATGAGAAGAGAGTGCTTTTTGGTTTTCAAGTATCTCTGCAGGGCGAATGCACCACTGATGGTGACTGACGGTTAACGGCCAAAATTTGTTTGAAGTTTAAACAAAGGCAGCATAACCCTGATTGGTCAAAGCCGTGACCTGAAGAATGAGTCAACGAATGTCGTTTAATATCTTTATCTCAAACAGACGCAGTGCACGTCCATGTTATTCCTGTTTGCAAATAACAGGGTGCTGCTAACAAGCCAACTAATACATTCCGCCAATCACACAAACAAGTAAGGTGGTACGTCAATTTCAGTGACCGTGCGATGCGAGCTATGTAGGCAGTAGGTCCCTAAGACAGGCGGATCGCATCAAACATCATGTCCCGGCTGCTGTTTGCAATGGGGAGCATACGGATCATACTTGATCAACCCACCTTGTGAAGCTCAAGACAAAGTGTCAAACATCAGATATGGTTCTGCGATTCAACAACATTTTGCAAATAACCTTAAATGTGCCAAAGAATACCCTGAAAAAACAAATTGAGTTTGCCAGTTAGGCACGCGATGTGGCGCAGGTGCGTGCATTGGAAGCTATGTATATGAATACACAGAACCCTTTCCTTTGCAGACGGGAAGAACATGAAAATGCGCTGCCTGTTTCAGCAAAATAAAATTAGTCACAGCCATTTGCTTAATCTGTCGTCAGGACAATACCTTGGCCAATCAGGGTCAAGCTGCCTCATCGAAATTTCAGACAATGCCTGGCAGTTAACTGTCAGTTACCATCAGTGATGCATTCGCCATGACAACACTATTTGCAAACTAATCAACAATATTTTCGCATGCAATCGAAATTCTTGTGTTTACTTTGCATTCTGGCAAGTGTCCTGATCAGTACAAGATGAACAACTTGGACATTTTTTTAGCAGCAATACACAACTTATTTCCTAACGAGTTTATGTCAATTGTTTCACGAAGTAAGTGGCTAATGATAATCAAATTCTCAGAGTCCAATATGTTCAGTAACTGGTAATTAGTGTCTGGTTCGTTAAGCCCAGGAAATATTATATCCTTCTTCAATCCAAATAAAATTACACATAATATGATGGATTTCCCCATAGACACAACGAATATGAACTTATTGCTTAATACATTAACAGAGTTAACATATAATGGTGGTTCAGTTGAATAATGAAAATGCATACTTATTTTTTATCTTAAGCCTAAATAATGAATCGTTCAAGTCCATAATCACTTGCTATTTCCAAATAATTCAAATAATTACAAAAATCTAACAACCATAAGTCCGAGCAATTAGTTCTTCACAGAATCACAGAATTTCACAGTGCAGAAGAGGCCCTTCTGCTCATCGAGTCTGCACCGAACCATCAGAAACACCTGACCTACCTGGCTAATCTCATTTACCGGCACTTGGCCCATAGCCTTGAATGTTATGATGTGCCAAGTGCTCATCCAGGTACTTTTTGATGGATGTGAGGCAACCCACATCCATCACATTCTAGACCATCCCCACCCTCTTGGTAAAAAAGTTTTTTCCTCACATCTCTCCTACATCTCCCGGCCCTCAAATTGAACTTTTGTCCCCTCGCGACTGGCCCTTCAACTAAGGGGAACAGCTGCTCCCTTTCCACCCTGCCCTCATAATCTTATACACCTCGATCAGGTTGGCCCCCAGTCTTCTCTGCTCCAAGGAAAACAACACAAGTCTATCAAACCTCTCCATTATTTTCGTAACTCTTCAGAGCATGAAGTTATTATGGTCATTCCAGTGAAAGAAGGCATTTGATAGTTTGTATACTGCATTTACAACTACAAAAGTTTTGGCAGTGCCCAATTATGCTAAGTAATTAAAGGCAGCCATCGACCCAAGCGGTATAGGCATTGGGGCCTTACTGTTACAAGAAGATGAGACTGGAAATGAAAAACCGATAGGGATTTTTTTTTAACAGAAGCTGAAAATACAACTCAGAAGATATTCAACGATGGCAAAAGAGACATTGGGTATGGTGTTCACGTTGCAGTGTTTTGAAATTTATATTGCAAACAATTCATCAGAAACAATTCTTTTCATAGGCCACAAACCTTTGAATATTTTGGCCAAACATCAAAACAAAATTGCAAGTCTTTTCTGGTGAAGCCTATTATTACGCCCGATTACATTACGATTGCACATTTTGCCAGTAGAGAAAATCTGCGAAAAGTTCTGTTATCGCAAGTTTGAAGGTTAGAAAGGGCAATAGGAAGTTTTAAAACATGGACACTAAACTGGAATGATTTATGTTGATACCAAGGACTTGCATATACTGTTTTGTTAATACGTGCATGTAGCATAATACCATAATAAGTATAGGTGATGGAGTGAGATGATTATTATAAAAAATGAGACTGCCTTTTAACATTATGACGTTTCATTTTTGATAGGGAACAGGGATGTTATGAATGAATATTATGTGTATGAAGTTATTGGAAATTATTTTAAAATTTGAATTGTATCATGATCGGCATTAAAGTGTGTGCCTGTGTGCGTCCGTTTGACTAAATTGGATTAAATTCAACCAGTCTGGATGCTTTCATGTATAGTAGTTTGTGATGTTAATTAGATAAAATAAAGATAGAAGGCAAATAGTACAGTTGCATTTGTTGAATGAACCTGACAAAATAATGCGTAAAATCATGTAAGTAGCTAAGAGACACCAATAAATGTGATTAAGCACTAATTACATTGGTTTAATGGAAGAATTATTGTTAGGAGAAGTAACATTGAAAACCTTCCAATGCAATCGAAAATTCATATCCAAAGGGAAATCTAAGTAAAAACCGAGATGAGTTGGGAGTGTCGTCTATTTCATATGCATTTAAGAGCTAACTGCAGTGTAAGCCTAGGCCTGTGCTTGTGAATGAAACAAATTGAATGGAATCTCATTTTGAATTTGTAATGTCAAATCTGCTTTGCCTGGTGTTTGTTTTATACCGACTGAATATTGTTGCCTTGGTGAAGATTTACCTGAAAGTGATACATTTGGGTTTTGTTTAAAAGTTACTATGGTAGAAATTTGTAGGCATGCGCCCGTGTTATACTTGTTGTTAAATTAGTACTTCTTTAATTTAGTTTGATACCTAAAATGGCTGGAGGCTTGTAGGTGTTATTTCTGAATTCAGAGCTGCATCGCAACATAGGAATTGAAAATATAGGTTAAGATTGTTCAAGGTTCCCACTAGAATTTAACCAACTCAGCCTTTACCAGCTGATGTATAATAGCACGTTGCTCCACATCTCTCATTCTGTCACTCCCTCTCACTTTCTACCATACTCTCGATTCCCACCGCACCCCCCCACCCCCCCCCCAACCCCTGCCTTTTCTGTGTCTCTCCCCTTCTGCCTCAAACTCACTCTGCCTCTCTCTCTGGCTGTCTCTCTCATTGTTCATTGTCTCTTTCTCTCTGTCTCTCTCTCTCTTTCCCTCTCTCTCATTTTCTCTCTCTGTCTCGCACTCTCTCTCTTTCTGTGGTTCTCTCTCTACCTCTCTCTATCTAACCTCACTTTCACTATCTCTCTTTTTCTCACTGTCTATCCAATTTTCATTTAAACCCCAATGGTGATCCCACTTTCTTAAAAATATTTTCTTACCTCTACCTCTTTTCATGACATCACTGCATCTGAAAGTACCCCCCCCCACCCAACCCCACCCCCCCATCCCCCAACCACCCACCCCGCACCACCCCCCACCGCCAACCACCCCGTTCTCTGTGTGGATTGTCTTCCCTGTTTGCAACAGAATAATTCCAGTTCCAGTGGTGAACAATAGCGATTGTTGACAGGTAGGCCACAAAGAGGGTAGATACTTTAAAGGTATGTTCTTCTATTCAAGCAGGGATGAGTAGCCATGATGGACAGGCAGCCCAGACAAACAAAGTATTATAGATTAAAACAGGTAAATCTGGAAAAGGTCAGCAGGCCTGACAGCGTATATGGAGAAAGTAACAGACTTACATTTTTGAGTCCTATGACTTTCCTTCGGTGCTAAAGAGAAGTAGAAATGTCTTTGAATTTATACTGTTTAAGACGCTGGAGCAGGTGAAGCTGGATTGAATGTTAACAGTATATCGAGACAAAGGAAACATTGACTAAGCTGTCATGGACAAAAGACAAATGCTGTGTTAAAGGTAATGGTAAGGGATAAGTAAGATGCCCAAAATGGCATAAAGGTAGGAAAGCAGAATATGTGATTAACATAAGAAGGGTAAGGTCTCTGTGAAAGAACAACATAGAGCAACTGACAGGTTGCAGTGATGTTGCTGGGGTGGGGAGAGCGGGCGGTGGTTGGGGCGAAAGGATAGATGAAGGGACAGGGAAATGTAATAAATTAGGTTTAAAAAAAATGCATGATTGAAAATAAAAATGGAGAAAAAATAAAAACGCATGCTAAAAAATGGGATTAAAAACGGGGAGTGAATGTACAGGAGACAGTTCATGCTCTTTAGCTGTTGAACTCAGTTTTAAAGCCAGAAGGCTGTGAAGTGCCCACTTGGAAGATGAGGTGATTTTCCTCCAGTTCCACTGGGCTTCAAATTAGCACTTTAGCAGGACTATGACGGACATGTGGGCATGAGAGCCGTGATGTTAGAAAGGGTTTTCCCTTTTCCCTTTCCAATCAGTAAGAAAAGCCATGATGAACAGGCACCCCTGCCAATGGGATTTTTTTTGTCCAGTCAGGGAGCCGGTTCAATGATTGATTGAAAACTATGCCAATAGGAGGACATGTATTCAGCATGGAGGTGGGTTGCTCTGCTCAATATGTGAGACGTACCCATGCTGATGGAGGAGCCTGGCCAATTGCGGGGAGGAGGCTGGGTGGAGTGTGGGGTGTGGATGGTCGGGGGGGGGGGGGGGGGTGGTGTGGAGTGCAGGTGACGTAGAGATGTTCGGAGGTGTTTTTCTTTTGTACAATAAGTGAGAGTTATCCATGTTGGACAGGCATCCTGGCCAATGGGAAAGCAGAGATGCCAGTCAATCACACGTGTCCATGGTAGACATGCCACCCGGGCAGTGGAAGCTTTTGGTGAATGAGTTATTTTCATCATTGAAAGAATTGAAGAATTAGAGTAAAGGGATATTTCAGCACATTCTTCAATTGTTGTCTGAATGGAGTCTGTGTCACGGCGTAAATCACAGTGTTGGTGCAGCAGCTCAGGAGCTGCAGCATCATGCCCATTTCCTGAACAAAACTATCTAAACAGACCGACCTAACCCCAAATCCCTCATTAGCCTCCATAAAGAATAAACCATTAATGTTGACCATAAGAGGATGAAATTGGCCGAGATTACAAACAGTAAAATGATGGATTTCCTTCGACTCTCCATCTCTGGGTCTCTGGGACTCACCACATTATTGTGAGTCTGGAGTCTCCTGCGGGCTGTGCTGCTCATCAAAATTTGTCTGATAGTGAGAACATTGAGCAGCAGGATCAGGACAAATGGGACACACGGGGTTAGAATCTGGTGGAGGAACTCGATTATTGTCCAAATTGCAGAGACACGAACATCGGCTGTGACCCAACAAAACCAGGGGAGGTTCATCAGCCAATACCAACCTCTTAACATAAAATACCAGATAACATTCTTTAAACAGCTCAGCACAGTCACTGTTCCCAGAACCACAGCCTCCGTTTTCTTGCTGCAGAATTTGCTTTTCAGCTTCAGGCAACAAATGGCCACAAATCGATCAAAGGTGAATGTGACTGTGAACCAGACAGAGCAGTCAGTGGCTGCATAAAGCAGTATGGCATGTATATTGCACACATGGATGAAGTGCAGGAAATCAAATATTTCCCTAAAAGGTATCGGAATCTGTCTCCATATCACGTCTAATATAATGACCAGTAGATCCGCCACTGCCATGGCCACCAGGTAACAAATGACACATTTGGCCAGGCCGTAGTTTTTACACTTCAGGATCAAAATTGCGATTAAGTTCTCTGTAAGGAATGGGGAAGAAAAGCAATGGAATTATAAATCAGGCTGGGGAAGGAGCTGACAGCTTAATTGAACAGTTATTTATGCTTTCAAACTATCATGTGTTGCATTGAATCAAACTGATTTGTAAGAACACATGAGAAGTTATTTGATACACTTGAAGCAAGCGGAGATAAAATAACAAAACCAAAACCGAAGTAAAGAGCGAGACGAGGCATCAGTGACGGGGAAGCCGGAGGTAAGTTGGGGACGCAACGGTGAATTGGCAGCGAGGGGATAACCAGAGGACCCAGGGATGATGGGAGAACTCATAAGCGAGGGGGACCCAAGAGTAACTGGGAGGAGACAGAGGTTATGGGTGTATTAAGGACAGGAGAGGAATCTGGATAACAACCCGTTTTTCCCACTTCACTGCAGACTGCAACAAGGTGTATTTATGACAAGGTGTGTTTAATCAATACAATGCAGTAATTTTTAGGAACAGTAACACACACATGCAAAGGGACATACAGTCACTCATATCCACAGGCACACACACACACACACACACACACATACACACACACACACACACACACACACACACACACATACACACACACACAGAAAGACAGGGCATACAAAGACACGCACACACTCATATGAAAAGAAACAAATAAATACACGAACACAAACGCACACACACAAAAACACAAACATAGGAAACCTCGAGCACAAATACAAAATAACACACACCCACGGACACACAAACTGAGGGAAAATCGCGGACAAAAATACAGACAAACATACAGACATATACACAGAAACACACAGACACACTCAGAAATGGAAGGATACACATAAACACGAAGAGAAATACAGACATACACATACACACAAACCCTAGCATACAGACATGCAAACACACAAACACAAACAAAAGCATGGAGAGAAAAACAGACACGGGGACAACATACACACACACACGCACGTGCACACAAAAACACACACTCATGCAGCATACACAGGCGCACAGGCATAAATAATCATACACACAAATACACTCTCTCAAATGGACACAATTGAACACACCCAATCACTCATTTATACACACAGACACAATACCTTGCAGTCTCACACAATCTCACACAGTTTTACAATCATACACACACGCACACACACACTCACATACACAATCAAACAAAGTCACACTCACTCTCAGACACGCACACACACAGAAATGGTGCATATCGCTTGGAACATCACCATATGGAAGTTCCCCTCCAATGCACTCACCATTCTGGTTAAAGCTATATCACCTTTCCTTCACTGTCGCTGAGTCAACATCATGGAATTAGCTTTCTAATAGTGCAGTGCGGCATATCTACACCAAATGGAATGCAGAGCTTCAAGAATGTGGTTCGCTAACACCATTTCAAAAGCAACTAGGAATGAGCAAATAATGCTGGCCAGCTAGCAAAGGGCATATACTGTGATTAAAAATACACAGAAACAGTCACACACCTCCATTCACCCAAAGACACAAACGCAAACATATACATATGCACAAACATGCACAAATACACACACACGTACATGCACACACACAGAGACATGCGCTCAGACATGCACACGTGTGCACACACATACAGAAACATGAACAAACACACGCGCACAAAATCACACAGACACACACACAAAAAAAACACAAACACCCATTTGCACTGAATAAATCTCATGCACTCAGTCATCCACACAGAGACACACTAAAATGCAAACACTCAAGTACTCATAAACCGGCAATTATCAAAAGACTCAGAAGCAAATTGTCAGACGTAAACACACACACGTAGACACACACAATCCCGCACAATATTGGTCTGCACTGAAGTGCTGCTTTGGGCTGCAGTAGGGCACTTAAGTTGAACTTTGTTGACCAAGGAAATTTAAGAGTTAATTTCTGTCAAAAGCCTAACCTTTATTTAATTTAATAATTTACCAAAAACTGCTGTGCGGGTTGGAAGAAGGTGAGTTTTATGACAGCTTTAAAACAAGCTTTATACGGCCTCTGCTTGCAGCTACAACTAATTAACGAGATAACTGATTTAAACAGGTTTTCAGAGAGTGGATTCAGAGAGTATGTAAATAGGACACCTTACAGTGCTTACATTGTCTGCATTGGGGAGCTGCTTTGGGCTGCAGTAGAGTGAATTATTTGGAGTTTGGCGGTTGAGGGAGGTCGCAGAGGAGGGAATGAGGTAGCTCTTGAGCAATGTGGGCATGGTCGGGTAAGTATTTACGACTTTTACCGCTTCTGGTATTTAAGGTCTTATTTTGTAGCCCATCGTTTGTAGGGGCTAAAATCTGTAACTACGTGGATGAGGGAAAAAGGACCCGAGAGTAATTGATATTACTTGATATTAAGTATCTTCCAAAAGGTTCAATTAAATTTTAAGGTGTAAATCATGGCAGGAGAGCTCAAAGTGGTGGTGCGCTTCTGCTCTATGTGGCAAACCGGGAACATTTCCAGTCCCTGGGGCCAGCAAGTGCACAGGAAGAGTCTCCAGCTGCAGCTCCTGGAAGCCCAGGGTTCAGAACTAGATCGGCAGCTGGAGACACTGTGGGGCATTGACCTACAGAGAGTATAGAAAGTTGGTCACACGGCAGGCTAAGAGTCCACAGGCACGAAGGGGATAAGTGACCATCAGGCAGACCAAGTGGACCAGGTAGGCAGTGCAGGGACCGACTGTTGCTATTCCACTGCAAAACAGTTTTGCCACTTTAGATACAGTTGAGGGGAATGGCCTCTCAGGGGAATGATGCAACAGCCTAATTTGTTGCACCACGGTTAGCTCTGCTGCACAGGGGACGGGTACAAAGTGTGGGAATGCAGAAGTTTTAGCGGATTCAATTGTAAGGGTCAAGGATGTCTCAGAGCGGTACAGGACGACCTGAAGGGTCAGGGTGAGCAGCCAGTGGTCATGGTACACATTGGTACAAACGACATAGTAAAAAAAGGATGAGGTCCTAAAAGTAGAATATACGGAGTTAGGAAGCAAGTTGAAAAGCAGGACATGAAAGGCATTGATCTCGTGATTACTACCAGTGCCATGTGCTATTCAGAGTAGAAATAGCAGGATATATTGGATCAATACGCGCCTAAAGAGATGGTGTGAGGGGGATGGCGTCAGATTCCTGGGACATTGGGACTGGTTATGGGGAGTTGGGACCAGTTCAAACTGGACGCCTTTTATCTGGACAGGTAAAAGAGTCATTGGGGAAGTTTTAAATTAAAATGACATTTGTATGGAAAGGAATCAGAGGAGGGGGAAGCAAGGATAAGAAAAAAAGACAGAAAGGGAATATGTTAAGTGATAGGCAGAGACATCGGGGCAAGTAAACAACAGGACCTAAGTGAAAAATAGTGGGAATGGGACAAGTAATGATAAAAAAGACAACCCTGAAGTATTTGTGCATTAACGCGAGGAGCATTCCAAATAATGCTGACAAAATACCCACGCAAATAAATGTAAACAGGTATGATGTAATTCGCGTTTCCGGAGACGTGGCTGCAGAATGACCTGGGATCGGGATTGAACATCAGGGATACTCAGTGTTTAGGATGGAGAGACAAAAAGGAAAAGATGGTGCAATTGCATTGCAGATTAGAGGAAATTGACACAATAGTGAGGAAAAATATTTGCTCTGATGATGTGGAGTCTTTATGGGTAGAGCTGAGAAACACTAAGGAGCAAAAAACGTTGGCTGGAGTTGTATATAAATTGCCAAACTGCGGTGGTGATTTTGTCAATGACGTTAAGCAGGAAATTAGAGACGCATGTGATAAAGGAACATCTGAAATTATGGGTGACTTTAACCTGCAGATAGATTTGGCAAATAAAATTACTAACAATTACGGAGAGGAGGAATTCCTGGACTGTAGAAAGGATGGTTTTCTGGACCAATATGTTGACGAACCAATTAGAGAACAGCCTATACTCGAGTGGGCATTCTGTAATGAGAAAGGGATAATTGATAATCTAGCTGTGTGAGGCCCCTTGGCAATGATCGACCATAATAATATAGAATTCTTCATCAAGATGGAGAGTTATCCAGCTGATTCTGAGGCTTGGGCCCTGAATCTTAATAATGGAATTTAAGATGCATGAGGCGCTTGTTGGCTATGATCGAGTGGGAAGCATTACTTAAAGGGACGGTGGTGGATTGGCAATGCCAAACATTCAAAGAGCATATGGGTGAACTGCAACACTTGTTTATTCCTGTCTGGTGCAGTAGTAAAATAAGAAAGGTTGGCGAAGGAGAACCAACTTATTCAATAAAGGGCAAAATAGATAGCGATAGTAAGCTTGTGGTGAATGTAACAATTGACTGTAACGCTTTCTATAAGTATGTGAAGAGAAAAAGCTTGGTGAAGACTAATGTAGGTCCCTTTCAATAAAAAACAGGGGAGTCTATAATGTGGACCAAAAACATGGCTGACCAACTAAATACATACTTTGTTTCTGCCTTCACAAATGAGGACACAAACAACATTCCAGAAATGTTGGAGAACACACGCTTTAGTGGGTAGAAGGAGCTGACATAAATCAATATTAGTAGGGAAAAGCTGTTGGGGAACATGCTGGGATTGAAAGACAATAAACCCCTAGGGCATGATAATCTTCAGCCCAGTGAACTTAAGGAAATTGCCTGAGAAATATAAGATAATTTGGTGGTCATCTTCCGAGATTCTATAGACTCTGGAACAGTTCCTACAGATTGCATGGTGGTTACTGTAACTCCACGAGTGAAAAATTGAGATAGAGAGAAAACAGGGTATTAAAGGTTACTCTGCCTGATGTCGGCAGTGGGGAAAATTCTAGAGTCCATTCTTAAAGATTTAATAGTTGAGCACGCGGAAAAAAATTGGCAGAATCAGACAGACTTGGCATGCGTTCCGAAAGTGAAATCATGCTTCACAAATCTGCTGGGGCTTTTCGAGGATGTAACTATTGGAGTTGAGGGGGAGCCAGTGGATGTGGTTTATTTGGACTTGCAGAAGGTTTTTGACAAAGCCCCACATAAGAGATTAGCGTGCAAAATTAAAGCGTTTGGGATTGTGCATAGTGTATTGAGATGGATCGGAATCTGGTTGACAGGAAAAAAAGAAGAGGAATAAACGGTTCTTATTCTGAATGGCAGGCAGTGGCTAGTTGGTGACTATAGGTGTCGGTGCATGGACCTGAGCTAATCGCAATATATGTTAATAAGTTGGATGAGGGATCTCCAAATTTGATGATTACACAAAGTTCACTGTTGGAGGTGGGTGGGGGGTGGGGGGGGGTTGGGGCGGGGTGGTGTTGGGGCGGGGTAGAGGGGGGGGTGGTGAGAGTTGAGGAGGATGCAGAGATGCTTCAGTGTGATTTTGATAAGCTGGGATGTGGGCAAATGAATGGCAGATGCGGTATAATATGGATAAATGTGAGGTATTCCACTTTGGTAGCAAAATCAGTAAGGCAAAATGTTATCTGAATGGCTATAAATTGAAAAGGGGAATGTGCAATGAGACTTGGGTGTCCTCGTACGCAAGTCACAGAAGGTAAGCATCCAGGTGTAGCAGGCGTTAAAGAAGGTATGTTGGCCTTCCTAGTGAGAGGATTCGAGTACAGGAGCAGGGAAGTCTTGCTGCAATTATACAGGGCCTTGGTGACCTCACCTGGAATATTGTATGCAGTTTTGGCCTCTTTATCTGAGGGATGATGTTCTTGCAATAGAGGGAGTGCAGCGAAGGTTTACCAGACTGACTCCTGGGATGGCAAGGCTGACGTATGAGGAGAAATTGAGTTGGTTATGAATAAATTCGCTGCAGCTCAGAAGGACAGTGGATCGCAATGAAAACTATAAACTTCTGAAACGATTGGACAGGGTAGGTGTGGGAAGAAAATTCCTGATGGTGAGGGATTCCAGGACCAGTTGTCACAGCGTGAAGATATGGGGTAGAATATTTAGGACTGAGATGTGTAGTAATTGCTTCACCCAGAAAGTGGTGAGCCTCGGGATTTCGGAACCAGAGAAAGTAGTTGAGGCCAAATTTTTGAATGTTTCCGAAAAGGAGTTAGATATAGCTCTTGGGCAAAAGACATCAAAGGCTATGGGGAGGACGTGGGAACAGGCTATTGAGTTCAATGATCTGCCATGTTCAGAATTAATGGTGGAGTAGGTCTGATGGGCCGAATCGCCTACTCCTTCTATTTTCTATGTTTCTATGTTTGACACATTCTCTCTCTCTCTCTCTCTCTCTCACACACACACACACACACACACTCATTCAAACACACTCTCACATTCAAGCACACACAGAGGAATTCACAGTTGGACAGAAGCTTACATATATTCAAATATTCACACACACACACAAAAACACACAACACACACAAATATAAACTCAGAATAGCAGAATTTAGATGCACATTCAGACTCACACACAAAAAATGCATGCACATACATTCACAGACACCTGCACTTGCAAACACACACACACAGGGAATAGAGACAGACTTCAGAAAACGAATTAGAGATGGAAATTAAAAAGCTGGCCTTCCAGGGTAACCCACTATTGGTAAACAAGATTTACAAAATGCACACACACATACACACACACACAGAGACACAGAGAGAGTCAGAAACACACACAGACAAACTCACACTCTCAAAGGAAACCAGACAGAGCGAAATGCACACATGTGCCCAAACACACACAGATATAAACTCACAATAACAGACATTAGAGTATACGCACATTCAGACTCTCTCTCTCTCTTTCTCTCTCTCTCACACACACACGCACACGATAACTGTCATTCACAAGGCCAATTAGGGATGGTAATTAAAAGCTGACCTAGCTGGTGAAGCCATCAAACCGTAGAAATGAATTTAAAAATTGGTCACAAGTGCACACACACACAATCCCACAGCCACTCTCTGACGCACGTGCACAATGACACACAGACACACAATAACATATAAAAGGACGGACAGACATGAAAACACACAGAGTCTCACACACAGACTCACACAAACACACGCACTATCACATGCAACAACTCAGAGAAACACACATAGAGTCAAACACACATCCTCAAATGCAAGCAAGCACACAGGAAGGCACACGTGCACTAATATGCACAGATACAAATACTCACACACAAAAATACACACGCACACACACACACACACACACACACATTGGAGGCATTATTCGCAAGGTCAATTAGGGATGGGAATTAAAAGCTGAAATGCCAGAGAAATCCACAAATCGTAAAAATGAACTTGAAAAATAACCACAAACACACACACATCCAGACAGTCAAACACACACAATCAAAGAAAAATACACACACGGGAAGGCGCACATGTGCACAAACATACGCACATTCAAATACTCACACACAAACACGCTCACTCACATGCACACACAGAAACGCACACACTCTCAGAAACTGCTGCACTGCTGCACAGGCTGAAATCCATCGCTGACTCCCAAGTTGGCGCAAAGCCGTTTAAAAGTGAGAGGGCTGCACTGCAGCTCTATTTGAGTCCAGCTTCCACTTTTCATCCATGAGTCAGCCAGGCCCCCTCACACAGCCCTGGAGCGGAGGATCAGGCAGTTCACATCATTGGGCCATCCACCCAGGTGACCCCGGGATTATACGGCCCATCTGAACCTCCTCTTCCTGTAACCAATGCAGCTCTAGATACACAGGCCGTGGAGCATGGCACTGCCGCAGAGCAGGACCCCAAATCAGGCCGGAGCCTTAGATGCCTCAGCCGTCCAGTCCAGTGAGTATTGAGTTGGCTAGAGGCAGATTGGGGAACTTCATTAAAAGGCATGGCGTTGGATAGACAATTGTTTGTATTTAAGGAATGAAAGTATGCATTGCAAATTTATGCATTCCTTTCTTGCGCAAATATGGTACAGGAACAGTGCACTTACCATGTCAAAAAAATAAATAAATATGGCATTAGATCCAAAGTGGACTCATATAAAGTTGGTAGAAAAGTAGCAAGCCTAATAATTGGGAATAGTTTAGAATACAGCAAAGGAAAACCAACGAATTGATGAAGAGGGCGAAAATAGGACACGAGATTAAATTTGCAAGGAACATAAAAAGGATCGCAAAAACTTGAAAAGTACTTAAAAGAAATAACGGTTTTTGAAGGCAAATGTATGCGACTTCCAATCTAAAGCGGCAGAATGTTTAAGAGAGAACAACAAAATGAGAGAACAATTACATGTCTATTTTAGTTCTGTCTTCACGGAAGAAGGCACAGATAAGCTCCCAGGATACTCGGGAACAAAGGATCCAGTGAGGAGGAAGAAGTGACCGAAAATAGTATGACAAAAACAATTCTGCCTGAGAAATCAATGGGACTGAAAGCTGATAAATTCCGAGGGCCCGATAATCGACATCCAATTGCACTAAATGAGTAATCCATAGATATAATGAATGTGTTGGTTGACATCTTCCAAAATTTTGTTGATTCTGAAGAGCCCCGGCTGCTTGGAGCGTGGCAAATTTAACCCTGCTATTTCAAAAATTAGGGAGAGGTTCTAAAGTTAATTACAGACCAGTTAGCCTAACATCAGTGGTAGGAACCTTTCGATGGGCCAAACGCAATCAGTAGATTTTGTTCCAGTTGATGATTCTATGTTCTCTCCTGCCCTGCCGTTCTCAATTTTCTACCCCTTCAAAAGGTTTTTGATAAATTGCCACGTCACAGAGTTGGTCCAAAATTGAAACACATGGCATTAAAGCAGGATGGCAGCCTGGCTTGGAAATTGTCTTCGTGACATAAAGCAGGGAGCAGTGGAGAATGGATGCCTTTCACATGACAATGAAGTGTCCAGGAGATTTCCAGGGCCAACTTTGGTCCCGCTACACTGGTAGTGTATGTTAATGCCGTGGGATTGTGCACACAGAGGGAATTATAAAGGTTTCAAATGTAGGAAAATCAGATATATTAAAACACATCGTGAAGGGCAGTAAGAGACCGCAGGAATGCATGACTTCACGCGTCAAATGGACAGAAACCTGAAAGATGCAGTTTAACACAGTAAGTGTGAAGTGATAGAGATTGGTAGGAAAGAGAATGAAAAACAGTATGACCTAAAGCAGGGAAAGAGAGACCTGGCTGTGGGATGGGTTTCTCTTGTTGGGGTTCGAAAAACACGACCCTGGCCAATTCCCAACATCATAAACCTGTGCCCTCCTCCTCATCCAATTCGTGACGCGTGTCCATCTTTGAGAGACTTCGAGAGATATGGGTGCGATTTCCTACTCCCTTTTGTGTGTGAGCTCAGGATTGGAGCCCGGAGATCTCGAATGCAATTGTGGTTTAATTTGTTTAACACCATGGAGGTATCGCTAGAAAATCCATTGTTTGTTGCCCAACAATTTTCTCCCTTAAACTGCGTTGTTTGCTCGGCCATTTCAGTGTGCAGTTTGGAGTCAAACAGATTGCTTTGGTCTGGAGTCATGTGTAAGCCTGGCCATGTAAGGACTGCAGCTTTCCTTCCCTCAAGGAAATTCGTTTAACAGTAGGGTGTTTAGATAAATGCAGAGACCAAGGTTAAAGCTTTGGGGACTGGCGTCGATGCGGCCATGGCAAATAGTAGCATTTTAATTCAGTGAGAATTTGGAATCATAAGCCTAAAGATGACTATGAAAAAATTGTCGGTATTTACAAAAACCCATTTGGTTCACGAATATCGTTAAGGGAATGGAATCTACTGTCCTTACACAGTCTGGTCTACATGTAACTCCAGGGCCACAGCAATAGAACCATAGAACTATAGGACAGGTACAGCACGGAAGGAGACCATTCGGCCCATCATGTCCATGCCAGCCCGAGGACACCCAGGTGCCCTTTCTAATCCCACCTTCCTGCACCCGGCCCATAACCCTGCAGCTTACACTACTTTAGGCGCAGATCCATATCTTTTTTTTTTAAATAAGTTTAGAGTTTCCACCTCGACCAACAACTTGGACAGCAAATTCCAGACACCCAAAACCCTCTGCGTAAAAACGTTCTTCTTCATGTTCCCCCTGCACCTTCTGCCACTTATCTTGTAACTATGTCCCCTGCTTCTAGAATTCTCCAACAAGGGAAACAATTTTATCCTGTCCACTTTACCTATTCCACTCATCTTTGTGTACACCTCAATAAAGTCATTTCTCAAACTTCTTTGTTCTAAGGAAAATAATCCCAACCGATCCAACATCTCCTCATAGCTACACTTTTCTAACCCTGGCAACATTCTTGTAAACCACCTCCGCAATCTCTCCAGAGCTATTACATCCTTCCTGTAATGTGGTGACCAGAAATGCACACAATACGCAAGTTGTGGCCTCACCAGTGTTTAATCCAATTCCAACATTATATCGTTGCTTTTATATTCTATACCTCTGCCAATGAAGGAAAGCATTCCATATGCCTTCTTTACAACTCGGTGTACTTGAAGTGCTGCTTACAGTGACCTGTGTACTCATACGCCAAGATTGGTGACTTCAACTACCTCTCTTTGTATATCCCCATTTATTGTGTAATCTTTGTAACTGTTTGCCCTCTCTAAATGTATGACCTCACAATTCTCTATGTGTAAATACATCTGCCACGTTACCACCCACTCCATCCCCAACCTATATGATTTTTCATATTATGTCTATCCTTGACACCATCCATTACTCCACCAATCTTTGTGTAAACTGCAAATTTCACAATCGTACCTCCCACATTCCCATCCAAATCACTAATATATCACACAAACAGTTAGGGTCCAAACACTGCGCCCTGTAGGAACACCACTTGAAACAACTTTGCCTTCACTGGGGCATCCATCGACCTTTGTTTCCTGTTACAAAAGCCAACCTTCTATGCAGTTTGACACATTACCCTGAATCCCGTGTGCTTTTATTTTCCTGCTCAATCTGCCATGTGGGATCTTATCAAATGCCTTCCTAAAATCCATGTACACAACATCCACTGCACGACCTTCATCAACCCTTCTTGTCACTTCCTCAAATAATTCACCCAAACTTGTGAGGCAATACCTCCCTTTAACAAATCTACGCTGACCATCCCAGACTAGTCCATGCCCTTCCAAATGACAAATAATCCTCAGAATTTGTTCCACTAATTTGCTCACCACTGATGTAAGACTAATGAACTATAATTGTTTGGAATTTCCTTTGATACCTTTTCAAACAATGGAACAATATTTGCAATTCTATACTCCTCCAGTACCTCCCCTGTATATTTTGCACCTTGGAAAATCAGCCTTTGAGCATACGCTATCTCCTCCCTTACATCCTTCAGCAGCTTGGAAACAATCCATCTGGCCCTGTTGACTTATCATATTTCAAGGATTTCAACCCTTCGAGTACTTCCTCATCTATATGACTATCCAGTCCAATATCTCCCAGTGTTCTTCGTGGACTACTTTATCTAAATCCCCCCTGACCTTTGTAAAGATGGTGACAAAATATTCATTCAAAACGCTACCCACAGCCTCTGCGTCTACACACAAGTTTCCATCTAAATTCTGAAAGGTCCCAATATCTCCTTAAATAACCTTTTATGTTTAACTTATTGGTATATTATCTTTGGGTTATCTTTAACTTTACTTGCTAATCTTTTTTCACGTCTTCCCTTTGATTTTCTTATTTCCAATTTTACTTCGTCCCTGCACTTCCTATATTCGTCTAGGCTATCTGCAGTGCTTAGTTCTTTGTGCCAATCCTATGCTTTGTTTTTCTGTTTGATCTTCCCTTGTATTCCTCTGGACAATATTGGGGCTCTAGATTTGACAGCACACCTCTTATTTTTGTAGGGGACATATCTTTTTGTACACTTAGGATCGTGCTTTTTACTGCTTCCCAGTGGTTTCCCATTGTTTTATCCTCCAACCGTGCTGTCCAGTAACCTCAGCCAAGTCCCTTCTCATTTCTGCAAAATGTGCCTTCCAAGATTTCAAGACATTTACTCCTGCCTTATCTCTGGTTGAATCATGAATGCCCTCTGAACGAGGGAAATTAGGGATGGGCAGTAAATGCTGGCCTACCCATCGACGTCCACATCCCATGAAGGTATAAAATAACATACTGAAACTAGTTTCCAATTTCAGTTTCTGTTAATTAAATTTAAATTCCACTGGCTGTTGTAGTGGGATTTGAGCTCATGTCCCGAGGGCATGAGTCTGGCCTTCTGGGTTCTGCCTCTCTGGGTTGAGGATTCTGATCTTTGCAATGCAGGTAATTACTGTTCATCTCGCTGATTACTGCAACATTGTTGTTCTGTGTCAGCTGCCCCCTTAAATAACATTTGCCTTGGTTTACTCATTAGCCATGTTTCTGTCCCCTGTTCAGCTGCAATGCAGTCAATCTGCTCTAACCTCTGTACCCTGATGCAACAATCTTTTCCTGCTCACCCATAAAAGACACTGGCTGTTCTTTGAATATTTATTGACAAAAGAGGAGATTGAAACTCATAAGCAGAACTACAAATTACCACTCGAAAAACTCTTAAAATCCCTAACTAACATTGCTCCCAGTTACTTTCCATTTAAGGCAAGGCTAAAAATAATACATTTTAGCTCTTAAGTCTGTCCAACAAGTTAACCTAATATCCCATACAGTGGAATTCAAAATGTCTCTTTCCAGCTTCCGTTTCTGTAGACTGCAGGTTTATGTACAAATGCTAGAGGCTTCTCGCACTTCTGTTCGGTCCTACAATGTTTTCTTCCTGATGGAGAGCTCCTTTTTCCTTTCGACATCGACCTCCCACTCAAATTTGTAAACTCTATTGGGTCCATGTGTCTGTGTAACTTTACTTTCTCCTAATGCCCCTAATGAATATATTTTCAAGTTGCCACTATGTGTTGTCAATCACCCTTGAGACAAAGAAACACGCACCTTTGCTATCTTGTCTGGCTATTTGTATACAGACAGAGATCCCTTTGAAAACTAAATTCCAACAGCAACTATATATCACTGCAAATCTACTTTACCCCTGATATGCTATGCCCCCAAACACGTTTACTCATTAGCATGTCAAAGACACGTCTACACCATACATCTGTCTACAACTTCAAATTGCATGTCTGCTTGACTACAAAATGTGATTAATTCAAACGCAGAGACAGAAAATACATCAACTCCGTAAACCTAATTTCGGATAAAACCCAGAAAATTATTAAGAAAATAATTCCATGAGTTATCGGATTGCTGACATGGGACATGAATTGCCACCTTGTCATTTCTGAGGCAATACTGAGGCCCCCGGCCTGTCTCCCACCGAACATTTTCTCATATGCCACAAAATGAAGCACCTCCCTTCTAACCTACAATACATCCCACGAGATTCATGATAGGAACAGCATGAATAACACGCATCTTGACCCTATACAAACTCTACCCTCATACCTGGATGGCAGACCAATGAAATGCCATGAGTTCTGGGGAGAAGCGGCAACCTGCTTCACGGAGCATGGCCTGGATATGCAGCTGACAGAGGTAGAAACATAGCAGGAGATCATGTGATCATGTTCCCTGAATATTCCAGGCTCCCTTCAGAGTTCCAGGAGGCAGCTGCACTCTGATTCATGGAGCACAGCCTGGACATCCTCCTGACAGGGGTAGACTGACACAGGCACAAACTGTTCCATGAAGGGCACAAGTTCCTTCTGGGTTTGGGATTGAGTTGTGGGGAGCGGTTGGGTTGGGGGGGGGGGGGGGTGGGGGGGGTGGGGGGGGGGGGGGCGGTGGGGGGGGGGGGTGGGGGGGTGGTGTGAAGGAACCGGGTTTTGGAATGGAAACTCGGGCCGGATTGGTAATGTGTAACAAGTTGTGATTTTCTTTCCTCAGGAAGTCAGTGATTGGCAGAGACCAAATGCCGAGAGAGATGTGGAAGAAAGTCACTTAGAAAGAGAATAATCTGCATGACATTAACTCACTGCTGCCTTGTGGGTCTCTCACAACTCCCAGGGTTCCAGATCCACCGCAAACTCCCCCATTCCTCCACTCCACGAGTAGGAGGTAGGCTTGTCTGAGGAAGCACCATCGCCGCCATTGCATTTAACAGGCAACAGCCCAGAGATTCATGCAGCACTTGGTGCAACTGCCAACATAAGGTGGGGACTACAGGGTGATGAGCACAGCTTCAGGCATAGGAGTTGGTATCATATTCAAAGATTTGTGTTCATTGTTCCCACCGGAGCAGGTAGGACCAAAACCAAGGCGCCCCTCGGGACAATGAGAGAAAGCCTCCGGAGTCTCAGTTTGGGATTCATTATTTGTAAACACAGCAGCAGTTATGATGCCATCGGACACAGTTGCCTGAAGCATTGAGGCCTCATCCGCTCTGAATTGTGGTTCTCATGGTGATCATGACTTAGATCTTGACTCTGGTATGGGGAGCCCATGACGAGAAACAATGAGAGATTGGCCAACCTCGTGGTGAGTCCATGCAGCAGGTGTGAGATATACTGCACTGTGGCACCAGCTCCATTGCAGTAGTGGGGGTTCATCTCAGGGCCCTGAACAGGACTACCTCATTGGTGGAAGATCAGTACCTCGAGGGAATCCCAGCAGTGCACCAGCTGCCTACTCAATCCAAACAACGGGCCACCATCCCCAAGCCTGTGCAATCGGAAAAAGTGAGTGAGGGGCAGGTGAAATTTTAGGGAATCTCAGTCCATTCTGATTCCTTTATCCCTCAGATAGAAGCAACATCTGACACCTGGGTCCAAGTGCGTGAGCGGTTCCTGCAGGGATGCAGGTAATGCAATCACAGGGAGAGTCCCAACGGTTTCTTGAACGACCAGGCAGACCACCATGATTATCACAATCATATAGCCACAGAGGTGAGCAGCCTGTTTGCACCTCCTCCGAGGGAAAAAGTTCAATACAACATTAGGAATATCCATGAGCGCTGGAAACAACGGTAGGTAGAGAACCATTTTGGTCACAGTGGTGTTTAGGTAAACTATGGATTTTCAGAAATACATGTAACATCTATCTGGTGAAGCCTTGGGGATGTTGTCACTGAACAAGTAATCCAGGCGTCCACTTCGATGTTCTTGGCCATGGGTTCAAATTCCTCCATGGCATCTGGTGGAATTTAAACACAATTATTAAATGTGCAATATAGGTATGGTTTCAGTAATGGTGGCCGTGAAACCATCATTGATCTTTTTATTCAAAAAACAATTTGTTTCCCCAATGTCATTTAGGGAAGGAAATTTTCCATCCTACCCCGGATTGACTCTAGGACTTCAGCAATGTGGTAGACTCTTAATTGCCTTCTGAAATGGCTCAGCAAGGGAAACCATTAAAGGATGATTACAGATTGTCAACAAATACTGGCCTTGCAAGTGACAAACTCATATCCCATGAATAATAACAAATACATTACATGAACAATTCAAAATATTCAAACAAGGTGTTGAAGTCAAGATGTGTTCAGGGTTTACCATTTTCTCTCCAATAGCTTGTGTGTCGTATCTAGAAAAATTCCCTCATGTGTGATATGATGGATACAATGCCCTGTCTTTGATGTTTTGAAAATACTCCCCATTCTTCCATGCCCTGGTTCATCCTCTTCCTTGGCAGCCATCAAGTGAACCAATGCTGGATTAAACATTCTTTGGTCATGATGAAGTCCTTCATGGGCTCCTGTGCCCATCACTGGTCACGCCATGCCACTTATCACCAGGGACTCTCCCGTGGCCTTTCTGCCTTACTACCCACCTCTTCATTATCCTCCTCCTTATTCCTTCCAATTCACCTCCTCATCCTCATTCGAGGTAAGGATCCTTTGCTCGCCCTCCTCCAGCTCCAGCGGCAGACTCCTTCACAATGCCAAGTTACGGAACATGCAGCAATGTAAAATCATATGCCATACCCTGGGACTACGGGTTGTAGAGATCTCCCTGAGAAGTTGAAGTATCTGAACCACATTATGAACAAATGACGGGATCAATAAGTTATTTGTTTATTGTTTAACCCTAACAGGTGGATCCTGGGAATTCATTGGTGAAATTTAATTGAAGCATTTCGAAATGTGAAAAGAAATAAGGACTTACCTAAAATTAGCCATGAAGACCTGTGTTGAGTGCAATGTTAAAATTCGACATGATTTAATTTCTAAGTTCAAAGCTGTATAAGTTCATCGTTGTCGACAGATTAAATAAATTAAGTATGGGGGTAAATTCCAAATATATTCAATAGATGTTATTCCATTTATCTTACAAACTAACCATTCTGCATTCTTGACTGAATCTCTGGACTGATCAAATCTGTAGTTTCACTATTGACCCATCAACAGGTTGTTAGAGAGAACACGTCAGCGCTTCTGGTAATGCTGCCTAGTGAAATTATTTTCTGGTATTCATTCACAGGATGCGGGCTTCGCTGTCTGGGCTAGTATTCATTGACCATACCTAGTTCCCATTGCAAAGGTGGTAGTGAGCTGCCTTCTTGAACCGCTAAGTTCCATGTGGTGTTGATGCACCTAGTGTGCTGTTAGGAACGGAGTTCCAGGATTTTGACCCAGTGACATTGAGGAACAGCGATATATTTTGAAGTCAGGGTAGTCAGTGATTTGGAGGAGAACATCCAGGTGGTGGTGTTCGCAACTATCTGCTCTCCTTGTCTGTCTCGATTGCACTCGTCGAGGGTTTGGAAGGTGCTGTCGAAGTTGCATTGGTGAATGGCTGGTTTCTATCTTGGAAATGATACAACTGATGCTACTGTGCGTCTCTGGTGGAGGGAGTGAATGCTTTTGTGTGTGGTGCCAATCAACTAGTCTGCTTTGCCCTGCATTGTGTCAAGCTTCTTGAGTGTTGTGGGAACTTCACTCATCCAGGCAAGTGGGGAGTATTCCATCACACTCCTGACTTGCACTTTGTAGCCAGTGGACAGACTTTGGAGAATCAGGAATTGAGTTTCTCAAAGCAGGATTTCCTGTCTCTGACCTGCTCTTGCAGAGAAAGTATTTATGTCACTTGTCCATTTCAGTTTCAAGTCAACGGGACCCAAGATATTCATAATATTGCATTCAGTGCAAGCAATGACATTAAAAGTCAACGAGCGAGTTTTAAGTTCACTTTTCAGGGTGATGTTCATTGCCAGTTTCTTGTGTGCATTGAATGTTACTTGCTACTTTTCACCCCGAGCCTGGATATTGTCCAGCCCTTCTTGCATTTCGACATGGACTGCTACAGTATCCACGGAGATGCAAATTGTGCTGAACATTGTGAAATCAACAGAGAATATTCCCACTTCTGACCATGTGATAGAAGGAAGACTTTTCATCAATAAGTTGAAGGTGGTTGGGCCGAGGTCACTACACTGAGGAAGAACTGCAGTTATGACTTGGAGTTAAGATGACTGACCTCCAACAACCAAAACCATTTTACTTTGTGCTAGGTATGACACCCACCAGCGGATATACCTACCAACCCACCCGCATTGACTCCAGTTTTGCTGGGGCTCCTTGATGCCACACTCTGTCAAATGTGGCCTTGCTGTCAAGGGTCGTCAGCCTTTCTTCATTCCGGCAGTCAAGATTTTTTGTCCATGTTTCAACCAGGACTGAAATGAGGTCAAACGAGTCTCCCTGGCTGAAACCAAACTAAGCGTCATTGAACAATTTCTAACTAAGCATTTGCCACTTGATTGACTATTGATGACCTGGTAATTTTCCGGCTTGTATTCCTCCAGTTTATCTTTGTACAGAACATAGTTGGGCAATTTTCCACATTTAGGTTTGTTGTACTTGCCCTGGAACAGCAGTTATTTCTGCATTCATGCAATGTGGGTGCCACTGGCCAGGCATTTAATGCACATTCATAATTTCCCCATTAGTGTAATTTCAGAAAGTATTCAAGATTTAATCACATTGCTCTGAGTCTGGAGTCCCATGTAGGCCAGACCAAATAAAGGGCGGGGGATATTTCATTCCCTAAAGGACATTGATGAACGAGATGGATTTTACAGCAATTAGCAGTTGCTTCACTGGATTTGAACCTGTGTCACCAGAGCATTAGCCCTGAATTACGAGAGCAGCGACATTAGCATTACACCACCAACTCTCCCAACCAGTGGGTCATTGACAAAAACCAGTCCAGAAAAAGGAGGAGCTAAGGAAAGCCGAACTGATGTTTTGTGCAGGGTGCTAAAAAGGCCTAGCTGTCAGACAAAGCAAGCTGACCTACGGGAGGGATGCAGCTTTGAGAGGCGAGGGAAAGTCTTAAATGGGGCTACGCCCTTTAGGGTGATGCATCTGTGGTGCACCACATCCACATTATGGATATATACTTGGCTAATTTTCTGCTGGCACAAAGATATGGATGAAATTAATTTGTAGAGAGAACATGAAGAAGTTATCAAAAAAATAGTTTTGCAACTGAATCTGAGATCTGGGAAAGATCTGGAAAAAGGCAAAGATCTGGAAAATGGAATATAACGTGGTAAAGATTGAAATTCCCCATTTTGGCAGGAAGAATAGACATGAGACATTTTATCTAAATGGTGAGCTTTTTCAGAGCTCTGAGATGCAAAACTTTGGTGGGTCTTAGTGCATGAATCGCAAGATGCTAGTATGGATCTACAGCAATTAATTAAGAAAGCTACTAGAATCTTGTTATTTATTGCGACGGGGAGTGAATAAAAAAAGTTGATAGGCTATGTTTCAGCTACACAGAACACGACTGAAAAAATATCTCGAGTATTCTGTACAATTTTGGTCACCTTAGTTAAGGGGGATGTAAATGTGTTGGATGCAATTCAGAGAATGTTTCCCAGAGTAAGAAGTGGAATGGGCAGGTTATCTTATAAATACAATTTGGGAATGTATCCGCTTGAGTTTAGAAGTGTATGAGGCCACTCGATTGAAACATATAACATCCTGAGGGAAGTCTACACAGTGAACGTGGAGGGGATGTTTGCTCTTGTGTGAAAAACTAGAACTTGGTTTCACTGTTTAAAAATATGGGGTCGCATATTTATAACAGAGATGAGGCCAGTTATTTCTTGCAGGGGGTCGTGAGGCTTTTGAACCCCCCCGCCTGAAACGGTCGTGGGAACAAACCTTTGAATATTTTTAAGGCAGATTCTTAGTAGGTCATCCAGGACAGGATTTCTTTTAGATCAGCCATGATCTTATTAAATGGCGGGCCAGGCCCGAGCGGCCGACCGTGAAACACCTGCTCCTTGTTCGTATGTTTGTAGTTCACTGGTTAAGCACTCTGTAGGAGCACTAGGCAAGCCGGAGGATACCACAGAACAAACATTGAAGGAACACACAAGGGTAAATATTTCAGTTTTGTTTGCATAATTGGATTTGTTGTTGTATAAAGATTCGAATGATATTGTTTTTGTTGCTGGTTTTTCTAACATGATGGTGGCCAAGTGGAAGTTGTGACTGGCGAATTAAATGGATTTAAGAGTGGAGAATGGGGGAATCATGATGGAAAAGGGAAGTTGTCCAATGGGAACCGAAATCTTAGCAAGCTCTCTCCAACAGCCTGTCCGGGTCGAAGTCGTCCAGAAAATATCCCATCAGCCTCCTCCTCCTCCCCCTGAAGTACCCTCCACATTTCTGGTGACAACGCCTGTGTCTTCATAATGGGGATGATATAAAGAGAGCAGCAGAAATCCATGAACTTCACCACCTGCTCCAACGTGCATTGGGGTGGTCAGCGGGGGGTTTGGGTGTGGGGGGGTCGGGGTGGCGTGTGGTGGTGTGGGGGGTTAGTAACAATCGGCTGTTCAGGAATCAGAAACATTGATTCGTCACAATGATAGTTGTTAACTCAAGGCATGTATTATTTTCCGCTTGTTGCTTGGTGATGGGGATTGATGAGGGTGTGGGTGTTTTGAATCACATACCGAGGCGGCAAAATTCATCTGTGAGAAGCCACGCTTCAGATATGAAAAAGATCAGAAGGCGAAGGGAATGGCCGACTGCTTCAGAATGGCGGTTTCGTGGCTACTGTTGGGATAGCGAACATTCACCAACATGTACTGTGCATGGGCCCACAGGAATTGTACATTAATGCGGTACGAGGTTTTGATGTTCCTGTATGTCTCCACGTTGGCAAGGGGACTCTGCAGAGCAACAGTCAGCATCGAGAATCTTTAATGTTGGGAAAAACATGGAATTTTTAATCCTGCTTCTCCCTGCTGAGGGGAAAAAAAAACAACGTATTCATCTCACCCGGCATGGATGGTCTCCGTCACCTGCTGGACAGATCGATTGAGATCATCCTTTCAGGAAAGTTCCCAATCCATCGAAGTTCAATGAAGCTGTGATGTTAATGGCATTTGACAGCACCTTCCTCACCCTGGTAGGAGGTTCGCAGTTGTATTTAAGTGGATGGAACAGCTCCTTCACCACTTCCTTGTTGAGCCAGGTTTGCCTCACGCTCTGCTCCTGGGTTTGATGGAGGTTGGTAAAGTCTTCTTGAAAAACTGGGGCTGGATAGAGCACAGCCGCCCCCTCCTCCATTTTTTATGGAGCTTCCCATCTCCATTTGTTGGTCATGTTACAGATTCAGGTGAAATGTAACAACGATGCCCTTAGCTCTCCCCGAGTTTGGTTACCAAACACACTGTCCTTCCAGCAAGTAAGGAGGAGCTCACTACACAGTGAGCTAGAGAAAACCATCAATAACACTTGCACGAACTTTTCAATTAAAATATTCGGTCAAACTCCCCACAGCTGTAGGTTTTGTGCCAAGTCATTTAAGATATCACTAGTGGTGGTTCGCTGTGTTGTGGTAAAAATGTTAGGCTGAGAGTGAGCAACACAGACGTTCAATGGCCAGGAACTATCCGAGTTTCATGTATCAAAGCTGCTGAAACCATCTGTCCAACATGGAGTACCATTTGGAAGACGCTGGGAAGTCAATGACAGGGCCTCGCGCAGCATTTAATTGTTTGAGGTTCAGAAATCTGGCACCAGTGACTGTGACCATCTACAAAGACCAGAATCATGGCCATGGGGAGATATTGCGTGAATTATAATCATGTTGTAATTATATTGACTAAAACTTCAGCAGAGCAATTTGCAAGAATATGCAAAACTAACAGAGGGATTTGCTTTAGTCACAGGAGTTAGGCATGGAGGGATCATATCGTATGAATGAAAATATTATAAGTGAGGTGATACGAGACCAGGAAGCAAAGTAGGTCAGTGAGAACAGAGGTGCTGGGTGAAACGGATTTGGTGTAAGTTAGGATATGCAAAAGTTAGTTTGGGGTTTGTTGGGTCTTATGAAGGGTTGTAAGTGGGAGGACGACCAGGATAACACTGGGATAGTCGATTCTGGCTTCAAACACAGGTGAGGGTTTAATCAGTATCTGGGCAGAGGTGGAGACGGTGATGGATGATATTATGGAGAAGGAAGTGGGAAGGATTGGGAGTGGAGAGAATATGGGGCCACTAATCACCTCGGGGTCAAACGGGATCACACATGTTCTGGACAAGCTGGTTCAGTCTCAGGTTCAGTGTATAGGGACCGACATTTCTGACTGAAATTGAAGACAATCTTTCCAAAATTCAAAAATCAAGTACAGCAATCAAGTTAAATGTGGTTTATAGAATAAATAACTGGGCAGAGATACTTACTAGGTACACCAGGATGGGATAATAACCTCCTTTCACAACCCGAAAAAAGTAATAGGTGCAATCAGCTAATGGCAAAATATCATAATATGTAGAAAGCGAGTAAAACGTCCAGGATAAACTTCTGTACATTCTTGTAACATTCCAATCTGTTGCTGTAAGATTCTGATCCATTGTTCGAGCATTCAAACCTGTTCTTCTCAGATTCTGATGTCCCCTCTCCCTCTCACTGATGACGCTGATCACTGTTGGTGTTGGAGGTGATTTTCCCATTGACGCTCTGGGATAATGCATTGAAATATGTCCCTTATTAATGAAGGGGGAAACACCCCAGTGACACAATTAAGCACATGTAGACTGATATTACTCACAATTCCTGAACCAACAGGTTGCGTTAACTCATTTCAATCCAGCACTTTTTTATACCACAATAAAGTAGAATATTTGCCCGGTCTATGTGGGATGTATGAGGGCAACTGAGGGAAGGAATGATGGAAGTAGCGGAGGCACCGACCATAACCTTTCAATCCTGGGATTGGTGCCACAGGCCTTGATGTTTGAAAATGTCCCATGATATATATTAAAGGAAATAGGGATTAAACCTGGAACAACAGAGCAGCCATAATAATGGCAGCGGTGGGGTAATTTCAGCAGACCATATTCCTGGCAGAAATACTTGTTTCTTTTTTCAGATAAATAAGTTCATAAATGACCAGAAACACGAGCATGTTAATGATAAGTAGTATCTGATAAACTTAATGGAATTCTTACCCTCAGTAACGAGAGAGTTGATCAGGGAAGATAACATAATGATATCTGTATGAACAAAATGGAACCAAGTGTCATTTAAGGGCGTTGCTATGAAAATTGAATTTCTTGGGTTAAAGGGACAGTGACAGATTGGATACACAATTGGCGAAGAGAGAATTATCAGCGGGAAAAGTTATTCAGACTTTCTTCACTTCAACCTGAGGATAACATCTATCGTGCTGTGTGACACTAACATCTTGCTAAATGGGACAGATTTCTAACACATCTAACAGTTCAAATCAAGAGCATTTATACACCACTGTGGGCCAGCAGCAACAGCAGATTTGCTTTCAACCACAATCTGTAAGTTCATGGCCTGGCATATCCCCTACTCCACCATTATCATTATGTATTAGGTAGGACCTCAGCTTTCCAGATTTTTGCAGGAAGGTCTGAGAGTTTGAGCAAGACCAACAATGCTGTTGTTGTAATTGCACTTCGAGATGGCTGTGAGACTTGGATCATCTGCCAAATGCATCTGTTTGTTCTGGAGAAAATGTACCTGCAGAATAGTGGAAATAGCAGAAAATAAGAATGTAAGAGCATAAGGACATAAGAACTAGGAGCAGGAGTAAGAAATTCAACCAGTCGAGTTTGCCCCGCCATTCAATACAATCGTAGCAGATCTAATTTCGGCCTCAACTCCAGTTTCCCACCCACTCCATAACCTTTGAACCTGTTACTAAATAAATGTCTATCTAAAACCTCCTTTAATTTTTTAAGCGCAATGCACCCACTGCACTCTGAGGTAGTGACTTCCACAGCTTCACTATCCTTTGAGAAAAGTAATTCCTCCTCATATCTAATTTAAATCTACCACCCCTTAGCCTGAAAATATGGCCTCTCGATTTGGAATGCCCCACAAGGGGAAACATCTGCTCCACGTCTTCTTTGTATATCCCCATTAGCATCTTTTATATCTCAATTAGATCTTCTATCATCCTTCTAACCCCTAGCGGGTATCGGCCTAGACTTCCCAATCTATCCTCAGTAGAAAAGCCCCACAACTCTGAAGTCCAGCTAGTGAGCCGCCTCCAATACAATTACATCATTCCTCAAATAAGGGGATCAAAACTGTGCACAGTACTCCAGGAGTGGTCTCACCAATGCCTTGTATAGTTGCAATCACAAGTCCACATTTTTATTCTCTACTCCTTTAGCAATAAATGCCAAAATTCCCTTTAGCTCCCTTATTACCTGCTGTACATGCATAGTACCTTTCAGCATTTCATGCATTTGGATAACCAGATCCCTCTGAACTGGCACATTCTGAAGTTTCTCTACAATTAAGTAATAAGTCGCCTTGTCAATCTTTCGTCCAAAATGGACAGCCTCACACTTATCAACGTTAAACTCCATCTGCCAAATTTTGGCTGGTTCACCTAACCTGTCCATATTTTTTTTGTAAATTTCTTATTTATTCATTGCAACTTCCTTTCCCACCTATTTTGGTGTAATCTGCAAATTTGGCTATAGTACTTTTTATGCCTGAATCCGAGTCATTAACATATGCTCTGGTCATGGCACTGGATTAGTAACCCAGAGAGGTGAAAGCTCAACTCCAGCAGCTGATCGAATTTAAAACTGGTTGAGAAATTAAGTGATGTAAATCTGATCTAAATAAGGCTGACCGACATTAGGCTATCATCGATTGTTGTAAAAAAAATATCAGGTTCACAACTGCTCTTTCAGAATGGAAATCTGTTGTCCTTTCCCATTCTGGCCTGCAGAAATGTGGTTGACTCTTAACCATTCTCAAAGGATGGGGATGTCATATTTGAGATAATGTAAAAATACTTTGTTCCACCACTCTGTGAGGCATATAGTGGCCCGCTTAGCTCAGCCGAGAAACGTTGATGTTTAGGGACGCCATTGAGTGCTACTTGTCACCAGATTAGAAATTTAAATGACAAATCTCAACGATCAAGCTTTGACTCGCTGTTTATGATGTTTCAATCCTCATCATTGAAACATTTTTTTTTTAACTTTTGCAAAAAGGCCAGCAGTCATTCCCAGCATTGTGGCAGACCTCAAGGGGCAACTGCCAATCAACCACTCATGCATGCCGAAATTGCATAGCTCCAGTAACCACAAGAAACTATTTTCACACAAAGGATACCTCTTGGAGGCAGATTTCAAGAACGGGAACGGGAGCGGAGATATGACGCAAGTACTATTCACTCAGAAAATGAAAGTACAAGCTCCAGTTTTCACATCCCATTAGTAGCAACACACATTTGCAGTCATCGGACTATCAGGTGCTCAAATTAATTACCTAACTTTCAGAACCGTGCCAAGAGAAGGTGGAACTGCAACATTGTCAATTGTTTTTGGTAGCACCTGAATAATTGAAGACCCTGAAAAATTTGTAACAGAAAAATCTGGTTGTAAGCCGCCTGGTATATCCATTCTTCACTAGTGATGCACTACCGAACTCAAACTGCAGGGGTCAAGCTTCTACAGCAGACAGGAGGAGACCTTTACCCTTGAAGGCGATTGATGCTGACAAGGTGACTGCATATATCAACCAGTAGCCAGGATTTATAAAGCAAGTAAATGTGTTGCATGTAATTCTCTGGGGCGGCTGGCTGGTGAACTAAACACTCGGTCTGGGACCAAATGTTTCACTTAAACAGTCTTTGTCTTGTGATTTTAGTAATCGAATGCGTTACCTTCTCGGAGTTCTTGAGACAGCACAATCGACAGGATGGAGAGTCAGCGACCGGAGAGACAGTGCTGAACCGAATAGTAAACAAATGCAACACGGCGGCCCAGCAGGAGGCTGGACACAATAATGAGCTTTTGCGGATCACCCCGTCACTGCAGGGTGAACATAAATATATTCACGTTTCATTTTACATTTGGGCTTTTTTCCCCTCCTTGGGTTCCTGGTCGGGAAATGATTCAAGAGGAAAAATACATCCCTATCATTATTATAAGTCCCAAAATGGGAAAGAAGAAGTATTATTTTGCCAGGATTTGCAACAAAGCAGATAACCTGAATTGAAGACATTTTCATTGTCTCCGAATTCTGCTAGACTTTCACTGCAGGTGCAGGATTTACATTTTTTCGTCAGTCGTGCGCATGATTGTGAATAGGTGTGTGCCGCGTATTCACTGACAATTCCCCATATTGGCAACTTCCCTGGAAGTTTGGCGTGAATATGACATCCGCAGATCTCACTGGCGGTCAATTTTCCCATTGATAAACCGAGATATTACACAAAAGAGGAATGCTTCACGATATGAATGTGCTGATTGGAGGACATTTCAATTTCTTTCATTCAACAAATCTATCAATTTGTGGGTTATTACGCGTCATAATTTCATGCTTGCAATTGAAGAACAGCGAGTTCAATCAGATAAGGTACCCGGTCATCCTTCCAGTCTCTGAGAAAACTGAAGGAATCCCGCAAATCCTCCAGTCCTACATTGTGCCGCTTCAGCATTTTCATTTGTAACTGAGTTAAGTTAACCTCAGGTTTCTCTACTCTAACAAAATTCAGCAATTCCTCGTTAGTATAGTGGTTAGTATCCCCGCCTGTCACGCGGGAGACCGGGGTTCAATTCCCCGACGGGGAGTATTTCTATTATCTTTACAAGAGGAAACGCACGAAATTGGAAATGTCTTCGACTTTGGTTGATATGCCGATGAGAATGCAGATAAAGATAAAAACAAAAAAACTGCGGATGCTGGAAATCCAAAACAAAAACAGAATTACCTGGACAAACTCAGCAGGTCTGGCAGCATCGGCGGAGAAGAAAAGCGTTGACGTTTCGAGTCCTCATGACCTTTCGACAGAACTTGAGTTCGAGTCCAAGAAAGATTTGAAATATAAGCTGGTTTAAGGTGTGTGTGTGGGGGGCGGAGAGATAGAGAGACAGAGAGGTGGGGGGGGGGGGCGGTATGGTTGTAAGGACAAACAAGCAGTGATAGAAGCAGATCATCAAAAGATATCAACGACAATAGAACACATAGGTGTTAGAGTTAAAGTTGGTGATATTATCTAATAGAGGATGTTATTGTTAGAAGAGGTGAAGTTAAAAGGCTAGTGATATGCTGGAGAATCTGCTTTCATAGGGAAAGGTATGTTTAAAGGAGAAAGGGGATTGTGGGCAATGTGGAGGCATTTTACAATTTGGAAAAGTGTGAGAAGCCTCCAGCCTGTAAGCCTTAAGCTGCTATCCGCAGGAGCCCAGAGCTGAAATAAACTCACTTTGAATCTGACTGTCCAGGGTGTGCTTTGCCAGTTGTCTGTTTAAAGCTATGAAATTTACTGCTGCCTTGCCAGTGGTCTAACTGAGAGCCAGGTTAATTTGAGGGATTGTTGTATTTATTATAGAAGCAATTGTGTAGACATATGAATGTGCTACAACTTTTATTTTATTAATAAAGATTTAATTTAGTTTTTAAAACGATCTTGATACCCCGTGCTCTAATCACTGATTAAATGAAAGCCTGCATTTAAGAACATAGAATCGCAAAAATGTGTTACGACAATTGTTTCAAGATTCATCTGGGGTCTGAAGAGCTCAGCCTTTACCACTGGCTGTGTCATAATAATTGGGGGCTCTTTGAGCGATATATTTTTAATCATTGCTGTTTTCGACTTGGTGCATCTGAAGGCTTCAAGAACGAGAAGCACTTTGAATTCAGGGGTGGGTGCAAAGCAATTTGGAAGTGGAAAGACTGCAAAAATGGCTGTTTCCGTGGCTAAACATTTTTTGGGAGCAGAGGATATAACTCTGATTGGGTTATGGAAGATACGGAAGAATATGTTAACAGAGTTGTCGCATATACTGTAATTTGAGTTACCTGTAACGGGAAATAATTCATAAATAGTTGAAGTGATAGCAGAAAATATGAAATTGGATTGAATGCCTGAGAAACAGAGGTCTCCACCTGTGATTCATTGGAATGGGCTCAAATTCAGTTTCAAATTAAAACAATGGAATTGGAAGAAAAAGAAAGGAAAAGGGAATTCTAAAGGGCACAGAGAGAAAGCCAGGAGCATAAACGAAAAATTGGATTTTGAAAGTTTGAAAATAGAGAGGGAGGAAAGATAAACAGAGAGGGAGCGAGAGAAAGAGAGAGGAGGAGGAGGAGTGAGAAAGAGAGAAGAGGGGCAGATACAGAACATTCCATTTGAAAATGTTAGGAGTTCAATAGGAGACGCATGGAGGTCAGGAAGAACTTAATTCCAGAGTAGAGTTCAGTGGTAAAATGTTTAAATTTGTAGAAGCTCTTCCAAAGTTTGAGTGAAAATATATTGGAGAATTCGTTATTTCATTGAGAAGGAAACTAAACAGATGAAATGGCTAAAAGAAAATAGGAAATTATTGCTGCAATCCAGCTTAGTGGGTAAAGCACATAAAGTATATCCTTCACTATCGGAAGAAATTTCGGGAATTATGATGTGGTAAAAAATGGTTGTTTTGCAAGCGCATGAGTTGGTTCCTAGCACAGACAGGCAGAATATTAGAACTATGAGAAAATGGCCTGGGAAAACTTATATTCAGTTTCAGAGTAAAGCAGATTAGTTTTGAAAGGTCGGAGCAAGAATTAAAAAATAGAGACAACTTCTCCAGCTCTTAGTGAAGTATTTCGATTAGAACAATTTTTAAAAATCAATTTATTAGGCAATAGGAATCATGTGGATGAACAAGAGGGCAGTCTCTCTAAGGCAAGGAGCAGAGAATCTGATGATTATGACTTAGCACAAAGAGTTGAACATTTTTCTTGTTACCCTTTTATATCCGAAAAAAGATAGAAAGTAAGAGGTTAAAAGGAAGGTGGGAACTCAGGGAACAAAAGTAAACCCCCAGGAGGTTTTATATCTAAA
This sequence comes from Carcharodon carcharias, assembly GCF_017639515.1. Lineage (NCBI taxonomy): Eukaryota > Metazoa > Chordata > Chondrichthyes > Lamniformes > Lamnidae > Carcharodon > Carcharodon carcharias. Next base: position 2,627,389 of record NW_024470595.1, on the reverse strand, counting down.
TGAAAAGGAAGGTGCTGAAAGGTGAGGTGATTTCATTCTAATAAAGTGGGAGACATGAAGGCATTGTGTTGGAAATTGCAGGAAAAACCTATTGGAGTTGATGTGGGGCGGAAATGTTCTGGAAGTAAACGCATTGTGAATATTGATGTGCAGGGAAGGGGGAAAAAAAAAAAAAACACTGGTTTGTATACAAGTAAAACCAGGAGAATCAGTGACTGGTAAAGAAGTTGGAATGTGTACAAAATTTACCCAAGAGAATTATGAAGAGTAGGTTGTAAAAATGTTTAAATATTTTGTGTGTGAAGGGAATGTATTCCCATGTGTACATGGTGAGGTATGTAAAGATGTTACAATTTCAGGAGAGACAGGGGCTAGTCAATTATTATTGTTGTGGGATAGTGATGTTTGTTTTTCACAGGGAGAATTGCAGGAAGAGGTGATATTGAGTGAGGTTCTTGGGGATGCTCAACATATTCCATTGTGGAAGGTAAATTTAAAAACTAAGTGAAAAACTGGCGAAGTGACTGTTGGGGTGGAAAAATGCCTTTTGCATTTTGGTTAATGAGTCGCTGGATCAGCAATGTGGCATTTGAGATGCGTGTAGAAGCGTTTTAATAGACGTGTTACAAGAAGAGCATCCTGGATTGTTTCCAGAATATGTGATAACGAATTGACAGGCATATAGGTTGAAGCAAGAGAAACCAGATGGACAGGCAGTTGAAATGCAGAAAGAAGGCATTAAAATACAATTAGCAGGCAATATGTCTGATATTATTGTTCAGAAAGACACGACAGAATATACTTCTGCTAATTGGTTTAACTCAAGGCAATTAATTGAGATGCAGCAAACGGTTTTGGGATTAAAACAGTTATATCTTACGGCTTACTCGGAATTAGAGGCATATGAATCCCAGAGAGTTATTAAGGTTGGTATTTTAAATGTGAAATTGGAGGCTGGACCATGTCTTAGCAAATGAAAACTGGGAGGAGACACATCAAATTGTCATCCCATTCGAATCTCATAGAAATGAGAATCAGAGCATTGTTTATTAAATTCTAATGTGGAGGCATTTCGGAATTAGAAAGCCACTGGCAACAATGTAGAAATACTTTTATTGGCCAGGATTGCATAGGTTTGTCGTCACATTCTGTAAACATGTCACAGATGTCAGGTGATAGGGAAACCACAAGCTCTGATTAATCGCTGCCGTTAATCCCAATAACAACATTTGATTAACCGTTGATGAGAGCCCTGATTCATTGCGTATCACCCTTTCATAATATTAAAGTGGAAATCAGGATGTACTGACAATGATGGATGTGTCTACCAGGTTTCCTGAAAAGAAAAAAAAAATATAACAATGAAGATTTTGGAAGGGTTAACTATTTTTTCTTACGAGATATGGTTTATCTCAGAAGAAAATATCAGATCAGCTTTCAAATTTAACCTCACAGCTGTTTAAGGGCGAAAGTAACAATTTAGGGAAAAGCATTTTATGTCAACAGCTTACCAACAAGGAGCTTTGGAAGGATTGCATCAAACTTTTAAAAAATATGATGAGACCGTTCTGTCAGAATTATCCAAATGATTGGGATAGGGGAATATGGTCCTTGTTATTTGTTGTTTGGGACGCTCCTAATGCATCGACTGGTTCTAGTCCTTTGGAACATGTTTATGGCCATGAAGTAAGGGGATCGATGACATTGATTTATGAGAAATTGGTGAGACAAAGAGCAGAAACTGCTCCCCTGAATTTCTCACCAAACATCAGAGGGAGATTAGACAGAGCAGGCCGGGGAACATTTAAAAATGTCGGAGCAAGTGATGAAAGTGAAAGTTGACAAAAAGGCTTCAGCTCCGAATTGTATTGCTGGAGAGAAAGTGCATGTTCTGTTACCAGTACTGAGCGACTCATTAAATGCAAGGTTTAATAGGCTTTAGAGGATTGAAAAGACATTGGGAGAAGTAAATTGTTTAATAAATACTCCAGGTAGAAGGAAGAAGCAGAGGGTTTATCATGTAAATATGCTTAAAAGCACTTTGACAGGGAAGTGGACAAAAATTATTTATTAGTTGTGGTAGATAATGAGGAAGAAGTGGAAATGCAGGACTCTGAAATTGCTTTTCCTGTATTCAGAATAGAAAAAGAGGGAATACTTGAGTACTTAAATGTAATATTAAATTGCCTTACAAAATCTGTCAAAGTGGTTTAGGTACGCTATTGCAGTCAAAACAGCTTATTTGTGGGAATGCATTGCAGAGGAAATATTTAACTGTGCAAATGCTCCTGAAGGGTTTTCATCTTCAATAAGGCAAATTCACACAGCTTAAATTCAGCAAAAGTGATCGCAAGTACAGAAACAAATTCACTTCCTGCTTCAAAATTATATCATTAAGTCTAGTTGCAGTAACTGGAGTTCACCCATTGTCCTGGCAATGAAATTAGGTGGAACACAAAGGCTTTGTGTGAACAATCGAAAGGTCAATGCGGTGACAAAATAGGATTCAAATCTATTTGAACGGTTGGAGATTGTATTGAGAAAGTGGGACAAACAAAAAAAATTATCACAAGCATTGACTTGCTAAAAGGATATTGACAAGTAACATTAGCGGAGAGTGCAAAGAAGAAGTCAGATGTTGTAACGACAAATGGTCTATAACAGTTTAAAGTTATGCCATTTTGTAAGAATATTGGACCTGTGACACTTCACAGGCTGACAAACAAAGTAGTTGCACGTATATGCAATTGTGCTATTTATGTTGATGAATGAATCATTTATAGTCAAACGTGGGAGGAGAATTAACAGCAGCTGGAAAAAAAATATTTATTGGATTACAAGAAGCTAATTTGACGATGAACTTGTCTAAAAGTGAATTTGCAACAATGCAAGTTGCGTATTTAATCCATGCAATTTGACATGGAAAGGTGGTTCCAAGAGGTATCAAATCCATGGCTATCATGGATTTCCCCGTGCTACAACAAAATGGGAAGTTTTGAAATTTCTGTGCATGAGGGTGTGTTACTGGAAGTTTGTACCGAATTTAAGCCGTGTGCTTGCTTCACTAACTGAACTAATAAAAGAAAAATGAGAATTTGCAATGGTCACTGGAGTTTCAGAAGCCATTTGATAGTTTGAAAAATGTATTAACTGCGACGCCAGATCTGGCAGCACCCAATTACGCCAAGCACTTTAAGTTGGCTGACGAAGTGATATATGCATTGACGTTTGGCTAATATAAGAAGATGACATTGAAATTGAAAAATCGAGAAGGATTTTTTTCAGGAAAGTTGAATGCCCAACAGAAAATATATTCAATGTGTTTATTTTTTGTCCAACTTACTTATAAAGCATCAGATGGTTCTGTCCAATCTGACTGATGCTGTTCCTCATGTTTCCTGATGGAGTGAAGTGACAACTCCATATATCTGGCATTATGTTCTTTCTCCTGTGAGGAGGAAGTGTAGAGCGTGAACACATACAATTAAAACCAGGCGTCAGAAAGCATCTCCAAGCAAGAAGCAAATAACAAGCATCATATGGATATTTTATTGATCTCCGACATGTCCATCTGAATTCAGGTCAATCTGTCGGGATTGGATAGGGCTGAGGTGAAGGTTATTTTGGACACTCCCTCTGATTCTGTATCTGACTTCCTTTACAACTGTGCAGTTTAATCGATTGGCCAGCGATCTAAAAAAGTTACATCTCCTGCTCTCCTCACCTATGTTGACTGACCTTCTGAGTATTTGCAGCATTCTCTTGATATTACCTGGATGCTTGATCGTTAAAATTAGTTAATACTACTTCTCCTCTCTTTCTTATTTTTATACTGCAGCAAGATAGTGATCTACAATTCACAACATTGTATTTCAATGCTTGCTTGCAGGTGGTCACCGCGGCTTATTTAGTGAAGGCGCATGTCTATTAAAATGAAGATCCCAATTGTGAATCTCAGTAGTGCCTCTGTGTTTTTCTGCAACGCGTGGCTTTAAATTGATCCGGCAAAGAAACGGCCATTTTCTACGCGGGAAGAAGCAAATCACGTGCGATTATAAGGAACCAAGATTGGATCAAAATCATCTATGAAGCAAGCGTGAACCGTTGTGCTAACATGTCACGATCGCTTGAGTATGTCTCAATTGACGGGGTCCGGGAATTATAATCGTTTCGACGTTTTTTTCTTGCCGTTATCATAAAACATTTCGGAGTTGCCACTTCCGGTTATCTCTCCAGCATAAGCTGGAACTGGTCTGACATGGTGAACTCTGTAGGGAGCAATTGATGGCCTAGTAGTTGATAACAGTCACTGCGCTATGACACTCTCTGCCCCAGTGCTGATTCCCAGTGAATAGCCTGTGAACCGGTCTTAGAACCTATTCCTGTGCTGAAACAGTAAACTGTGATGATCAGAGGTTCATTGTCACGAATGGAACTAAGACAATAATATTCAGTAATTAATGCTCCATTCAAGTTACATTGACAGGACCACTCCGGCATGTGTTGGGTGCGGACTGGCGAGAATGGATAGTTCATTTTAGCAAATAACAAATTTCATTGCTATCACAGTGTTAACTTGATAAATGAGCGTCGTCGGGCTTAAAAATATTGTGTTTGGATAAATGTGGAGACTGAGCCAGATAATTAAAGGACTAGGAAAAGTGACCAGATATTAGTTTCAATTACGATTTTAAAAGAGAGAGAAATAGATTTTGGGAGAAGATTCCAGAGATTACATCATAGAGATCTGAAAGGAAGTCCAACAATTGCCCAGTGAAGGAATTAGGGGATGAGCAAGATGCCGGAATATGAGGGAAGCATAATTCTCAGAAGGTTGTAGAGAAGGAGATCCCAGACGATTGTAGAGAGAAGGGTAAGGATGGGATTGATGAGAGAATGAACATATTTAAATTGAGGTGTTGCCCATACCAAAGTACACGTTCAGCAAGCGCTAGTGTTGTGTGAATGTGGCTCAGTGCCAGTTGCATTCTGACCATCAGGGCTTTCTCTGACATTGCGTTTCTGGACAGTGGACGGTTGGAGGCCGGCAGAGTAACAATGCATAAGCCGAATCTGGAGTGACTTATACTTGGCGGGTGAGATTAGCAGCAAAAAAAGGCGGAGCTGCGCGACATTGTGTAATCATTGCGCTGGAGATGATACGTGGTCAGACAGTCATATCCTGCATGTGTTTCTTCTTTGACTTTGACAAGCACCTATTCAGTGTTGTTGCACTGGGTTTCACTGTGAAGTTCGACTTTTTGAGGATCTCAACATGAAGGTCAACATGGCAGAGTGATGCTCGAAGTAAGCTAATGACAGACCATTCAAAAACAGTATAAGTTATATCTCTATTGAAGCATTAATGTTTTAATGAGGTTCTTGAGCAATGGAATAATGTTTCTTATTGAGAACGCACTCCGTGCAATTTTATTTAAAATAAAGTTAAAAGGCAGAAATTGCAGAGGCACGTAATGACTTTTTAATGCCGGTGGAGGCGGGTTGGCGGGCGGTGGGTGGGAGGCGCGGGCAGATACAAATCTTGCGTTTTTCACTAACTAAAATACTATGACTACATTTTTACACGTTGGTCTCCTTTCCTCTATATAGCAATTCCTATAAGTTTGCTTTACACAGTTCTGTAATTGTTAAATTTTAATTTCATATAGTGAGAACATAATTTGCTTATTCTTATTCAATGTTGATAATTTCCCCTACTGAACAAGGTTTTTTTACCAATCGGCCAAAAGTATTATGCTCTTAACTTGATGTCTAATAGATACATTCAATCTTTTTCAACATAATTGAAATTCTAACAATTGTTTATTTATAAACCTTGCTATTCGCCTTTAACATTGCTGCCAATTGAGAGAATGATTTATGACAAAGTATTAGATTTCTAGACGGTATCAAACGAGTAAACGTTTTTGAAATTAATTAATCAGTGTGCAATAGCATATCTTTAAGTTACTTTCAAGCCACCGCATCCAGAAACTGATGCTTGCTTCAGGGTCAGTAATGGCCTGATAGACTCATGTTCTTGCAAATTGACATAGTCTTTGCTATTTAGCAGATAATGGCTAAAGATAGCAGCTACAACAAAATAAAGAGAAAACAAGAGGATACAATGTGGAAAAACTTCATGACAGTCTTATCAATTATGATCGAGAAGGTCTTCCAGTCTGCGTCATTTATTAGAAGGCATTCTTGTATTTTATGCCTATCCATTCCAGAGGGATGGGGCTGCAGGTCTTTGACTGGAATATAGCCTGTACGGTCCCTGTCATTTGGGCAGCTCCCACCTGGAAAATCCATTCTTGTCTCGTCACAGCCATTTCTCACAGAAATATGTCAATTAGCTGGTTTAACTGCACTTCGTTGACATTCACTGGATCTTGAATTTATATATGATTGAGGAAGAACGCTCACAGATTAGAAAATGTAACGAATTTAGGACTGACAGAATAAGCAATCCCTTTGCCTAGAGAACTGGAGTTGGGTTTCATAGGTGAGTAATAAAGTTGGGTGGGCAGTCGTGTTGTGCAGATGGGTAATCCAGTTGGGTGGGTATTTTTATGGTTAGGCGGGTGATCGGATTGGTTGGGCAGTCAGGTCACAGAGGGGGTAATCAAGTTGGGTGGGCTATAAGGTCGCTTAGCTGGGTACTCAGGTTGGGTGGGTAGTTGTGTCATGTAGGTGGGTAATCGGGCTGGCTGGGCAGCCGGGTCGGGGAGGCAGCCTGAGCAGCAGTAGTCGCTTTAGATCAGGTGGGCCGTTGAGCTGGGTGGGTAGTCAGGTTGGCTGAGTAGTTGGGTTGAGGCCTGCAGCTGTGTTGGCAGGTAGTCAGTTCGGGAAAGAACAGTCAGGTCCTGAGGAGAGGTTTGGGTGGCTGGGGGCTTTTTGGGAGGGAAATAGCTGAGTTGGAAGGATTAGTCCGGGTGGAGGTGGGGTAATCAGCTGAGCTGGGCAATCATTTGGGTGGCAGTTGGATCGCTGGACCTTTGTGTCACGTGGGTTGAAAGATTGGGTCGGCTGTCATTGTTGGGGGAATAGTCAAGTCTTTGGAGGTGAATTGGAGAGTTGAGTGTGGTGCTTCGTTCAGTTCTGCTGGTTAATCCCTGAGGTAGTTCAAGTTTTACCCAGCGCAACATTCGCAGCGTGAGTATGTAGGCAAGTCCCGTGTATCTGACCGCCAAGTCTCTGACACTGAGCTCAGTGTGGGAGAAATGACAGCGGGTCCAGGACAATGCAAATCAGCCAATCGGGAATTTAAACTTCCGGGGTAATTTTACTGCAGGTTCACGTGCCAGGACGTCCACAGTGTTTGGGATGCGCAACAGCAACTTCAGTACACTGCTGTTGACATTGGAACTTTTGGGACATTAGCTGTTTATTAAACTGGCGCTTCTCATTGCAGTACCTGTCGTGTATGGGAGTTAAGGCCAAAACTGAGATGTTGTACTCCAGTGATGAAACATGTTAATAACTGTTCTCTATGTGCCCTGACTGGCAAGTTCGCTGTTACAACAAGAAACAATTATAACGACGGTGGAAAATCAGCAGGCATAAAACATATGACACAATGTGGAATAATGTTTTCTGATGCCTTATTAAACACAATACATTGTTGTTGCAAAAGATAGGCCACCACTCAAAATCGGAACATAGTCTACAAGTTAACTCTAGTTGGAACAGGAACAGTTAGTTTCGTTTTGCAACTTTTTATCAGTATCAGAATAATTATCCATGGAGATTTCAGTATCTTCTTCAGCTCTTCCCTGAATTTAGTTTGTGTAGCTGCATAAATAAACGTGTTCGTGCACGAAATCAAATACATGAGCATGTATCCGGTTTCAGTAGCGATGTATGCAGGAGCTGCATAATCTGGTCGTACATGAATGAGCATACTACTGACTAACGTACGAACGACTGCTGTCAGCCACAACAGTATAAAAGAACCCGATACAGTGAACAGTAATATAATCGATTTCCTTCGGTTCTGCATTTCTGGATCACTATGGTTCTCGCTACTCTGACCCCAGAGCTCCTTACGGACACGACTGGCTATTAAAATCCGTCTCACTGTCAAACAATTAAGCAATAATATCAAAGAGAAAGGAATCCATGTCAATAAAATACTTTGTAGCCAAATAAATATTACACCAAAAAGAGATGTATAAAAATCCAGGCTGGGCTGGAAACCCCAGTGAGAATTGTTGATTATTCGCTGAGGTTCAAATGCAAACCAATTTGGTATGTTCTGTAAAAGTGAGAGGACACAGATTGTTGTTAGAACTGTAGCCGCAGTTCTCACTGTGCAATACCTTGTCTTAAACTTGTGGCTACATATATATACGAACCGGTCAAATGTGAAGGAGCCTGTAAACCACACCGATAAATACAGGTTGGTATTAATTGAGTACATTATGAACTTGCAAATGGGTGTATAGGACGTGATTATATGTGGAAAACGTTTACTCAGGATTTTATGCACGAGAACATTGTTGAGCATGACCAGTAAATCGGCTATTACCAGGGACACCATATAGAATGAAATACATTTTGAAAGGCCGCAATTTCCTCTGGAGAGAATCACGGTTGTCATAACGTTCGCTGTGGGGAAAAAAGGAGAGAAAGTAGTTAACATGGACACTCAGATACATTCCACAGATTTATTATGGGAAATGTTACTGTATATTTCTACCCAGCGTTATAGACATGTGACCAATTTGTAACATTGGCCAGTGTTGATGAAACTCCGAAAATAAATACGCGAATATGCACTCTATTGTGATTAAATAGTTTCAAGGGCAGTATTTTTGAGTCTGGCCCCTCGCTGTAACAGAGATCGGAACCAGATTTATGGGGAAGGGATCTCTTCGTTGGACACCAGATTTCTGAGAAATCAATGTCTGCACGTAATTGGTAAGGGAATGGAAACTGATTGGGAAGTGTAAACAGTTTGGGAGATCGGGTTTTAGCATGTGGAAAGAACAAGCAGGAGTCTAAAAAGTTCAATTCCTTTTCAGCAGAAGCCACCAAGGCCCAGTGGTTCTCGCTGAGGTTGTGTATGGGAACAATCATAAAAGACTAAAGCCTGAGAAAAGCTATGAGCCACAGAGCTGATCATACTGTATACGAGAGCGCTATTGAATGGTGAGTGACAGTGCCTCTGGGAAAACTCCGCTATCAGGACTGTTGTGACCCGAGTTAAAGAGGCCACATGAAAGTAGGCTTTACTGTTGATAATCATATCCGTGGAGCTGGAGTAGATTCAAGTGGTTGTTGGAGGCCACTTGAGAATCAGACCCTGCGTTAAGAACAGCGGTTGAGCACTGCTGGAGCAACGTGGAGTTGTGAGAGACATTAGCACTGAAAACAGTGCCACATGTGTGCGGTGGGCGAGCAGAGATATCCGTGAGACTTATCATTGTTGTATCAGGTACTTCAACAATAATCAATACTTTCTACTAAATACCATTAGAAGTTAATTATATTCTTTTTGACTTTGGTTTGATTTTTTACAATAATTTTTTTAAAAATTAATTTTTGTCCATTGTCTTCTTCCATCGGGGTCCTTTGGGAAGTTCGGTTCTTTCACGGAGTTGATCCTCAGTGGACAGAAACGCTGTATCGGGACAGGGTATCTGCAGTCCTCCCGGTAAATTTCAGTCTGATGTTTTGATGGTGCTGAAAGAAGGGTCACTCGACTTCAGCCTGGAGAATAGTAACGGAGACTAGCTCCAAACTACTCCCACCACCACCGTCCCTAATGTGTTGATGCTTCAGCTGGGGCCAATGGTGACTTCGGACAACAGTGTAAAACTAGCTTAATCGGAACAGCTATCCATCATAGGTATCGGCCGATTCCCTTTCATTGACCATTGTCCATGTCGCTGGATTGAGGCTGCATGGAACTGTCCAGCGCAAGTCAGCCATCAGCACCTTGCAGAGACAGTCCAGTTACCGGTATAACTTTTGTAAAGGTAAAATGGGATATTCTTATATCTTCTTGAATTTCAACAGTCAAATAACATAAATATTTCCTTTCAAACAACCTTCCTGTCATCAGGCCGTTACCATGTGATACACCGAATGAATTTGATAAATTGCCACTGGGGCTCCATGTTACACTAAAATAATTTTACAGTCGGTTCCCTCTGATTATTTGGCGATGAGAATCTCGGGAAACGTATCCGAAGCCAAACGTATTCAATGTAATTTACAATTAGTTACAGGACGCAATAAATTGAAGTAGATCCTTCAGCAGAAGAAAAACTATCCAATATAATTCAAAACGTTGGCCTTTGCCTCTTTATATGCAGTCTGGAGGATCCGCTCAGGAACTGAACGGGAGGTGGTGGATCCGGAAAGATGCGTTGCAAGGGACGAATGAGGAGTAGCTTCGTATTCCTCAAAATAACTTCCCGCCGACTGCTGGGTGGAGGGCGCTAAAGTACTAGGAATTATCAATGTAATGTAGAGAATGGGTAACATCACATATGAGATGATTGGCATTGACAGTAAGCAACACGGTTTTGTGGGGGCGGGAAATTAACCTCATTCTCCTTTCCCGTGAGGATCTGCTGAGCAGTACCACGACTCACAGGCCCTGTGAACGTCTAGGATTCCCGCTGACATTCAGCAATTTTTCCTGGCAGTGAAATGACTCGGCAGTGAGACATTCCTTCAATCAGCCACATAAACACTAACAGTGAAATATTCAAAAGATTTTAGAAAACAATGACTTACCGGGAATGCCAAAGGCTGCGAGAATTGGATAATAAACATCTGTTACTTGTAGAATCGTTGGCCGGGTCATTTTATTTTAGAAGGATGCGAGAGTTCACTCAGTTTTCTGATTGTCTTTAAGAACCGTAAATGTTTCCCCCTTTATAGGCCACCCCCTGTTGGCTGATGAAATCAGCTCATTTAATAATTCGTGTTAGTTATAGTCACTTAACAAACAAGCGGCTAATTAATCTGCCAATGGGAATATTGACCAGCTCAGCACCAAAAACTTCGTCAATTAATAGTAATGATCGGAAAATAATCCCAGAGGTAATGTATTCTGCGTATGCCAATTTTGAATGTTGAAAGGGATGTCCCTCCTGAAGAGTGTTGGTCTCTTGGAGCGTCATATTATTCTGGTGCGATCTTAACTCAGACATTGCAGAATGTAAACGTGTTATGGACTGTAATGTACATCTTAAACTTATTGTATTCTGTGTGGATACCTCGCGATGACTCGGTGTTGTTATGAATGGCGATGATATTGCTCGAACGCTAACAATACTGGACATGTCCGTGTATTTATGCTTTTGCTGTCAGTCAACAATACTAGACATTACCTACTATAACAATAAGAGTAGGAAAATTTAGAAAATTATCGGTGCTGATTTTAACCTATCATTATTCTTGAAAACTCCACTCAAACATTTAGATGTCCTGCTCCAAATTTTTTCCCCTGAAATACAAACAGAAAATACTTGGAATACTCAGCAGATCTTGAAGCATCAGCGGAGAGTGAATGAGAGTTAATTTTTCAGGCAATGGTCAGCAATGACAATTAAATTTCAGATATCCAGCATCGCAGCATCACTGGGGAAGGCCCTACACGAGCAATAATAGTTGTGTCCGTGCAGAGAATCATTCTAACATTTCTAGCTGTAACACTATAATGTTACTGCGGAGGCCTGTACACAGAGTAGTTTGTGATAACGTCCCTGAAACATTGCTGGGGGTCTTCCAGTGCCTCCAAGGATTTTTTTTCTTTTTTTGTTTTATTTCTTTCCGAAATCAGGTCGCCTGATTATAAGGTACATTTCTGCGTTGCCGGAGGTAATACTTTAATAAGCACTCTGGGTAAAATTGGCAAAGCCCCAATCATATGAACGTAATGTTGCCTACGATCCTCTGTTTCACATTAGGAACATTTACAATGCTTTGGCCCAATATCATGTCTCAAGTATTCTTGGGCGTAACCAAAAATAAATAAGGAAAATGAAAAGATACTTTTAGGTTGTAACTGCGCATGGAGAATGAAATGTTGTCATGACATATCACTGAAAAATGCTAATAGGGCAGATAAATCTATTCATCGCTCAAATTAATGCAGCAGGAAGCATTTTATCCTTGAATATGCATAGTTTATATTGACGCTTACTCCTTAAAACTGAACACAAAGCGGAGTCACAAAATGAAAAGTCAAGCTATGGAGAATACTACTGCTTCCAGTTCGCGAGAGATCGATTATGTATCTCCCCAGTTGACAGCAAAAAGAAAAGTAATAATTCACCTAAGTGCAATTGCCTTACGAAGGGAAATGGTCGCATTCAAGGGGGAACTAAATGTGCATATTACATTTGAATGCAGATGTAAGGGGAAGATGTACCAATCTGCCAATAACAATCAATGTTTCGAAGATACAGCGGGCAGGAGCACAAAATCCACCTATATCTCAATCACGACTTGTTGTAAAACAGCCATTTTCGGCATTTGACAGCCGTTAATTCAAGGTCTCAATCATGACTAATCACTTAAAATGTGGTAAATTTGTTGTAAAACAGCCATTTTTGGCATTTGACAACCGTTTATTCAAGGACTCTGATCTCTTTATCTCGCAACCAGGTTGAAAGACTCCTTATGTTTAAGAAGCGACGGTCACTAATTCTTTCAGTTAAATGATGTGTCTTCATTCCACCTGCCATAAATCAAAGCCATTGTGAGTGGCGAGTGTCATCCGAATTTAAATTGCGTTTGTAGAAGTTGTTACTGGATTTATAACATCGGAGGTGACGCCTGTATCAATTTCTGCGTCAATGTAATTTTCATTGTCAACCCTGCAGTGACGCATCGAGCTCGTAAACGGAGAACTCTTCTTGCACAATTATCATTGCCCTCAAAAGAGACCACAGAAACGAAAGGTGACTGGTATTTCACTCCTACCAGGGTTTGTTCTGTAAAGGGACGAAGAAACGGGAAGGGGATTGGGGGGGGGTGGGGGGGAGGAGGTGTTGGGGGGGGGCGGGGGTGGAATCTTCCATCTCTCTGAAGCATAAAGAAAACCAGTGGCCACAGATGTCCTTAAAAATATTTTTAATCCAACCAGAGGATGTTGGAAACACTGTACGAGCCTGACAGCTTTTGTGAACAGAGACAGCAGAGTCAACGTTTTCTGGTTATTTATACAATAGGGAATAATTTGCTTTATACCTCCACACAATTTACGACATGACCATAATTTCTCTACCCGAATCGTCTAATCAATCTCCTCTCAACCTTCCCCTCTCGAAGAAGAACAGCTCCAGCTTCGCCCATCTATCCACATAACTGAAGCCTCCCATTCTTGGAATCATTCTCGTAAATATTTTCTGAACCCATTCTAAAAACTTCGTTTAAGTTGAACCAGAATTTTATGAAGGTTCATTAATTAGTTGCTTTCGTTCTCTATGCCCTGATTTATAAAGCCGAGTGTTCAGGACGAAGGACTGCTTTCTAAAGTTGCCCTGCCACGTTCAATGATTTATGCACCTGTAAACCCAATTCCCTCTGCTCCTGCATCCAATTAGAATTAGGACCACCATCTTATGTCACCGCTTCTCGTTCATCTGACCGCATTGTATCACTGCACACTTCTGTATATTACATTTCACCTGCATTGTGTCTTTCCATTCCACCAACCTACCTGTACCCTCTTGAAGTATATTATTATCTGCCTCACAGTTCACAATATTTCCAGTCTTGCAGCATCCTCAAATTTTGAAACTAGGCCCTCTACACCCATGTCTAGGTTATTGATATCAATCTTGAAACGCACTGGTCCCACTACATAACAGAAGCCCGAACGCATCCCGCACCCTCACGCCCTTCCTCCACGCCCCAGTCAGAAATAAGGAACTTTTTATGTGAGTCATGCTTTAATAGGCTTGAATTCAATTATTAAACTGTGGCACAATTGAATTCCAGCTATGCTAAGGACTAGCGAATCACAATGCCACATGTTTGGAAATAAAATTCTTTCGGGAACTAACAGTGTTAACTACAAAGCATAGTTTTAATAATATTTGCGGACTCAAATGATTAATACAGGGGGAGAGAACGTTCGTGTAGATTAAGGAATGATATGACAAATTAATTTGCTTAGAGCTCCTGCAACTCCAAATCCCCCAATTCAGCACTGTATTTACATCAGTCATAGTGTTATTAATAAATACATGAAGTCTCATTTATATTAGACAACTAAAATTGAAGAAAAGGAGGTCTTTTGGACTCAGCCATAAACCCTGATTTCACGTGCTACTCCAGGACATGATTACTAATAATTAAATTTATTCAATTATGGGATGTGGGCTTGGCTGTGTAGACCAGGATTAATCGCCCATCCTTAATTGCCATTAAGAAGGTGGTGGTGAGCTGCAGTCACTCTGCTTTTAGAGAGAGAGTTCCAGGATTTTGATCCAGTGACAGCAAAGGAACGGTGTTATATTTCTAAGGCAGGGTGGTGAGTGACTTGGAGGGGAACATTCATCTGGTGGTGTTCTCATGTCACTGCTGTTCTTGTCGACCTAGATGGTCGTGGTCGTTTTGTTTGAAAGGTGCTGTCTAAGGAGCCTTGATGAATTCCTGCAGTACATCTTGTAGATGGTACACATTGCTGCTACTGTGCATTAATGGTGGAGCTAGTGAAAGTTTGTGGATGGCGTTAAGATCAAGCAGGGTGCTTTGTCTTGGATAGTATCAAAGTTCTTTAGTGTTGTGGGAGCTGCACGCATCCAGGAAAGCGGAGAGCATTCCATCAAACACCTGGCTCATGCCTTGTTGATGGTGGTCGTGCTGTTGGTAGAAAGGAGTTGCGTTTCTCGCCGCATGATCCTAGCCTCTGTACCTGCTCGGTTATTCACTTTAATTATATGGCTAATCCAGTTCAGTTTCTGTTCAATAGTAATCCCCAGGATGTTGATAGAGGGAAATTCGTTATCGTCTTGCCATTATATTCGAAGAGCAATGATTAGATTCACTCTTGCTGGAGATGATCATTGACTGCGCTTCTATGGCACGAATGTTAATTGTTACTTATAGGTCCAGGCCTGGATATTGTCCAGGTGTTGCTGCATTTGGCCATGGGTGGTTACAGTGTTCATGGAAACGTGAATTATACTGAACAATGTGTAATCATCAGCGAACACCCACGTTTCTGACGTTCTGTTGGAAGGAAGGTCGTTGATGGAGCGCCTGAATAGAACTGGACCGACAACATTAAACTGAAGAATTTGTGCAGTGATGTCCTGGAACTGAGAGGATTCACGTTCAACAAACATTACCATTTTCATTTGTGCGAGGTATGACTCCAATCAGCAGAGAGTTTTCCCCTTGGTTCCCATTGACTTCAAATTTGCCATGGCTCCTTGACGCCACACTCGGTCAAATACTGCGTTGATGTAAAGGGCAGTCACTCCCACCTCATCCAGGGGACATCATGGAGATAAGTATCATGAACATTTCAGGTTGATGACTTTCCAGCAGAACTGTACAAAACTCCGAATGAGCTTTCTTGCTTTTAATGGGATGGTATCACACTTCCCCAACACAAATATCATGTAAAATCCTTAACAAACTGGCGAAATAAACATCTATGCTTTTGTCGCCCCCTGGACTTGCTGCAACTGAAATTTTCCGAAAAAATGCATTCTTCAAAGCTTTGAAAGACGAATGTGGGTGAAAGTTCAGAATTTGCTCTGTCAAACCCCGTAGATGAACAATGGTGTTCAGAGCAAGAAGAGGGAACAAGTTCAAAACTTTGTATTACAAACCCTGGATGAAATTTCTCCCTGAAGTTTAATTGGTTAAGGAGCTTATCTGGTAAATAAGTTACCCTGATTTCTTATCTCCCTCGATCATCTATCCAATTAGTTAACGCATGGCTTTTAATTAAACTAATGAGCTCCAGAAGTAGCATTTAAAATCACGTGCTCACATAAAGAAGCCGGAAATGTACTTTGTTTCCTTCGGAGGTTCATGCTTTATAATAAATTTGAATTATTGCCGGCGACAGCTGTGAGATAGGATTAAATGACCTTTTGATGATGCACATTAGGCAGGAAAGAGCGTTGAGGGCTCATTCTGAGCTTTGCACAGGTCTGATGAAAAGTCAACGGCCGAAAATTTGCTTGTCTCCACTGATGTTCCCTGGGTGAAGTGAGAGAGACTGCTATTTATATCAAGGCAGAATTTGACCGAGTGTGGTATTAAACAGCCCGACCACAATTGAAGCCAATGGGAACTAGACAATAAGCTCTGTGCTAGTTGGAGCATTGGAGTTTGTTGAGGTAGACTTTGGGATTTTTGTGATTCTCAAAAATTTGAATGTTACTCCCAATGAGCTGTTTTGCTTTAAAGGGGTTAATATCACATTTGCCCAGAGCAAACACCATATGCAATTGTTTACCCATTCGCAATATTCAACTCTGTGAGTTTCGAGGTTTCTTTTCAAATTTCTTCAACTTTAACAACTCCCCGAAATCAACACAATCTTCAAAACGTTGAAGTTTCAGTGCAGATAGCTGGGTAACAGCAGTTGTCACATTACAGACCATGAGTAAGGAGCGCGTAGTTGATGCAATGTAGAAGATTTGTTAAATGAAGACAAAGTATGGCTGCTGGTCTGCCTGTGAGGGAAATGCGCTGTGAAGGGTGAATTGCCAAACAAGGTATTCTAAGCAAAAAGTGGTTTCACAGCCTAAAATCAGGTTATGAAGGAAGCTATTGGAAACATGTGCAATCCAGCTGGATATATCAATCGGTAACAATTAAGAGACTTTATCTGCGTGTCTATGGTTCGAGTACTTATCTCAGTGCTGCCTTCTGTCTGCAAATTACTTTCACCCCTGTGACACAACAGGGAGTAAAGTAGTTAGGCATGCAGAGTCCTTCATGAGAGAAGAAGAGACAAATATGCTTCTCCGATTTGCAGGAAAAAAAAACATTAAATTAACGAAATTATCGTTGATTCCATCAACTTTTAACAATGTGTTCTAGGTTTCCAGTTGCCATTAATCTGAAAAGAGCGTCTCGATTTTCCTCTTGTTTGGCCTAGACGCCATCGCTGTGAATCAGCGGCAGCAATATGAGATGATTCAGCCCCATTCCTCCCGCTGGGGAAAGCAGCTAATCAGTTTCACCTAACAACAGGCTTAAAAAGAATAGAAACCTCGATCAGATCACCATTTATTCTTCTTTTCTCAAGAGAATAGAAGGAGGGAGAAGCCTTGAAAAGAAGACAGACAGGACGGAATGAATGGCTTCTTTTTGTGCTGTATGCATTCTATGATTACACCTTTCTAGGATTATCAAACCTGAACTCCTAAAGTAAGCGACTGAACTCTGGAATCCCAAAGGTGAATCAACACTGTTTCCACTCCAAGGCCAAAGTTGTCCTGATGTTTCCTTTGACTGGTGCCTGTAAGAACATGAGAAATAGGAGTTGGTGTATCATGGATTTCATGGCTTCTCAAAATATTCACGACTATTGGCTGATCTTCTGCCTCAATTGCATCTTCCTGAAATTTCTCAGTTGCCCCTGTCGTACAGCGCCATCCCAGAAAAAGAATTCCTAATGAATTTCAAGCCACAGAAGACGTGAATAACGATGTCTACAGCAAACTACTTGGATACAATCCAAAACGGTACAGTAGAAAACTCGTTTGTAGGTTTTATGCCAGTTCGTTAGTTACATGGATCTTTTTTCTAATTGTAGCAGAAAATTCAAGACAGTTGTCCAAAAGTCGAGTGCAATGAGTGTCAACTCCGATATGACAGTCTGGAAGTTCAGATTTAAAGGGATTTTTTTTTTTACACGTGCACTGGCGTTTTTTGAAGCCTGTACCTGGAGACAAAAGTCCCTTTGCTTTTCTACAGCCTCTTGTTTCTCACCACATAGGAAGTACACTCATTACTCAACTGCTGCCTGAAATATAAGTTCCATGTGTACTCACCATGTCCTTACTGACTGGCTCTGTATCTGCTGTCCATTGCATTCCCATTCTACCTCCTTTGTTCTGCAACAAACACAGCCCGAGGCAGCAGTTTATGTCGATCCATTTTATCGAATCCACAAACACTTTTCTTGGTGGTTTCTCAAATCAAAATTGCAGAATGAATATGGGAAACGATCGTAGAACATAAATGCATTATTTTTCTGCTTCCATCAACAAGACCTTTCTTTGCTATTGTGCTTTTAACATAGTTATTGTCGCATCTCGGGATTTGGTTTCAGCAGGTTCTCAATATACAAATTCTTATATTTAAAATCGTGATGTTTGCAAATTGATTTTGCATATATCGATGTTTCTGTTCTGAATAAATGTGTGTGTATCTTTGTTAGCTCTCCATTCCTTTGTGTATATCTGCGTTGTGTGCAAATATATTTAGGAGTGATTGGGGAAAGAAAATAAACAGGCAGGAAGAAATATTTCCTCATCAAACCAGAATCAGGCCAACTGAGGAAAATACAGATATCTGTTACCAGAAGAATGATGAGAAACATTTATGTTCAGCACAAATAGTACAAATCACACGAAAGAGGCACTCTCTTAGAGTTGTTTTGGGCGGAGATCAGTGTGGTTTACTTGCTGCCAAGCTGTGTAGTTATGGCCGAGTTGTTAAAACGATGGATTAAAAATCCTTTAAGATGTCCTTGTGCATATTCGACTCCTGCTCACTACACAGCGTCGTTTACTTGCTCAGTTTCAAAATATGGCCAATCTCCTTTGACACGAATTCCACGTAAGTGGAATTATATTCCACACCTCTGCACAGCAGAAGTCTCTTTCCTCATTCTATTTCATCTGTGCATGTCCGCGAAATTTCTGCCATGGATACAGCAAATATCAGCTAAATTAATGCCACCCTTCTTTTTGGCCCTCTCTCACTCGGTCTAAGTCACTTTTTTTCTAATTATATATGGCCCACTATGACCACAGTAGTAATCGTGTGTGTTCATACTGTGTCTATGTTTGTTATTTTTATTTATTCTTCCTGTGTTGATCTTTTTTTAATTGTGCTTTTGTAAGAAGCTCATCTTCAAAAAACCTTTCCAATTTCCTTGTAAAATTATTCATGAAATTATCTTCTACCAACTTTTCAGATAGTGTTAGAGGTCCCACCAAATCTGAATGGAAATTTCTCTGCTCCCTTCCTCTCTATGTCTTTCTACCAATGAATTCGATTCCACCCGTTAGTTATTCAACTACTCACTGAAGGATTATTTTCCCTTTTTAGCCTCCCCACCCCTCGCATGATCAGGGAAACACTATTCTGTGATTTTCTAATCATCAATTTCCGAAGTACAACAGCTCGAACTTGCTCAACAACTCCTTATAACTGAATTAGTTAATCATTCAGAGCATCCCAGTAAGCGTCCTCTGGCCCCATTCTAATACCTTCTTGATGAGTGGTGACCATCATTAACCACAAGATTCCTTAATAATGTGGAATTGCAGGTGTAAAAGTTCTATCATGGTACCAGTGCGTTAATATACTATTTGCCCATTTATCTACCCCAATAACCAACATGCTGTTCGAACGACATTATGGATTTTGTGCATAGGGAGATAAGTGCCTCTCTGCCCATCCACACTTTACAAATATCTCGCATTAACAGTGTAGAGACTTTCGACATTGTTCCTCCCAAAGTTCACAATTTAATTTCTTAATTCCTCGTCTTGAAATTTGTCAACTTATGTATGTGTTATTTTTACGTGTGCATCTTACATTCTGAACTCTTTGCTTGGCAGATGGCTGTTTCTCTGGAAGTCTTTTTCTTTGTCACATTCAACTAATGAAGAGTTGGAATTATGATGCGTATCTCTGTCCTTCATTCTCTACCTGACAAGCTTTGATTGTCTGTCTGTCTCTCTGTTTCCCTCTCCGTGGTCTCTCTGTGAAATAAAAAAAAACATCTTCCAGTCGGGCTGATGAATTCACCCAGGACCATTCTCATATTCCGTGATCCCCACAGAATTCAATAATCTATGAGTCTCAGCTTTGGATATATTGGGCTTTCCTAATCCTCTGGGGCAGATAACTTCAAATATTCACAAACATTTTTACAAAGTCATTTCTCCTCATCACTCATTATACTAAACTTCAGAGATTATAGACACATTTTACTCAATTTGTCCTCTCAATCCAGGAATGGAACGAGGGATCAAGCTATAATTTTAACATTTGCAGTTCGACCTTTAGGAAATGTTGGCTTTATTCAGCAGGTTAGACAGCAGCGTTAGCGTACCAGCCTGAAAGATTAACATTGTTTCTCTCCAAGGGTGCTGTGTTTTCTGCAGAGTAAAACAGGAATTTTCTGCTTATACTTCAGATTTCCTATATCTGCAGTTAGTACGAACATACGAATTAGAAGCAGACGTTGGTCAATTGCTGCCTCGAGATAAGTCCTCCTATGACCAAGATCATTGTTGATTTGTTTGTCTTTCGAGTTCCACATTCCCATCTGCCCCGTAAAGCTTTGAATCCCTTGCATCACAAGAACCCATCTAACTCTATCTGGAAAAATATTAAATGACACCTCCTCCACTGCTATCTGAGTTCGAACGTCGCATAACACTCTTAGACGGAAAAAAAAAATCACCCCTCTGCCCTAAAAGGAAGACACCTAATTTTCAACATTGCCCCGAAGTCCTGGATTCACCCATTAGATGAAACATCCTTTCCACGTCAACCTTGGCAAGATCATTAAGTATCTTTTATACTTAAATCAAGTCATTCCTTATTCTTCTAAACTCCAATGGAAAGAAACCCAGCCTGTCCAATCTATCCTCCTAATATAACTCGTTCATTGAAGGTATCAATCTTGGGAAACCTCCTCTCAACCGCCTCCAACGGACTTACATCACTCCATAAGTAAATAGACAAAAACCTGCACGCAATATTCGAGGTGTGGTGTCGTCAGTACTGGATAGAGCTGAAGTGTAAAATGTTACATTTGTGTTCAATCCCTCTCATAATAAAGCATAACATTCCGTTAGCATTCTGCATAACGTGCTGTGCCTGCACATTAACTGTTGGTGACTCATGGACGAGGACACTTAGATCCATCTGCATCTTGGAATTCTACAGTCGTCCACCGTTTAAGTAAAAATTTGATTTTTTTAAACTCTCCCTGCCAAAGTAAACAACTTTAATTCCAACATTATAATCACCTGCCAGATGTTTGTCCACTCACTCAACCCATCTATTTCCATCTGCAAATTCCTTTTGTCTTCTTCACAACGTTCTTACCTCTCTTTGTACCAACTGCAAATTTAGCTACTCTGACTTTACACCCCTCATCAAAGTCCTTGATGTATACAGTAAGAATTTGAGGCCCCAGCATATATCCCTGCAGTGCTTCAATTGTCACATCCTGCCAATCATGCAAAGGACCATTTATGCATACTCTTTGTTTTCTGTCAAACAATCAGCCCTCTCTCCATGCCAATATGTTACCCTCTATACCATGAGAATTTATTTTCCTCAATAACCTTTGATGTGGCACCTTATCAAAAGCCTTTTGGAAATCCATGTGCAGTATATCTAACGGTTCCTCTTCTACCACGAGACATGACTTTCCTTGAATGAACTCTGATAAATTGGTTAAACATGATTTCCCTTTCGCAAAACCATGCTGACTCTTGTTTTTGCATGGGTCCAGTGAACCTTCTTTATATCAACTCTAACGGGAGATTTTCATCCTTCAGGTAGGCACACCATACAGACACTTATTCATTTATTTCAAGTCCCTTACAGCAAAGGCTGCCCAGCAGGGTGAGAAAGAAGCTGATCACAACATCCTGGAACTTCCTCCCTCACAGTACTCTGGGTGTGCCGACACCACATGGGCTGTTGTGATTCAAGAGGAGAGCACAACACCAAGTTCTCTAGGTTAATTAGCGATGGGCAATAAATGTTGGCCTAGCCAGCGACGTCCACATCTCCATAACGAAAAAAAAAACACACTGACCTTGGGTATAAAGTGAGCAATATGATTTTGATTTTTTTTAGCACAGGCGGTGTTGGTTGTATGTATGGATCAGCAGTGGACTAGATTGTTTCACAAAATTCGAAAGAGTTGTTAAATCATTATTAGGAGCAATGGTTAATACCTTCCATTCAATCGTTTCGAAATTGGGATTTTGGAATTATTTTTCCTATTTATATAACAGTAGTTAATGAATTTTGTACTTGGAGACCAATTTCCCTTTCCTTCCTGCTCCCTGCTCCCTGTTTCTCACCAGTTTGAAAACATTGCTCCAGTTTGCCACCTGGTGTGAGCAATACCTGCTGTTTGTGTTACTCCTACACTTTTACTGACGGGCTATGCTTCTACGGTTCACTATTCTTTCCTTTCACCCTCTGTGTCCTCCACGCACAATTTGAGGAGGGAAGTATGGAATCTTGTAGCTTTTTTTGAAAATTGGAAACCTTTCAAATCCAAATGACACATTGAATACGGATTGTTATAGAATATATAAAAGGGTTCTCTTCACATTTCTATATAAGTATAAAAACTGACATCTTTATAACGCTTTCATCACAGCTGCTGTGGTGTCTCTGGCCTGGATGACATCCGTTTGGACTTCCTTATATTTATGAATAATAATGTGATATGCAAACGGCTTGTGGAGGTATCAGTGTATTTTTCGGGAAAAGGCAGTGTACATAAGTGCTATTTCTCTATGTATTTGTGTTTTGAGGATATTTAACCGTAAGGGGCGAATGAAAGGGCAGGAAAAAATCCAAATGAAGTCAGATTCAGGCGAACTAATTAACAGAGAATAGAGATCCATCTAAGTGGACCTATAAACAGCAGAGACATGAAATCTAACACACAAAACCAAAAGGATATCACAGTGAGCTCTGGTTGTTTCAATTATACTTGCCATGATCGTTAACCTTCACAGTCATTTCCTGATAATCCCGTCATTAGGATTGGGCAATTTGAGCACCGCGGCCCGATCAGCAAGTTGCATTTTACAATAAACGTTCGATCATATTTGCCTGTGAACGTCAATTCCGTTCATACCATGTAAAACCGCTGCACGTGGAAGTAAAATGATTGTCAAGTGAGAAAGAATATTTCACGTGTCATGAGCAGTGATAACATCCACAAGATGTAAAGACAAATATTGGTTAAAAGCAAAAATTTTTGTCCTCGCGTCAAAGAAAGTGCTCAGAGAGAGGCAGTGAAATGCTGACTCATCTGCACTCGCTCCAACTTAAATTTCATTGTTCAAAGCCATACAAGTTGCATGGGGGAAAAGGAACCATTATTTTCAGACTTTTGAATGAACTTCCGAATTCTCATCCCTTAATTCACGGAATGAGATCACTTTTTTTCCGGACGCATTTGGATGGAAAGTGGCTGCCCTCCCTTTCCCGGAAGTCCCATTCCAATACTGTGAGCAAGAAAAATTTTGGACAGCGACTTGCGCGTTCCATAACCACATATATCTTACAATGGTATTCCCAGAAAGTGAAGTTCATGGACAAGTTCAGCACGGTCCAACATTGACAGGTATACCCAGGAACTAGTATCTCTGAGCAGGCTTACACAGGTCGAACGCAGCTGGGCACTGATACACAGGATCCGCATAACTTGAGAGGGTTACACAAATACCATCATAGCTGGCGGGAATATTCACAATTTGTAGCGGGATACTTAGGGATTTTGAAACGCTGTTTTGCCACCAGCATGTTGCAGGTCAAATGTATTACAATTGGCCAGCGTCTTCAGAAATAGTTTGCCTTCACTAGTTCCACCTCTACACTATTCACACAAATATAGTTTTACACAATGCGATGGTATGCTCCAGTTCTATATGTGCAAGCACAGGCGAATTCCATTAATTACTTGTAACGCATTAATTAACCTGTTTCTTAAAATTAGATGTAAGTTCATTGAAAGCCTGTTTTTTTTTTCCTCTCTTACTATAATTGAAAGGGTGCATCCAACATGCCGATGCGATGTTCTGAAATGTGGTTTAAGTGAGTTAGCATGCTTTCTGCTTTTGAGCGCTGCATTGCCTCTCATTTTCAGTCCACACTGACGGTTGATAGGAATGCAAAAAAGAAAGGCAAATGTATAAATCTCTCCCTGGCAGTGCACAGGCTTTCCATCAACAAACGCTCAGCTGTGCCTCTTCGCAGGGAACATGGAAATTGAACCCTCACAGCCTCAGGCTGAAGATTCAGAATTACTGAGAGCAGGTTGGAACCCACACAGTCCGTGTACAGGCTCACCAACTTGGAATGCCCAAGCGCTTATTGCAGTAATGTCCAATATTCTGCTGGACGATTACAACTCTGTAGAATATTGAGCTGTCCTTCGATAAGGATGTCGTGGGGGTTGTGGGTGGTGGGAGTGCAGGTATGGAGGAATCAGAAAACAAACAGGGTCATCAGCAAAACATAAATCTTGAATGAACTGAAAACAACTTTTTGGGAAGTCATCCCTGACTTCAATTGACAGTTGGAGAGGCGGTGGAACACGACATTGAGTGGGATATTAGGGGAAACATTGTTACCGAGGAAAATCTAGACACCATAGAGAGGCCTCTTGTCTTGTTAGAGCTGGATATCCAATCCATAGTGGATGGGTTTAGCAAAGGAATTCACTCAGTTGGCTTGGACAAAACTCTAGGTTTGATACGAGCACGCCTGAACTCAACAAACCGAGGAAATTTGCATTTCTGCAGCTGCTTCGCGAAGCTCTGTGAATCTGATAGATGGAGGAGATAGTGCCCAAAGAAATGCACAATGCAAATATTGTGACCGTGTGCAATAACAAGGGCGACCATGCCGATTGCAATAACTATTGAGGCATCTTCCTGCTGAGCATCATGGGAAAGCTATTTGCCCAAGTTGCACTTGTCAGACTGCAGATCGTGGTTGAATCAAGGTCTGGTTTCGGAAACGGGAAGCCAACAATTGACCTGCCCTTCTAAGTCCGGCAACTGCAAGCAAACTGCCGTGAGCAATGGAGGCCACTCGATTTAGCCTTTATTGATATCACCAAGACATTCGGCCATCTGAGCAGAGACATATCTTTTATTTTTTCATTATAACCATTAAAATTCTCTTTGGCCTTTCAACCATGAAACTATTTGTTTCTTGCACGCTAATCTCACAGACCTTCGGTTTTGTACTTCACAGATGCTAAAATTATATCTTTCTCCAGTTTTGATCAGAAATCATCGGCTGAACCATTGGCTCTGTTTGTTTCGACAGGCGTTCAGTGACATTATGAGGAACTACACTATTTTCGGTTAATTACAGATTTCCAGCACCCACAATATTTTGCTTTTCTAACTGGCAGTATGGTGGAATCAGCTTCAACACGGATTCAAAGAGAAATAATTTACAGGGTAATGGGGGAAAGATGAAATGTGCAACAAATATGAAAACACTTTCCAATATTCAGCACAGACTGGAGGGGCGGACAGGCCTCTTTCTGAACAGTGGAGTTATATGATACTGCGAGTCCCATTTCTATATGGACTGGGAGATTAGAAACTGCTCAAGACATGAAGAGGATGAATGAATAATTCGGGATTATTGCCTGATGGTTTGTAAAGACCATATAATGCATGTAACAACGCTGCATTAGGCAGCTGTGGTGACCGGGTGGTTAAGTTGTTGTACATGACTGTTGTACATGAGTCCGGTGTGAACGTTCAAACACAGTTCGCAGCCTCCATGATTTAAATGATTAGCAACTTCCATCAGCTCCCTAACTTGAAAACGCATTAAATTTAATAAATTGACACAACACTTCGAAACCCAAAAAATTGATCCAGATCAATTGTTTAATGTTGGTTTGATGGAAAGTGAACAACATGTAAAATGAGTGTTCAGCAAACAACAAAAGCAGCCTGAAATGCATGTATTCAAAGAACCACGAAATGTTTGGGAGGAAAAGGAGGACCTTTGGCTAATGAGCAGTTATACGGTTTGATCTCATTCAGTTGGACCAAATTAATCTGTAAGATAACCAGAACAGGCCTCGAGCCTGTAATTATCAGATAATATCACCATTCACACCAACAACCAACGCGTGACCAATCGGCATGCAACTACCAATGCTTGGTTGAACCGAATGTTATTAAGGAGTAAGTAAACAGCATGATTGTCTTTAACTTTTATTTTCTGGTCACTGGGCTAATCTGCAGCTCCTTGGCAGAAGTGGATGTGAACTCGATTCCTCGCTTTTCATCCTCACGACTATTTCATTAGTCTGCCCTTTGTTTTTTTATCTCTCTTGAACTCCCGCTACATTCTTCTCAATTCCAAACTTTAAACTGAATCTCAGTCCTTAAATTTAAGACACTTGCTGCCCATTTAACAAAGTCCTCCTGCGTGATTGAATGAGAAATTTGAACCCGATTATGAATTGTTAAGGGGAGCATATGAAGACAGAGGAACATAGGAAAAAAGTCCTCAGATCAGGTGTAGGCCCATCAACCCTTCGACCTTTCTCTGCTATTCGAGAATATCATGGCTGATCTGATTGCCATCTCAACTCCGCTGGCCTGTCTGTCCTTCCATTGACTATCAAAAATCTATCCAACTCAGCCTGGAATAAATTCAATGACCCAACCTGTTCTACTTTTTGAGGAGGAGTTTTGGGGGTAGGCGGAGCTGTGAACATTTTGGAGCAGTGAGGTGGGGTTGTGGGGGATGGGGGAGAGAGGGGAGTTGCAGAATTCCACTGATCAACTCCGCTCTGGCAGAAGTAAAAAATCATCCATTCCTAAAAATGGATACCTTTCATTTTTCATCTCTGACCCCTACCTCTAGCCTCCACCCGATAGATGTCTCCTCGGGATCGCATGTGATTCGTTAAGTTCACTCCGATTTCTTCTGAACTCCAATGGGTGCAGACCAAAACTGTCTTCATAAGTTAAACCCATCCTCTTCGGAATGAATTGAGTTAACTTTCTCTGAAATGCTTCCTATGCATTTGTTATGATATGGCATGTGATATGTGCCAGTTGGACCAAATACACAAGAGACACTTGGCCAATATGTCACAACGGTTTTGCAACTTGTGTTTATTATCTCGAGGCTTATGCACTGAATTCAGAGGATTGATCCAACTCAAAGCTTTAGAGATTTCATAATTAAATTGAAACGTTTATTAACAAAAGAAAAAAGAACCAATAAACACACACAAGATTAAATTTACTTGGTTATTTAGTCTTAGCGGTTAACACAATTCTTAGTTAAACTGGCTGCCTACTGCACTCCCACTCTAGAATGCAGTGCAAAATAAAAAGAGCAAGGTTACTACTCCTATTATACGACTGTCATCTTCCAAAGGCTTATAACCCAACGTATTTTTTTACTGGACACAGCCGTCTTCTGCTAAAGTGGTTGGAATCATTTCCCCAAGGGCTTCTTCACAGCATGTACCTTGCAATCGCACACAGCTATGACCATTATATAATATTTCATCTCTCTTTTTAGCGTTTTCTCACTCTTTAATCTGTAAATTACTTTGCTCTATATACCTTAGGAAATATAGTTTTTGCATAATACAAAAATCTTTCATGTAGACAATATGGCCTCTTTCTTTTTCGGAAAAAAATGAACATTTTAACTTTGCCGTGTTTTTCTTGTTAGTTATCAACATCCTGCCAACCATTTGAAACTATCCCCCTTTCCCTTTATCTTAAAATGCACGTTTCCTTCATCCTATCCTCGTCCATGTTTGCTCATTAGCATTTCAAATGTCCTTTTACACCGAGAGAATTTTGATAACTTCAACCTTGCTGTATATCTGACTCCAATTCAATTTATTCACTCACACGTACAGAATCATCCACCCTCACGCACATGAGCCTACAATAATCTTATGACAATTGTTATTGTTTCATGACGAATTCCTATGTTGTTTTTCAAGCATGGAGGCCAAAACAGTAAACAGTATTCCAGATGCGTCCTTCCCAAGCTCCTGTACAGATGCAGTAAAGCTTCATTGGATTTAGATTCCAGTCTTTCTCAGTAAGTGCCGACATGTCATTGTCTTCCTAATCATTTGCTGGACTTGCATACAAGATTTTTCTTTATTGATTCATGCACCAGGACACCCTGCACAGATATTGCCAGTTGAAAAAAAACTATTCCGCTAGATTGGAATCTGAGACTAAGAACCATAGTTTTTAAAAAAATAGATACATTTCAACATTGAAACGAGGAAACATTTCCACGCAGCAAGGATGCTGGAAGTTCAGAGCTCCCTTATGTACACAGTGATTGGTGGTTTTACTTTAAATCTGTGATCTAGAGCGTTTCATTACACAAAACAATTGATGTACGTAGCAAAAGAGATTTGGTTCTCCATTGGCCATGACATCACTGAATATCAGAACACAACCTAGGGGCAAAATTGCCTCACCAAAAGCAAAGCTTGAGGAAAAGCGGATCATTTTTCGGCTCAGCACTGTGAAGCCTCCTGAGCTCACCAATTTTAGTTCAAACTATCCGCCTCCATCTTGTTCTCTTTTATCCCATTGCCATTTTGGTTTGGTCCCGTTTAGTCCATCGTTCCTTTATTTTGATTTTGGAGGGCTACTGTGCATCCATTAATAATCTCACTTAGAAAGACAGTTTCTTTATTTGAAGGAAAATTCTATTTTAGCCTGCGTTGCAAGGGGATTATAGCACAAGAATAAATATGTCTTGCTAAAATATCACAGGCTTTGGTGGAACTATAACTTTAATTATATTTGCACTTTTGATATGCATGTTTAAAGAATGATCTAATTGCATTGGACACAGCGAGTGTCCCCTGATTGGTCCCCGGGATGAGGGGGCTGTCCTTGGCTGAGAGGTTTAGTGAAATGGAGCAGTAGTTCGCCTTACCCACGTGGTGGTTATAAATGTTACTATCCTGAACCATCAATGCAAAGATTTGAAGTGAATGTACAATCTCTCACTCTCTATTTTTCTTTTTTTTAATGCCAGGGTAATATTACACGAGCATTAACCAAGAGACAAACTACAATTAGGAAAACTCTGGAAACACTCTGCCAGTCCAAAAACATCTAGCTAGAGGCAAACATGAGTGTAAGGCGTCAGGCCGATGAGCTCCCATCAGAAATGGCCTTTTCCAGCACTGTTTCTAAATGTCGTGCACTTTCTTCTAAACACGTTGACTTGGTCACATTCAGAAGCAAAACGTACCTCCCCTCGTTGCCAGTTACCACATTGAATACATGGGGCTGAATGCAGTACCAACAATACTTAAAGAATTTGAAGCCATCCAGTATCAGAAACTTGGCAGCAGTGTGTATAATGTGCAAGCCGCAGCAGTTCAACAACCCGCCAAGGCTCCTTTGACAACAACTTCCAGACACACGACCTCAATCATCTTGAAGGACAAGGGAAAACCACCACCTGCAAATTATTGTCCATGCCACACGCTAAGCTTGCTTGGAACTGTACCACATTACCTTCACCGGTGCTGTGTCAAAAAACGTGGAAATGCTTCTTGACATCACAGTGGATGTAACTATACCACAGAGAGAGCAGCGGTTCAAGCAGATTGTTCACCACCACCTGCTCAAGGGCAATAAGAAATGGATAATAAATGTTGGCCTTACCATCGAAGCTCACACCCATCAACAAATCTTTAAAATGGCCGACAATTTATTCCAATGCTCTCGGCCACCATCTCCTGGGGTCGTGTCTGAGTCTCAACTGTAACCGTCCAAAGTGACCGCAACCTCGGTCACCGACATATTGACAGGTACAAGGTCATGCTCTGCTTCAGTGAGATTCCTTCCAAGAGCATTTTCCCGGTGGAATGTTAGCGAAGAACAAAATGAATTGAAAGAAATATGGTTGATTGAGGAGCATTAGAAGTCTTGATTGCACTGAATCGCTTCCCAAATCCCCTGAGGCTTTCATGGATTGAGCCGTAATATCCCTCTTTTGGGCGGTTGCGCAGCAGAACATGGTGGACGAGGAAGAGAAAATTTGGTCACTTTTGCAAATATTATCTCTGTAACCCGCGTTTTCACTGGAATGGGCTCAATAGGGTGCAAAAATCAGTCACCAAGATAAACATTCAGAGCTCAGATGTGCACGGGAGGAGGAGAAATAGAGGAAGGGCAATAATGTTAGGGGACTGAATGATGAGGGGTACAGGAAGGCTTTTCAGCGGCTGCAGGTGTAATTCCAGAATGGTTTGTTGTCACCCTGGGTCCAAGGTTAAGGATGTCACTGAATGGCTGCAGAGCATTCTGAAGGGGGAGGCTACAGCCAGAGATTTGGTTCACATTGGTGGCAGCCACATAGGTCAAACGAGGGATGATGTCCTGCAACAAGAATTTTGGGATCTAGGCAGCATATTAAAAAGCACGGCCTCAAAGGTTGTAATCTCTGGATTATTCCTGGTTTCATGTGCTGGTGAGTGTGAACTAGTCGGATAGAGAAGATGAATGCCCGGCTGAAGATTTGGTGCAGCAGGGAGGGCTTTAGACATCTGGATCACTGGGCCCCTTTCTGGGGATTGTGCAAACTGTAAAAGTCCGACATGTTGCACCTGAACTGGAATGTGGCGAACACCCTTGCGAGGAGGTTACTGAGGGGGCATGATTTTGCTGGTTGCATTTGGGGTTTAACATAATTTGCAGGGGGATGGGTTACGGGTGGAGGTATAATAGTGGGTGCTGTACAGACAAGTATAGAAGGAGAAAGGACACAGGTCCGTCTGGAAGGAAGAGGTTATATAATCCAGTTAAGGGGAAAGGCAGCATGGAAAGGCTGTGTGGCATCTATTTTCATGCAAGGATTCTTGCAAGTAAAGTAGATGAATTGAGAGTGTTAATTAATACATGGAGATACTATATCATTGCTATCTTGGAGGCAAGGTTGAGAGTTGGGAACGACTCGCAGCTCAATATGCCAGGGAATAGAATCTTCAGGCGAGACAGGGAGGGTTGTGTTTTGTTGGGGAGGCGATGCAATTTGAGAGTTAGTGTTCTAATAGGAGAGGGGGGTTTGCAACATTGACCAAGGAGTCAAGTACCGCAAGAAGGAGGGATCATATCATAAACAAGTTCCTCAAATGAGACCATATGGGGAGAAATTATTGACCAAAAGGGGACAATCGCATTGCTGGGAGTATACTGCAGACTCACAAACAGTCAGGTAGAGCTAGTGGGGCAGATATGTAGGGAAATCTCAGAGAAGTGACAAAACAATACAGTGATAGTAGTCGGAGATTTCAATGTTCCCAACGTTTAATAGGATCGAAAAAGTGTGAAAGGCTTTGAGGTGGAGGAATTCTTAAAATGTATCCAGGATAGCTGTTTAAACCAGCACATAGAACGTCCTACAAGAGAGGGTGCGATGGATGACTTACTTTTAGGGACCAAACCCGAGCAAGTGATAGAAGTATCATTGGGGGAGCATTTTGGTGATAGTGACCATTACTCAGGAAGGTTTCAGGTCTTATGGAAAAGGACAAAGTTGAACTGGATGCAAAGGTTCAGCATTCGGGGAAGGCCAATTTTGATTCATTAAGAAAGGATCTGGCCAAAGCTGACTGGAGCAGCAATTTGTGTGCAATTCTACATCAGACTAGTGGGAGACATTCAAAAAGGAAATAATGAGGGTGCAGGGTCAACATGTTCCCGTACAGGTAAAAGGTGGGACGAACAATTCCAGAGAACCCTCGGTGTTGTGGAAAGTACAGAATTGGGTAAGGGAAAAAAAGGGAAACTTATAGTAGAACCCGAGGACTGGCAAATCCCGAATCCCTAGATGAGTAAAGAAAATGCAGGTGGTCTTTTGAAATAGAAATTTGGAGATCGAAGAAGAGGCATGAAAAAACATTCTGGGGTAAACTATAGGAAAATCCAGAGGCGTTTCTTAATTACATTAGGGGCAAGAAGATAGGGGAAAGAATAGGGCCTATTAGGGAAGAAAAAGGCAATTTGTGTGAGGATCTGGAAGATGTAACTGACGTTTTAAAGGAGTAATTTGCAGCTGTATTCGCGATAAAGAAGGAAAATGTAGGTATTGAAATCAGCAAAGTGGACTATGAAGTCTTTGAATAAATTAGCATTGAAAGGGAGGAGGTATTAGCAGCTTAAGCGAGCTTCAAAGAGGATAACTTCCCAGGCCCAGACGAGATGTATCCCGGGCTTCTGCGGGTGGCAAAGGAGGAGGTTGAGGGGCCTGGACATTAATTTTTCAAATCCGCTTTGGCCACAGTTAATGTGTCATTAGAGTGGAGGACAGCTATTATGGTGCCGTTATTCAAGAAGAATGATAGGGATTAACGAGGGAACTATCGGCCAGTGAATCAAACATCAGTGGTAGGGAAACCTTTGGGAAAAATCTGGGGGCCAGAATTAATCTCCACCTGAAGACGCAATGTAAAAGTAAAGATGGCAAGCATGGCCCTGTCAGCGAGAGATCAGGTCTAACAAATTTGATTGAATTTTTCGAGGAACTAAAAAGATCTGGATCACTGGGACAATTTCTGTGGAATGTGCAGTCTGTACAAATCTGATATGTTAATCCAGAACAGGGATGTGGCGAACACCCTTGCCAGGAGGTTAGTGAGGGGGCATGATTTTGCTGGTAGCATTTGGGATTCAACATAATTTGCAGGGGGATGGGATACGGTTGGCAGTATACTAGTGGGTGATGTACAGGCAATTATAGATTGTATTGATGAGGGTACTGCAGTTGATGTAGTCAAAATGGATTTAGTAGAGCTCTTCACAAGGCTTTGCATGGGAGATTGGTCAAGAAGGCAAGAGCCCATGGGATCCAGGGCAAATTGGCAAACTGAAACCGATATTGGCTTAGTGGCAGGAGTCCAGGTGTGAGTCAAAGGTTGGTTTTGTGACTGGAAACCTGTGTCCAGTGGCACACTGTCGGGTTCGGTGCTGGGTTTCCTGCTGTTCGTGGTATATGTTAATGATCTGGACATGAATGTGGGAGGTATGATGAGTAACTTTGCTGATGACACAAAAATTAGTGGTATGGTAAATAATGACTATAAAAGCCTTAGACTGCAGTACGATATAAATGGTCTGGTCCAATGGACAGAACAGTGGCAAATGGAATTTTATCCTGAAAAGTGTGAGATGATGTATTTTGGGAGGACTAACAAGGCAAGGGTGTCCCCGATGATTGGTGGGATCCTGGTAAATGCAGAGGGTCAGAGGGCCCTTGGTGTCTATGTCCATATATCCTTGAAAGCTGCAGCACGGTTAAATAAGCTGTTTAAGAAAGCATATGGGGTACTTGCGTTTATTAGACAAAACACTGAATACAAGAGCAGGGAGCTGTATTAGTTAGGCCACATCTGGATGACTGTGTGCATTCATGGCGAACGTAATATAGGGAGGATGCGATTGCAGTAGAGAGGGCACAGAGGAGGTTCACCTGGGTGTTGCTTGAGCTGGAGAGTTTCAGCTATGAAGAGAGACGAGATAGGCTGGGGCTGTTTTCCTTAGAGCAGAGAAGGCTGAGGGGGATGTGGGGGGGTGGGGGGGTGGATTGGCTGATTGAGGTTTATACAAGTATGAGTGGCAAAGACTTGATAAATAGGAAGAAACGTTTCCCCATAGTGGAGGGGTCAATAACCAGGGGGCATAAATTAAAGGTAAGGGACAGGGGGTTTAAAGGGAATTTTATGAAGTTGTTTTTTTTTTTTCACTCAGAGACTGCAGGGTTCTGAAACCGCTGTAAAACTCCATGACTCTATGATGTGCCCCAAAGGGACTTGGTACAATTTTGAAACTGAACGAGTAAAAGAACACCCATAGTCGGCAGGATTCAAACGTGCATGCAGAAACCCCAATGGGTTTCTACCCATCGCCTTAAGCACTCGGCCACGACTACTTGACTTCATAAAAAGTAACTCACACTGATCCTCACTCGAAACAATTCCCAGAAAGTGCCTCTCCTTGGTGTGATTTTGAGTTCCTGTGCTGGATATAAATACATTATAGCACTCTGCTGTTCACAAAAATCTGCATCCGTTCCTCATTTCAGCCGAAGCTGATTTGTTTCACTTTCTTCCTGTATGTATATTTTTTCAATTGCCCCTGAATAGACATAATTACATTAAGAGATAACACAGTTACAAACAGATGTATTCAGAACTAGCACACAGGTACAAGGAAAATCCATTTTGCAAATGGCACATTGTTAATACATAACCTGTTGTAAAACCAGTCCCTAGATACCACAATACCGAAGTTAAAGGTAGACGTTTAATTTGACAGGAACACGAAGAGATTCCCTTTATAGCCTCCAGTCATTTTCCATATTAATTCTGCAATTTAAATTTGAGAAAATACCAAGAAAATATGCTTCTGGATTCGATGGGGTGGATCGAAAGAAACTGTTTCCTTGGACTCTATGCACACATAGAGAACACGGCAGACAGGATAAGAGTGCAATGAACATTCGATGCAGGGCCTGTCAACGAGGATGTGGGGAGTCCACAAAGAGTATAACATCAAGGCACCAGATGAGCTTTGAACGCTTGTCTAGGTGGTGAGAAACAGGGGACTGTAGAGAAGGAAAATAATTTTGCACTCCGGATACAGATCCCACAAACCACCAGTGCACATGCACAAAAAATTATTTTAAGATCTCAACTTCAAGGCTATCATATTCGAGGTACCACTCATTCCAATCGATATTTGGACAACTGTCTTGAATTTGCTGCTACACAGACATTTGTAATGGACAGATGCAGTGGCATAAAACCTTCAAACGAGTTTTGTAAGGCAATGTTTTGAATTGTATCGTACTATTTTTGTGTAAATATGATCGTTCACCTCCTCTGTGGCTGCAAACCCATGAAGAATTCTATATCTGTGATGGTGCTATATGATGATGCGAATTGAGAATTTTTAGGATGGTGCAATTGAGGCAGGTGATCGGCCGGGAAGTTCGTGAAATTTTCAGAAGCCGTGAAATACATGATAAAACTGCCCCTATTTCTCATGTTCTGACAAAAAATACTCCAAGGAAGCACCAGGATTATGGTGACACTGGTTTGGAAGCAGTGCTGATTCCCGAGTTTAATAGGTTACTTTAGGAGTTAAGTTTGATAATGCTAGATTCATACAGTCATAGAATGGGTAAAGCACAGAAGGTCGACATTCAACCGGTCCTGTTTCTGCTGAAGCTGTAAAGGAGAAATTCACTTAGTGTCAATCCCCTGCCTTCTCCTGCACACCTACATGCTGCTGGACCGCACCACCCCTCACCGCTCCACCAACAGCCCCTGCTCCCACTCCACCCACCTACTGCCAGCACCACGACCCCCCCTCCGAGCTGTCAGCTTTATTCACGTTTCTCCCTGTTGCTAATCTCTTGAGAAAACAAGAATGAAAGGTGGTCTGATCGAGGTTTCTATCCTGTCAGAAACAAGTATTAAGTTAAATAGGGACAAACGTCTTCCGCCGGCGGTAAGAATGGGATTGAATCATAACATATTGTTGTCATTTATACACAGCGGTCATGTTTTCGTCAAACAACAGAGAATTCAGGAAGCACTTATCACAATGAGGGTGACTGAAAATCAAGGAATAATTCCTAAGAAGGATCACGGATGCCACCATTTCGAGAATAATCATATGTTTGTTGAAATTCGATGAAACACACCCGTCCTTCTTGAAGAATTGAAGAATTCATTGTACTTTGCTCTTTTTTCTGTCATGTCCCTGGGACTGAGCACTTTGACCAAAAAGGTTGCACCTGCACAAGGACTGAAGCCAAACACCCTCAGATTAAATGTCTCACATCCTGCCGACTCGGCTATGCGGGCATCATTGAGTGTGCAACACTCCCTTCGCTGTCT
Organism: Carcharodon carcharias; assembly: GCF_017639515.1. Lineage (NCBI taxonomy): Eukaryota > Metazoa > Chordata > Chondrichthyes > Lamniformes > Lamnidae > Carcharodon > Carcharodon carcharias. Next base: position 2,591,493 of record NW_024470595.1, on the reverse strand, counting down.
ACAAAGAGTCATCAGAGCATTTATTTTTTGCACTTCCTTCTTTGGTAATTGATCCTCTACAGCGCTTCTCCCTCAGAGGCAGACAGAGACCATTCCCATGGCTTCATTTCACGAATATCCTAATTTGCTTCTGCTAATCGCTTTTTACCAATGGCGCCTGAAGTCACAAGTATTCTTACCCAGGTATCCACAGTAGGCCTTCAAAGCTTTGAAAGTTGTATTTATTTCAGGAAGACATTAAGTTGCAGAAATTGGAGTGGGCAGCTACAAAGGCACAGAAATTAATTTTGCAAGTGCGCAAAATATTTATTATAGTGTTTGTTGCGGGAAAGTGTGATACTATCCATCTTGAAATTAAGGAAGCTTGTTCGCGCTAACATTTAATTTGTGCGAAACACAAAGTGTAAAGTTGTAAATAGATCAGCCAACTCAAGGCCATAATTAAAAATCTCCATCATTTATCACCCTCCAATCGCCCCTGAAGAACGTGCAGTAGCATAAAACAGTCAATCCCTCCCCATGTTCTGTCAATCCGTAATAGATCAAAGTACTTTGTTAAGCATGGACATCAAAAGGTAATATTGCACCATTCGGGATTTATAATTTTGGCAAGTAAAACCAAATGCTTTAATCGAAATTTGTTAGGTTGATTTCAACTTCATAACATCTGCCTGTATGTTGTTTCTTGCTGGGTTTTGCTGGTTTAGTTTTCTCACATTTCTCACAGTTTTCCCCATGTTACTTTCGGATTGTTGCTGTGCAGCAATCCCATTTCCCCAGGACACATTCTTTTGTGTCCTTACGAGAACCATTACAACTCTCCATGGATTCTGCACCAATAAACCTTAGCTCTTCTTCCTTCCACCCTCACAGGCAATCGCTAAAGTACTTCTTGCCTCTTTCTGCCCGCCAACGGTTTAAAATCTGTTATATTTAAAGTTATCTTCACTTCTGCTGAAAAGGTAGCAGAGCAGTTCGCTCTGTTGTTTACACAGATGCTCCCTGACCGGCTGAATATTTCTAGGATACTCTAAGTATTTTTAAATTTCCGGCAACCACTTTGCTTTTCTATCTGAAAGAGTCTTGGAATCACACCCAATCTGTATTTAAAGTGAACTAATTTCAGGGTGATGGGTGAAAGCTGGATTGTGGAACAAAATTGACAGCTCTTTCTCAGAGTTGGGCACAGGGTCGAATGAGCCGACATGCTTCCTTCATAACAGCAGGAATGTATGAATCACGAGTTTGATTTCTCGTGGACTGAGAGATTTAAAAAATTGCTTAAGACGTGAAGGTGATGAATGATTGATCCCAGCAGTTGTCTGATATTTTGGATCAGCCAATCAATATACTTGACAATGCTGCATTTCCCAGCTCGGGTGGCCGAGTGGTCAAGGTGTTGCACATCAGTGTTGTACTTGGGGTTCGGTGTGATGTGCAAACACTGCTGGCAGCCTCCATGGCTATCTTGGGTATGTTCTTCCATTAGCTCCCTTACTTGAAATGCATCAAATTCAATCCATTGAATCAAAGTTGGAAAACAAAGCTATGTCATCCAGAACAATTAAGAACGATTTGCTCGAGACTGAACAAATGCAAAACATGAGTGAAGAGCAAACTCAGAATAAAATATTTGGAAATACATTTTAATAAAGCACAGGAAAATGCTTGAGAGGAAAAGCAAAGCCATCAGCTAACGAGCATGAAGGCGGGTTTGTTTTATTCATTCGGAGCAGATATCTCTGCAATAAATAATCAGAGAAGGACTGGTACTTGTAGCAAGTGGAGGAAATGTTTTCTGAAATCTTTCAATTTCACAAGAACAATTAATTTATGTCATAGCAGAAACTCAGTCAATATAAGTTAGAACAGGGACATTAGTTGATCTCTAGTTAGGACAGAAAACTTTACTCTGGCTGTTCACTTTTCTAACAACTGCCGGAATAACTGTCCAAACAGATTTAACCACCTCCTTCAGTTCTTCCCTGAATTTAGTCTGTGTAGCTGCATAAACACATGTGTTTGTACATGAACTCAAATACATCAGCATATAACCTGCCTGAGAGTTGATGAATGCCAGAGATGTATGATCGGGACGGCAATGCATGGCTAAATTGTTAGTAACAGAACAGACAGCAGCTGTCAACCACAACACTATAAAACTGCCTGACACTGTGAATAGTAAAATAATGGATTTCTTTTGGTTTTCCACCTCTGGGTCAGTCTGATTCTTACTTTTGTGAGCTTGGAGTTCCCTGCGGGCCCTCGTGGCTGTTAAAATGCACCTGATTGCCAAACAATTAAGCAATAATATCAAAAGAAAAGGGAGTAATGGAGATATAATACTTCCGAACCAAAAGTAAGCTAACCCGGCAGGTGCTGAAAAAAATTCTGCGCTGGGGCGGAAACCCCAGTGAATATTATTAATGATCAGTTTGTGTTCAAAAGCAAACCAGAACGGAATATTCTCTAAATGGATCAGCACAGACACCGTTATTACTACCGCTTAAGCAGTTTTTGCAGTGCAAAACCACGTTTTAAACTTCAGACAACATATCGATACATAACGGTCAAAAGTGAATGAGACTGTAAACCACACGGACATATCTAGATTATTGTTAGCCATGTACGTATTTAACTTGCCGACGACAGTGTAGGAAAGAAATGAATGTGGGAAGAATCTGCTGAAAATTTGATATACTATTATATTGAAAAACATGACCAGTAGATCTGCTGTTGCCATGGACACCATATAGAAAGAGATGCATTTGGAAAGGCCGCAATTTCTTCTAGTGAGAATCATTAATGTCAATAGGTTCACTGTAAGAAAGAGAGAAATGAGATCAGTGATAGTGACAGTCAGATAAATCTCATAGTTTATTGGGAAAAATGTTCAGACGTGTTCCGACTTAGAATTTTGTGCGCTGATTCTTTCCTTTAATATAGGCGGACAATTATTTTTCAGTGCTCTAAATCATAATACAATCAATGCCCTTCCAGTACCCTTCTTTTTGACAGGCAGCAGCGCAAGGCTCGCCCCGATTCATTATCTGGAATTTTAATAGAGAACATCTCCATGGCCGCCGACACTCCAGCACTGGAGTCTCAATGTGTGGAGTATTCAGTCTGCATATTCATTTAAGACAGGTGGTATCGGAGCAGCCGGCCATCATGCCCCCGATTTCATTTTCATTGCCATCGCCCCTGGCATGAGATTCAGTCTTTACTCGCACCATTATTGTGCAGATGGGGCCATTTCCGAATAGTTCGCAGTGACAGTAGAGCTTTATATATAAAAGTCATTTTGAGGGATACCTTGGATGGTTCTATGAATTTATAATTCTCTGTAGCCAATGATGTTATGGATTCATTTACGCAAATCCGCATGGATATTTCATTGCGGTATTCAGCGATAACACCTTCCCGCAATGGGGCGTGTGTCATGTGATGTCACTTATATAAGTTACCCCCGCTGTCCTATGGAGCAATAGACGGATTTTGTCATTTAGTTCCCTTGTTTTACGTGGAGGGCGGGAATCTCGGGACCCGCATCAGAGGTCAGCAATGTTTAATATCATTTTCAAACCACGGTTGAGAAGAAAGGATTTTTTAAAGCCCTGCACAGGAAAAATAAGTCAGATCGCTGTCCCTTTCCTACTTAAATTTCCCAAAGAAAGTTAACCGTGAACTGAGAGGGAGGTGGTGAAACCACCAGAGTTGTTCTGCAGCTGAGCGGAAGGGAACACCCCCTGGAGCGGCAATATATTCTCGAGATATCCGAAGAGCTTTGTTAAGTGGAATTGCTGCAGTCCGAGCAATTATTAGCTTAAAACAGGCAATGCAGAAATATGTGCATTGCTGTGACGACTGCCCAAAATATTATTTTCTCATTGACGCCCTCCCTCGTATGGGCAGGGTGTTGAAATCCCGGATTCCACAATAAAACGACCAGAATATGGACCAGGGATTCCGGATGGTACTCAGCAAGTTATCCTTGTATAAATGACTCTAAAATGAGGACATTGTTGAAACGTGTTACCCGGTCATTAGCAGTGCGACTATCAACAGCTTTTAGGTAACAGCATACACTGACTTACTGGGAACCCCGAAGATTGCAAGCACAGGGTAGAAAATGTCCTTCAGCTGTAGAATAGTTGGCCGTACCATCTTTCAGAAGAATATAATAACTCTGTCCAGCTTTGTGGCTCTAACTGAAGTTTATCTGAGGTCTGTAAGTGCTTCTCCTTTATAGAAAAATCCGGGTCGCGGTGAGGTAAACACATTACACAATAACTGACGTTCATTACAGTAACTGAAAAGGAAAGGTGATTTTCCTCTTCATTGCCTCAGGAATGCGAATGGGGGAATTTTCCAGGGAACAGCCAAAATAAATATTCATCAAGAGAAGGTAATGCCAGAGGTCATGCGCTTTGTTCATGTGCTGTGATCACAGAAGTGCAGTCAGTTGGGCATTGGTAGTATTAACATTTGCGGTTCCATTTGCTTTCCTCTGAAGCGATTTTTTTTTACCTCAATGTTGTGTTTATATGTATTCTGTTAGATTATGACATATTCAAAATAAAGCAGGATTCCGATTCAAATATACTGGATGTAACTCAAGCTAAATTTTCTGTTGATGTCTACATTTGCAACGTGATGAGAGAACTTTATGAATTTGTGCAGCCTGGGTGAAAGTTCCGCAGATGCCAATGATGTTCTGCTTGTACTTCAATAACTGATATCAACTGGGTCTCTTTAACTTTAGGTTTCATTAACAAGGGACAGGCACACACATTGCCTTAAGCAACATTAGATACAAATGCAACTGAAGAGAACAATTGAAAACAACATAATATTTATTTTTGCCTAATTGACTCTTGTATGTGCTGCAACAGAAGTACAGAATTAAGCCGCATAATTCTCCTGCTCGTCGTTGTTAATAAAAGTAACTTCACTCTGTAATAAGAAATCTTCTTTCAGGAACATTATGTCAATATACTTTTCATTGGCAATAACTTTGTTATCGATGACTAAAATAACAATTTTCTGGTTGGTCATTTTCTTCCTTTTGCCGCTGCCTTACCCCTTCTCTTCTTTTTTTCTGTTCTTCAGAACATGCTTATTGAGTTCCAAATTCTTCCAATCTGAGTAGCTCCCGCCCAAACCCGCTGCATTATTTTTCTCAGCTCATATCCAAAATAAGTCCATGTCTTATAATTCATCCTGCCCCACTCTCACTGAATTCTACAACACAAGTGCATTCCAGCTCACCAGCACTTTCTGCATTGTCACTGGTTGGGGGGTTGGGGGGGGGGTGGTGGTCAGTCGGTAAATTGAGCTGAAATCATGAATGAGGTTAAAAAAATAAATGCAATATTTGCCCTACTTAACATGACAGGTGAATGAGGTAATTTGAAGAGGAGCCGGGTCGAAGACACATAAATTCGGAATTGCTGTTGTCATACCAAATGCCTGATTTCAATCGATTACAATCGATGTGAACAGAATATTGTGCGGAGTGTACAATGGAAATCTGTCAAGAGTCCACTTGACTTCAGTTCTCAACAATGTCCATATTCACCATCAAATTATGGAAATTGATTTTAGATTAATCAGGTGGTTTAGGAAAAATTGTTTTATTCCCAGAAATGTGATCACTACACGTGGGCGAGTGTAGCAAGCGGTTGGATGCGGCAATGACAGGCTCGTGTCTGTTTGAATGGGCCTGGGATTGCTGCCAGCTGCCTCTACTTCATACATCTAGCCAGCGCCAAGTGGAACATGTTTTAGATGGGATGAGAATGGCAGGACGTCATGCTTCACCGACGACCCTTAAATATTTCAGATCCTCTTGGGATCAAGGGGAGATTTCTTTTTAAAAAGCGATTTGTTTTGGAGGCAAAATGTTCCACTGCCCAGTAAAGCACTCATGGTAACCTAAAGTGGTAATATACAACGTAAACTAAAATAAAACAGAAACAATGAGAAAATGTAATAAAAAGAATAGAGGTCCCAATGAATAGGAATGGTACGAAGAAGAGCAGAGGATGACACACCAGGTAATGCGAGCTATTTCTAGGTGTTATAAAAAGACACGTGCAGGCTTATTAACATCAGACAAGAATGGTTTCATAATTACTTCAGAGGGAAAATAATAGATAGGCACAAAAACAAAATACCGATCTGTTGATGCTGTAAATCTGAAAGCAAATTTGAATTGCTCTACATAAAACAGTTCAGTTAGCATCTGTTCACAGTGACACAAACGCGAAATAACTGAGTGTTTGGTGAATTGCAAATTAGTCTTTAACCTCTGTTGGTTATCTTAACAATGAGACTGCCCGAGTGTTTGGAATGAGTAAAGGTTGTATGGGAAACCATTGGCTTCTCAGCCAAGTTGATTATGTGTCACTACAATAGCTCCGCCATGGAGTGAACATTGCGCCGTTCGACATTATGTTTCATTCCCGATGTGTTTCTGGTTAAAACGTACAGCTCATTGGGAGTCCGTTGTGTGGCATTTCCTTAAGGCATATGTAAGCAGCAAATGTTCTTTCATCTAGTCAGCAGCTGACTGACTGCCTGTTAAGACATTTAACACGCACTCGCTCATTTCGCGCTGAAGCACCCATCATAAGTTTAAAATATGGGGCAGATGTCGAAGTTTCGGCCCAGCGAGTGTGCTCCTCCAATCACTCGGGTCATGGCTGATCTGCTAAGCCTCAAATCCACTTTCAACTTTTCGCTTGTGCCTTTTCCTCATAACTCTTGAATCCTTCATTGGCTAAAAAAAACTGTCCATCACTGCATTGAACTTACTTACTGATCCAAACTCTACAGCAATGAATGGTAAATAATTCCACAGATTCATTGCCCACTGAGAGAAGAAAGTCCTCCTTATCTCTGTCTTAAAAGGAATACCCGTTACCCTGAAAATAAGCCCTCTGGTCCTAGAACTCCTAAAAGTGGAAACAACTTCTCAGAGTCTACTCTGTAAATCCCCCTAAGAATCTTACATGTTTCAATAAAGTCGCCTCTCATTCTTCTAAACTCCAATGAGTACAGTTCGACGATACTCCACCTCTCTTCATAAGAAAATACCTCCATACCTGGAATCAACCTCGTGAACCTACTCTGAACTGCGTCCAATGCCAATATACATTTCCTTGGAAAAGCGGGTGAAAACGTGTTCACATTGTTCTAGGTGTGGTTACACTGTGGCCCTGTATAGTTTTAGCAAGAATTCCCTATTCCTCTCCTCCATTTTCTTTCAAATAAACCTCAGCCATTCCATTTCACTTCCCTATTACCTGTTTTCTGCAGTCCTTTCTCATTTAAATAATATGCAACTGCCCTATACATCCTGCCAAATTTCCCAGCATTATAGTCCATCTGCCAGGTTGGAAGACGGCACTTAATCTGTCTTTATCGCTCTGTACACTCTTTGTGTTATCCTCCCAACATGCCTTCCCACCAATTTGGCGATTGTACACTCACTTTCATCATCCAAGTAATATTTTGTTAATATTTGTGGCTCCAGCACCAATCCATGTGGCACTCCACTAAGTACATCTTGCCACCCTGAAAATATGTACTTGTCTCAAACCTCTGCTTCTAATGTTCTGCCAATCCTTATGTACGGTAATTCATTGAATTACATTTAAAAATCCAGGTATATTAAATCTGCTGGTTCCTTTTTGTCTACCCATTCTTACCTCCTCAAAGATTTCTAATAAATTTGACTGACATGATTTCCCTTCAATAAAGTCAGGCTTACTCTGCTTGATTATATTATGCAATTCTAAATGCTCTGCTATTACATTCTTTGGAATAGACTGTAACATTTTCCAAATGACAGATATTAAGCTAACTGGCCAAAAGCTACCTGCTTTTGTCTCCCTTCCTTTTTAAATAAGTGTGTTAAAATGGCAGTTTTCCAATCCTCTGGGACTTTTCCAGAATCTAAGGATTCCAGAAATAATACTGCCAGTGCATCCACTGGTCGTTTCGACTTATTAGTGTCCCTGGTCCTTTTTCTGTAGTGATATTTACTGTATTTATTTTTCCTCCCCGCACCTCCCCCAAACCCAACCACCCCTTTTGCACCTTGATTTTTTATTATTTTTGGAATGTTATTCGTGTCCTCTACACGGAAGAATGATGTAATGTATTTATTTACCTCCTCTGCCATTTCCTGGTTTCCCATTATTATTTTCCCAGCCTCGTTCTCCAAGGGACCTTTGTTCACTTTGGCCTCCCTATTCCTCTATATATGTTTAAACAACCTCTTGCGATTTGTTTTCATGTTATTTACTAGTCTATTCTCAAAGTTTATTTTGATCCTATTGTTATTTTTTTAGTTAACTTTAGATTGTTTTTAAAGCGTCTCCAAGCCTCAGGCTTACCACAAATCTTTGCCAAGTGGTGTTTTTTTCTAATTTAATGTGACACTATCCTCAAATTCATTTGTTAACCGTCGCGCCTGCTCCATCTTTCAAAATGATGATGGCTGATCCAACACTTCAATGCCATTTACTCTAGCTATCCCCAAAATTATTTATGTTATTGTTAAACGGAAATCTATCAAAATCCCTCTTAAACTTATTCAATGACTGAGCATCCATGGCCCTCTTGGTTAGAGAACTCCAAAGATTCACAACCCTCTGAGTAAATATATTTCTCCCATCTGGGTCTCAAGTGGCTCCCCACTTATTTTGAATTGTGACCCCTTGTTTAGGACTCCAAAACAAGGGAAAACATCATCCCTTTTTCCACCCTGTCCAATTCCTTATAGTATTTTGTAGGATTCAATGAGTTCACCTCTCATTCTTCGAAACTCTATAGGATGTATGCCTAGTTACCCCAATCTCTATTCATAAGACAGTCCCACCATTGCCAGAACAATTCTGGTGAACATTCGTTGCACTCCCTCTTTGGAAATACTACCCTTTCTGAGGCAAGGTGGCCAAAACTGCACATAGTACTCCAAGGGCGTTCTTGCAAAGCTTCTATACAAGTGAAGCAAGAGTTCTCTCATCCTTCACTCAAATCCTCTTCTGATAAAGGGTGACATTCCATTAGCCTTCCTAATTGTTTGCTGCACCTGCATGTTAACTTTCAGTGACTTATGGACAAGAGCACCGAGGTCCCTTGTACAGCTACACATTCTAATCTCTTACCATTTAGGAAAGGCTCTGCACATCTGTCCTCCTACCAAAATGCATAACCTCGCATTTTTCCACATTGCATTCCATCTTCCATGTTATTGCCCACTCACTAAGTCTATCCATATCTTTCTGTAGCCGCTTTACATCTTCCTCACAACACATATTACCGGCTAGCTTTGTGTCATTCATGAACTTGGAAATATTACATTTGGCCCCCATAACCAAATTATTGATATATATTGTGAACAGCTGGGGCCCAAGGACTGATCCTTGCAATACCCAACTAGTCACAGCCTGCCAGTGCGATAATGTCCCATTAATTCCTACTTTATGTTTTCTGCCTGTTAACAAATCATTAACCCATGCCAGCTTATTGCCTCCTATCTCTTGCGCTTTTAATTTGCTAATCTAACTCCTGAGGGAGTCTTTATCAAAATCCTTCCAAAAATCGTCCATCGAGTCTCCCTTATCAATTGTGTTACTAACATTCTCAATGAACGCTAGCAAGTTCATCAAACATGATTATCCCCAGTCGGATCATGATTATCCAAGTATCCATTTATCACGTCGTTCATAATAGATTCGAATATTTTCCCTACTATGGACGTGCTAACAGGTCTTGTTTTCTCTCTACCTCTTCGCAAATAGTGGCGTGACAGTTGCTGCCTTCTAAACATCAGGAGCCATACCAGAATGGATATAATTTTGGAAAATTATCACCAATAAATGCATTATCTCTAAAGCAACCTCTTTCAACACTCTGGAATGCTGGTTATCAGATCCTGGGAATTTATTAAATTTCAGTATCATTAATTTCTCCAATGCAACCTGCTTACTTATGTTAATTTCCTTCAATCCCTCATTCTCATTAGCCCATTATATATCCAAATCTGGAAGATTTTTTGTATCCTCTGTGAAAGCCTACACAAAGCAATCTATTAGCAGATTTATCATTTCACTATTCCCCATTATGAACACTCATGACTCTGCCTATAATGGGCAAACATTCATCTTAGCCAAACTATTCCATTTCACATTCCTATGGAAGCATCTGCAGTCCGTGTTTATTTTTTTTATGAAATTGCATGTATTTTCTATTCGCCATTTCATTACCAGTTTCTTCGTCCTCCATTGCTTTGTTCTAAAAACCTCCCTGTCCTTAGGTTTACTACTACTTGCGGCAGTTTTCTTAGCTTTTCTTTTAATTTTATAAAATCCTTAGCTACCTTTGTCAGCCACGGTTGACTGACGTTTTGGGTTTTTGCACCTTGAAGGAATGTATAGATGCTGTAAGCTATGTAGTAGTTATCTGAAGACTGTGCATTGCTTGTCTTCAGTCATGCATTTTAATGCATTTTCCCAATCCACCACAGCCAATTGTTCTTCATGCCTTCACAATTCCCTTTATTTAAATTTAACATCCTTGCTTCAGAGTAAAGTATCTCATTTTCAAGCATGGTGTAAAGTTCAATCATATCGTGATCACTCACCCCTAAACGTTCCTTTACGAAAAAGATTATTAATTAGCCCTTTCTCATTACATAATACCAGATGTAAAATAGCCCGTCCTCTAGTAGGCTGCTTTACATAATGCTCCATAAAACCATCGCTGACAGAATCCAGAAACTCATCTTTCACAGCATTCGTGCTCAATTGGTTTACCCAGTCTATATGGAGATTGACGTCAGCCATGATTACTGCATTGCCCATGCTACATGCATCTGTCATTTCCTGATTAATACCATGCCCCACAATACCACTATTTTATGGTGGGCGATAAGCAACTCCAAGCAGAATATTCTGTGCTTTGCTGTTTCTTAGCTCTGAACAAACAGCTCCTTACAGTGCTCTTCCGAGATGAGATCCTCCCTTCTTAATGGACTGATCCTATCCCTTATTATGAGCTCACCTCCACCTGCATTTCCTTTTTGCCTGTCCTTCCTGTATGCTGAATTTCCTTGAATATTCAGTACCGAGTATTGGTCGACATGTAGCCATGTTTCTGTGAGGGAAATTATATCCTTCCATTTAGCTTTTGTTGTGCCTTTCGATCATCTATCTTATTGCGAATCTTGTGCTCCTTCAGAACGAATGACTTTATTTTTTTATGTTGACATCATTGCGCATTCGAATCATACTTATACTCAATGCTCTGCTTTGTTCTACTGCATTCTGGTCTCACTACTAAATCCGGTTACCAACTTTACTTTCCTCAAATCATCCCATCAGATTCCCACCCACTGAGAAGCAAGTTTAAATCCACCCCAACAGTGGTAGTAGCAGCAAATCTCCGTTCAAGCATATGAACCTCAGTCCTATTGAGATGTAACCGTTCCAGCATTTACAGGAAACACCTGCCCCAGAACAGGTACCAATGACGCTGAAACCTGATGCTCCCCCTCCTGCCACAGTTCCCTCAGCCACGTATTTAACAGATCTACCATCTTATCCCTATGCTCACTGGCACTTACACTTGGAGTAATCCTGAAATTACTGCTCTTGAGGCCCTGCCTTTAACTTCCGTTCCTAACTCTCTGAAATCAGTTTTCAGGACCTAATCCCTCTCGCTTCCTATGTTGTTGCTACCAATGTGGACAATGACTTCTAGTTGATACGTCTGTCCTACCCCCAACCCCTCGCTCCACCATGGCCAACCTCCCCCAACCCCCACCCCGCCCCATCTCGAACATATGCTGCAGCCGCTCTGCAGCATCCCTGACGTTGGCATCAGGGAGACAACACACCAAAATTGTGTCACGTTTACTGCAGCACAAACACTTGCTTGATCCCTGGACTATGGAATCCACTATCACTATTGCCTGTCCATCATTCTTCCTCCACACCCCCTCTTCTCCCAGTGCAGCTAAGCTGCCCGTACTGTTACAGTCTTTGCTCTGGCTGCAGCTGCCTGAGCCCTCATCAGTATCCAAAATAGAAAACCGATTGCAAGCAGGACAGACGCAGGGGATGCCCAAACTACCTGCCTGCCTCTGTTAGACTGCCTGGTGGTCACTCAATCCCTCTCTGGCTGCGGGATTCTGACTTGAAGTTTGGCCACATTCCTAAACTTGCTATCCACGTAGTCCTCTGCCTGGTGACAATGCCTACAGATGCGTTTGTCAGGAACATATGGTACGTTCATGACTTCAAACCTATGGCATGATGTACCCTTAACTTCTCTGAGCAAACCTGTCATCCGGTAACTCTAAGACCTATTTATTAGGCTTAAGGTAAATGGAATGAGCAGAATAAATTACTACCTTTGCTAAACTTCAGCTAACTTTATCTTACTTTTGTTTATGTTAGTACTTAATTTCATCTTGACTTGATTTCACTTTACTCCCCTATTGCTGGTGTTCCTTACTGAAATCTTAGAAGCTACTTCTTTATAAATGGTGCATTTTTCTCGACGTTTAAGCTATTTAAACACACACCCTAATAGCCGCTTCTCACCAACAAATAAGCTTATAGTTTTCTTGTGATGTCGCTCCTGGCTATTTTCTTTAACTGGGTCCGCTGCCCGAGTAGAGGTGTGCCCCTCCAGTCGGGCTGTCATCGCTCCCGGAAAGGAGTTTACACAGCAATTACCCACCTTACTTGCAAATCGCAATTCAGCTCCAATACCAAGCTTCAGGTGCATCAGCCCTCTGGTAGGCAACATTTCAACAATAATTTTCTTCAATGATTGATGTTATTTCACTCCTTAAATTTAGCAATCCTTCCCAAATCAATTTTGGATAATCAACTTATATTGGTCGGGAAAATAGAGAAAGAGAGAATGCATAGTATATCAGCTCGTTGATGGCGATAAACTTTTCAGCTGGAGATTTGATGTTGGCAGGTTTTTACCAACACTGAGAGGAAGGAGAATATTGATAAGGTTGAGCAACCTTGTGAAAATCGGAAAAATAAGCCATGTTCTTATTACTGTTTGGTAATCTGAAGATTATATTTGCAAATAAGATAATTCTAACTTTCCAGTTAGTGCGTGAACTGTCAGCAAACACTGTGTATCGGTCGTCCTTGGGTCATTCTTCGGTGCCATTTCGGATAAAGTGTCCTAGCCTACATTCCCCTGCTGCCATTGCATGACCAGAAGAACCGTACTGGAAGTATATTAAGTATATAATTATTTATTTTTGTTTGAAAAAGGTGTTTGCCTATATTATAAGAAAGAATCAAGGTGCATAATTCTAAGTGGGAACACACTTCCCCGGAATACAGTGTTATTTATCTGACTGTCGCTATTACTGACCTCATTTCCCTCTTTCCTACAGCGAACCTATTGACAATCAACATTCTCGCCAGATGAAATTGCGGCCTTTCCAAATCGATTGCGCTGTATGTTGTCCATGGCAACAGCAGATCTGCTGATCATGTTCTTCAATATCACATCACATTTGCAACAAACTCTTCCCACCTTCATTTCTCTCCTATACTGTCTTTAGCAAGTTAAATATGTACATGAATAATAATAACTAAGATATGTCAGCGTGGATTAATCTCCTTTACTTTTGACCGTCACACAGCGATGTGTTGTAAGAATTTTAAAATAAAGTATTGCATTGTGAAAACTGCTACATTGATCGTAACAACGATCTCTGTGCTGATCTATTTGGAGTATATATCATTCTGGATCGCCTATTAAAATAAACTGATTATCAACAATCTTCACTGGGGTTTCTTCCCTTGCGCGGACCTTTTTATTTATCAACTTCCGGGGTAGCGGACATTTGGTTCGGAAGAATTTCCTCCCCATTGTTTATTTATTTTTTAATTATTGTTTAAATGTTTGACCATCAGGTGCTTTTTAACAGCTACCAGAGCCCACAGGGGCTTCCGGACTCTCAACAGTAAGAACCGGAATGACCCACAGGTGGAAAACCGAGGTAAATCTCTTATTTCCCTTTCACCATATCAGACAGTTTTATAGTGTTGTAGTTTCAGCTTGTCTGTTCTACAACGAACAACTTAGCCATGCATTAACGATCGGATTTTACATGTTTGCCATACATCGCCTCTCAAACAGGTTGTTTGTTGATGTACTTGAGTTCCTGTACAAACTTGTGTTTATGTACCTGCAGAAGCTAAATGCAGGGAAGATTTGAAGATAGCAGTTAGATCTGTTTCGGCGGTCATTTCGACATTGGTTAGAAAAGTGAAAAACTTAACCGAAGTGTCCATTATAACCAGAGTTCAACTTATGCCCCTGTTTTCATTTACATTGCCTGTTTTGGGGCAAATGTGTAAACAAATTGTTCTTGTGAAATTGTAAACATTTCCTCCATTCCCGGCCTTGCGGTGTTTGCAGCTTTCCCTCGGAAAGACCCCTATTAAGACAACACAATGACAATCAACATTCAGAGAAAACAGTCAGAATTCAGTTTTCGCTGTGGACCTGGAGGAGGGGCAATGTGCACTATCTACGTTCTGTTTCAGGTGCTTGAATATCATGAACGAGTATAGCAGGCCTACTGTGGTCGTCGCATAGCCTGAGGGTCAAAGCAAGTATGTCATGCGATGTTATCAGGAAACTGCAGGTTCGACTCTTGCTGAGATGGCTTTACGCAAATAAATCTCACCCAGCTGAAACCAAACCTCGTTAAGGCTCATGAGCTGCCGATTCTGCTTTTCCACCCAAGTATTTCCGCTTCATTATTCAACAATATTTCACGCAGTTTTCTGAGTTTGTTGAGCACCCGTTTATACCGTGTTTATGTTCTAACCAATCAACATCACCTAATTAAACTGGATAAATTATGTGTGTTTCCGAGCTTTGAGTCAGTGGGTTAAATTTAAAGTGTTTTCAAGTCAGGGAGCTGATGAAAGATGATAATCACGCCTTTAGCCTTTTTCTACTCTCCCAGTCCATGTAGAAATGCAACCCATGTATCATGGGAACCTGCCATTCAGAAGGATGCCAATCAGCCCAGTGAATGTGTGCTTGCTTTTGGAAACAGATGTCCATTTTGTTCCACAATGTAGATCTGCTGTGCACCATTTAAAGCAAACATTCAACCCACGGTCTTTCGTTCAAACGTCAAGCTGCCTTTATTTTTACACCGCTGGGGAGATAATCTCTGCAGATAATCGATGAGACTTCTCCAATAATTGAAGCAGTTTATATACTATTCTAATTGTGTTGCAATCACAATGCGGCCTCGATCAGAACTGATAGCATTAAGAAGGAATGGAATTTATTTCACCGCAGCAATGACACAGGATTATACCATCATGGTACCTAATTCAGAAATGGAGTTGGCAATTGTCACAACCAAATGTCCCCAGGCAAAATCCTATCGCCCCTGTCACAGAAGGACAGGTTTTTATTAACATAAATATAATGTTTGGAGACAGCAAGAGCTCACCTTAGTAAGACCTATTGTTTTCATTTGTGGAAATTAAATCAGCATGAGCAGGTCTGTCCAGAACAGTCTTGCTGGATCAAAGTGGGTGTTCAGCACCAATTACCCGGCAATATCTTCTCAGGAGATGTGTTTGTAATATCCTATAAGCTTGGCATCTGGGAACCATTGTTAGCCCATAATCGCTGTAGTGTTTTAAAGACCCACTTCAAGACCTCCTTTTGATGCTTGGCTGTCCTGCTCAAGTAAGCCAACCTAATCATAAGATGCTCCGGGGCTTCTGCCCCGTTGTGGTAATCAGCCAAAAATTTTGTTGAACTCAGATTGTACCCTATGTCTTGTAATTTCACTGGATATTGGTTCTCCAACAACAAGTTTCGCTGTTCCTTAAGCAATGGCTTTGTTCTTACCTTTCCCCATTTCTTCCTACATGCTACACATGCTACAATTCCCCAACCCATAGCAAACAGTAGCTGTAACGTTACCAAGACATGGGAGATAATTCGGGTACAAGGCGAGGATTCAACACTTAGAATGGAGTTCCAGTTTCACTTCCACCAACTTCTGGCCATTACATGCTTTGAAAATTCTTTCCTAAAATCGTTAGGCCCTGTTTCAAACGTGGTGCCATTGCACTATCCTGCTTAAACTCTCCTTAATTTCTTGTAAGTGTTCAGGGAATGGGGAACAGGTGCTCCCACGGTGACTTAACAATGTTCCAAGTCCTGTCCTCTTTTATCTGTAACATTTATAGAAATCAGCCCCCTCAATTTTATGCACACCAGTCTAGTATGTCCAATAGTAACAGGGATCTGGGGTTTAAAGCCAAAATTTGGCATTGTGATATTACACGAAAGGCCTGCTTGTTCATATTCAACTTCAAAGGTAGCGATGTTTTACCCAAATCTGCTCTTTACCCTGAGTGACAATAGTAATGATCAGTGTTGGATACTTCCAACATGCAACCCCTTGTCATGTTATAGCCTCAGTCGTCCTGTGTGCGCTGGACCGCTCTGTGTGTGCATATGGTTAATCTGCCTTTCCGGTAACACCCGCTCAGGGACACTACCCTAATTGTACAATTCTTCTTAAACGTATAGGTGGCAATGTCTATGGCCTCGGCGTTCAGGCCACGGTATCATAATTGGTTCAGTTCTTAACAGTCCACAGTCTTGTTTAGATTGTGCCCAAACCCCTTCTATCACCTCACAAAGTGGCCACTTGCGGTCCTTGCTTCAATCTCGACTTAGGGCTTTTGCTCTGGATCTTTTTGCTATTGGGTCTTTTAACCAAGGTCCCTCCACATTAATCTCATGTCTTTAACATCTGTTGGTTTTGTTCATTCAGTATATCTAATGCTAAGATTGTCCCATCCATGTTTTCACAAGCCCGCAAATTTACCAGAAGTATTATACTCCCCATCATGAATAATTGTGCTAGCCCTAGACTAACGTGTTTCCCTCTCCAACTCCCTGTATTAAGATGGAATGTTTGGTGAGCGCAAGTTTCAAATTAGCTATGGACTCTAAGGATCTTGTGTCTATTAGCACATTGCACTGCCGCCCCCCTAACAGCGTCACTAAATATACTAGGGGTTATTCATCCTGTGCGGGGGCCACTGCTACCTATTGTTTCTGACTCAGGGCTTTGATTATCTCTGTCAGTTGTTTCTTGTTCATGACCTTCATGCTGGATATTTGTCCATTTGGAGGCACTAACAGTTGTTTGGTGACCTGTCTTGCTTTGACTCTCCGAACGACCAACTATCCTTTGCCTCATGGCCCTACTTGCTGCTGTTCCTACGCTTTCTCCTATTGTGCTTTCTTTGGCAATTGACACTAATTGCGCCAATGTCCTGGACCGGTGTAATTATAGCAAGTCTCACTTATTCCTTCTGTTTTTGCTCCATCTGCCACTGACTCTGCTGTGGCTAGTTTAGCCTTCGGTTCATTGCCTATATCCGCAGCCCATCTAACCAAGAAGTCATAATCTTCATGGTGACGAGACCCATCATTATTACGACCTAATCTGTTTTTCTCAGTCCGTCATTAAATATTTTTAAGAATGCTGCATCGCTCTTTGCTGTGTCTCGTATGCCTGAGTATACTACGTAATATATCCATTTTCTCTCACCATAGGCGTGTGCTGATTTCCTTTTATTCTTTGTTACTCGCATTATCATACCTGAATTCACTGGCACCACACCCACTGACGTAGTCACTGATGTTTTAAAATGACCAAACGCTGCCTGAGATCCTTGGATTGCCTTCGGTGATGGCAGCGCACCAGCTCATCGCCAATTCCTGCCAATTTATCTTAGACATTTTAGCTGATACCTGACTGGCTATGAGCCAATTATAAAATTGCTAAGTTATTCACAATTCTCTCAACTTGTCCCAAGCAAGTGAATTGCTATGCTGCAGGTTGTTGGGCGGGCTGAAGGTGAGGGGAATTCGGTGGGGGGGTGAAGGGTGGTGGGGCGCAGTTTTCGTAACCTTCCCAATAATTTGTTTTTGGCACATGGTGATACATGTTCTTCTTAATCGGACCCATCCTCGTTAGCCTTGGTAATCCGTGGGCCTGGGCAAAACTCATACTTTAAGTGATGCCAGTCTGGCAGCACCGTCAAAGAGCGGAGTCGGATGTTTTCATCTGTGTCTTTTTTTCATACTTTTACGCATCACTCTTTATATCCCAATCATCTGGACCTGTGGACCTTATGATGGGGCTGTTGGTAGGACCGGGTAAATGTTAGCTAGGGCAGATGTTTTCCATGCATTTTGCTCACGTCCCATTATGCCCCCTCTTTTAACAAAACTTTTCTTCTTGAAGTAAATCAAAAATTGCTGGCAAAATTCAGCATCTCTGACAGCATCTGTGGCGAGGATGACAGAGCTAACATTTCGAGTTCCTCTTACTCTTCATTGGAACCAAAGCGAAGTAGAAATGTTGCTAAATTGAAGCTGATTAAGGGAGTGGGGTTGGACAGGTGAAGCTGAATATAGAGGCAGTGATAGCTGGAGGCAAAGGAGTGATTGCCAAGGATGTCATAAAGAAAAGTTCAAATGTGTGTTGACGGTAGTGATATTAGATAAAGGGTTTGCTAATGGCGACATTAAATGTAGAAAGCAGGATGAGAAAGTGACAGATTGGGGGTGGGGTGGGGGGAGGGGATCTAAATAGACTGAAAGGTGGGGATAAAACAATGTGGAAATAAATTGCAAAAATAATAATGGGAATATTTGCGAAAAGAAAACATTATATATAAATATATATTATATATATATATAATTATTAGAAAAAATGGGATAAAAACGGAATGGAGGAGAGATTGGAAGATCTGAATTTCTTGAACTCAATGTTAAGTCTGGAAGGCTATAACGTGCCTAGTTTGCAGATGAGGTGCTGTTCCTCCAGTTTGCACTGGAACATTGCCGCAGGCCAAGGGCGGAGATGTTGGCATGAAATCATGAAGGTGGAGTGTTGAAATTGCAAGCGACAGGGTGGACTAGCTGATGGTTGCAGACAGACCAAAGGTATTCTTCCTTTTCTTCCTTTTGTTTCTTTTCTTTTTTCCACCATGCCTACTGTTTCCCTATTGGGTCATCTTGATTCCAACACTTCTTTCCCGTTTTTGATCTGAGTTCCTCATTCTTTTCTCCTAAATATCTAGTTAACAATTCCTCTGGAGACAACTCGATTTGTAACTTATTTCTCGCAGCCATTGGTGGTTTGGGTTATTTGGTGTCAGCGGTACGCCTCTTCTTTGCTTCCTCCCGAGGTGAGTGAGTTACTTGAAACTACTTCCGAGGATCTTGCTGTACACGTTTCAACCAAAACCTTGCCGACTGATTGAGGTTTGAGGTCCTTTTTATCCCAGGACGGCGGATCGTGGGTTTTGTCCTAATTATGCGTGGCAACATTAAGGCACTCATATAGTGGTTCAATAATCACTCATCCATTTCCCTTGTTATTGGCTGGATCCCGTCTTCATCGCCAATTTGTTGTAGAATACATTAAAGCAAGGCTCAACACAGGGCCTTTAATCAAATGTCAAGCAGCCTTTATTTTTTTTTTTGAGAGACAACCTCTACATGTAAATCAGGAGACTTCTCCAACAACACAGACTATAAAGCAGTTAAACGCTATTCTAATTGCATTGCAATCACAGTGCCGCCTACACCAGAACTGATGCCATTAAAAAGGGCTGGAATTTTGGACATCACAACAGTGACATAGGGTAATGACCATCATGTAATCTAACTCAGAAATGGATGAGACAATTGTCATAATCAAATGGCCCCAGGTGAATTCCAACCCCTTGTCATGGAAGGAGAGAAATCCTCAACACAAATATCAGCATTGGAGCCAAGGACAGCTCATCTTGGTCGGCTCCATTGTTTACAGTTGTCAAAATAACATCAGCATAACTTCTGTCCAGGACAGGCTTGCAGGATGAAATTTGTTGCTAAGCACCGATCATCCAGCACGATGTCCTCAGGGAATGTGTTTGTGATTCTCATTAATGAAACGTACCGTGTAACTCACGCGTCTGCAAAGAAGTTGCTTTGTTGCTTTTGCATCTAATAAGTTTAGCGTTCGAGAACCATCTAAACTGTATAACTTCTGGATGGTTGGAAAGTCCCACTTCCTGTTCCATTCGACCATTCTCGAGCCTTTTCCAATGGGACAGGTGGATGCCCTTCAGTCAACTCGCCAGTCGTTTTCCAGAAGACAGAAGGACGCACAATCTGACAATACTTGAGCTTGTTATACAAGAACAGGAGGAGGCCATTCAAACTTTTTCAATCCTGTTAGGCAGCAGCAGGAGGAGGCCACTCAGTTCCCTGCATCATGTTACAGTGGAAAAGGAGGAAGACATTCACCCCCCTCTTCATCATGTTTCACAGGAGGGGGCCATTTAGCGTTAAGAATTCTTCACTAGAGCTGGAAGGGAACATTCCTTGCTTGCCTCTTAAAAGGGCACGTGTACATGCCAATCAGCCACAACTTGAACCTGTTACACTGCAACAGAGGACGCCATTCAAAACCGTGTTATCATTTTTACATAGAAACAGGAGGAATCTACTCAACCCCTCTTGATCGTGCTCTACAGAACAGGAGGAAGCCATTTAGCCCGCTCTCGAGCCTATTACACAAAAGCCAGGAGGAGTTAAGAGAACTTTTCACGTGCATTTTAAACAGAAACAAGGGAGTCAGTTCATCAACATCCTGACTGTTATACAGAGAGAGACGGAGGCAATTCAGTCCATCCAGAGCCTTCTGCACAGGAGGCCATTGGCTCGCCTATCGTGTATGTTAGAGAAGAAAATGAGGAAGGACCATTTGGACCTACTTGAGCCAGTTACACATGAATACTAAGTAGACTAGATTTTGAACAGATCCATCAAAACTGCGCATCCATGAGGCACAGTGGGTAATCAGCAACAGCAGATTGTCCTCGAAGCATTGTAGCACGAGTCTCCTCAGACATCCTCATCCTCAATGATGGAGGAGCCGAGTACATCGGTGCAAAAGGTCAGGCTGAAGCATTCGTAACAATCTTCAGCCCGATGTGAAGAGTGGATGAATCATCTTGGCCTTCTCCGGAGGTCCCGAGCATCACAGATGCCAGTCTTCAGCCAACTCGATTCACTCCACGTGCTATCAAGAAAACGCTAAATGCATTGGATACAGCAAATACTATGGGCCCAGACATAATTCTGGCAATAGTAAAGAAGACTTGTACTCAAGAACTTGCGGCGAACCTAACCAAGCCCCACCAGTATGGCTACAACACTGGCATCTAGCCAGCTATGTGAAAAATTGCCCACATGTCCTGTGGACAAGAACCAAGGCAAATCGAAACCAGCCAATTACCACACCATCAGGGTGCTCGCCATCTTCAGTGAACTAATGGAATTGGTTTTGAGCAGTGCTTTGAAATGGCATTTGTTTAGCAATAACTTGCTCAGGGATGCCATGTTTGGGTTCTGCCAGTTCCATTCAGCTCTTGACCTCATTATAGACTTTGTTAGAACATGAAAAGAGCTGAATTACCGAGGTTAGGTGGCAGTGACTGCCCTAACAAAAACTGGTGAAAAGGCACCATTTGACCGAGTGTGGCATCAAGGTGCCCTAGCAAAACTGGAGTCAATGAGAATCAGAAGGAAAAATTTCACTGGTTAGAGTCATACCTACCACCAAGGAAAATGGTTAGAGTTGTTGGAGGCCAAGTCATCTCAGCTTGAGGATATCACTTCTTCATTATTCTGTCCTCAGCTCAATAATTCCAACTGTTTCATCAATGAACTGCCTTCCATCATAAGGCTTGAAAATTGGATGCTCCTAGGTGATTGTGCAATGTTGAGCACCTTTCACGACTCCTCAGATTCTGAATTATTTCATGTCCAAATGCACCAAGTTCTGGACAGTGCCTATGCTTGGGATAACATGCGCCACACAAGTGTCGGGCAGTGTTCAACTCCAACATGAGAAAATCCAACAATCGCCTCTTAATGTTCAATGGCAACCATCACTGATTCCCCCATTATAAATATCCTGGCAACACCATTGACCAGTTCAAAAACAGAATTACCTGGAAAAACTCAGCAGGTCTGGCAGCATCGGCGGAGAAGAAAAGAGTTGACGTTTCGAGTCCTCATGACCCTTCGACAGAACTTGCGTTCGAGTCCAAGAAAGAGTTGAAATATAAGCTGGTTTAAGGTGTGTGTGTGGGGGGCGGAGAGATAGAGAGACAAAGAGGTGGGGGGGGGGGGGGTTGGGGGGGTGTGGTTGTAGGGACAAACAAGCAGTGATAGAAGCAGATCATCAAAAGATGTCAACGACAATAGTACAATAGAACACATAGGTGTTAAAATTAAAGTTGGTGATATTATCTAAACGAATGTGCTAATTAAGAATGGTTGGTAGGGCACTCAAGGTATAGCTCTAGTGGGTTTTTTTTATATAATGGAAATAGGTGGGAAAAGGAAAATCTTTATAATTTATTGGAAAAAAAAGGGGAAGGGGGAAACAGAAAGGGGGTGGGGATGGGGGAGGGAGCTTACGACCTAAAGTTGTTGAATTCAATATTCAGTCCAGAAGGCTGTAAAGTCCCTAGTCAGAAGATGAGGTGTTGTTCCTCCAGTTTGCGTTGGGCTTCACTGGAACAATGCAGCAAGCCAAGGACAGACATGTGGGCAAGAGAGCAGGGTGGAGTGTTGAAATGGCAAGCGACAGGGAGGTTTGGGTCATTCTTGCGGACAAACAGCAGGTGTTCTGCAAAGCGGTCGCCCAGTTTACGTTTGGTCTCTCCATTGACCAGTTACTGGGCTAGCCATATAATCACTGTGGCTACAAAAGCAGGTCAGAGGTTTTTGATGTTGAGAAGATTAACTCACCTCCTGGCTCCACAGATACTGTCCTCCATCTACAAAACATAAGTAAGGAGTGTGATGGAAAACTCCTCACTGACCTAGATGATTGCAGCTTCCTGGTCACTCAGGAAGTTTGTCAAGGTATAGAGCAAATCAGCATACACACATTCACTCTCTCCACCACCGACTCACAGCAGCAGCAACGTGTACCACCTGTAAGATGCACTGCAGGAACTCACCAAGCTTCCTTTCACAGCACATTCCAACACACATGATCAATGCCATCTAGAAGGGCAAGGGCAGCAGATAGATGGGGACACAATCATTTGATCTTGCCCTCCAAGACACTCACCGTCCTGACTTGGAAACATATTGTTGTTCCTTCACTGTCCCTGGGTCAAATTGGTGGAACGCCCTTCTTAACAGCACTGTGGGTGTGCCTACACCACATGGACTGCAGAGTTTGAAGATGGCGGCTGACCAACATCTTCCAAGGGCAACGAGAGAATGGCAATACATACTGGCCTGGCCAGCGAAATCCGCATCCCATGAATGAATAAAAAAGAACACAGTTTCTAAGTTCATGGCCTAGCATATCCCCCACTCCAGCATCAGAATCAAGGCGGGGGATCAATGAAGAGTGCAATAGGGCATGCTAGCAGCAGCCCTAGGCATACCTAAAAATGAGCTGTCAAAATGGTTAAGCTATAAAAGAGGATTATTTGCATGCTAAACAGCAGAAATAACAAGTGATAGGCAGAACAAAATGACCCCACAACCAATGCATCAGATCTAAGATCTACAGTCCTGCCAAACACAGTCCTGAATGATGGTGGACAATTAAACAACTCACTTGAGGATGAGGACCCACAAATATCCCCATGATCAATGATGGAGGAGCACAGCACATCAGCGCAAAATGTAAGGCTGTAGCATTTACTCCATACTTCAGCCATAAGTGCTAAGTTGATTATCCATCATGGCCTACACCAGAGGTCCCCAGCTTCACAGGTGCCAGTCTTCAAACAATTTAATTCACTCCACATGAAACCAAGAAACAGCTGGAGACACTGGAGAGTGCAAAGCCCATGGCCCTGATAGTATTGCGCCAATAGTACTGAAGAATTGCACTCCAGAACTTGCCACGCTCCTAGTGAAGCTTTCACAGTACCGCGTCAACACTGGCACCTAACCAGCTATGTGGAACGTTGCCCAGATATATCCTGTAAACAAAATGCAGGGCAAATCCAACATGGCCAATTACCGCCCCAGAGTCTATTCTCCTTCATTAACAAGTAATGGAAGGGGTTATCGACAGTGCATTCAAGCAGCACTTGCTTAACAGTAACCTCCTCACTAACCCCGAGTTGGGGTTCAGCCAGGGCGGCTCAACTCTTCACCTCATTGCAGCCTTAGTTCAAACATGGACAAAAGAGCGGAACTCACTATCTAAGTTTAGAGTGACTGCCTTTGACACTGAGGCCTCATGTGGCAGAGCGTGGCATCAATGAACACGATCAAAACTGGAGTCAATTAGAATCAGGAGGAAAACTCTTCCCTGATTGGAGCAAAAACGAAGATGGTTGTGGCTCTTTGAGGTCAGTCAATTCAGCTCCAGGACTTCACTGCAAGTGGTCCTCAGGGTGATTTTATCAACCCAACCATCTTCAGCAAATTCATCAATGAACTTCTTTCCATCATAAGGTCAGACGTGGGGATTTCACGATGTTCATCACCATTCACAACTCATCAGATATTGAAGCAGCCTATGTCAAAATGCAGCAACACCTGGTCAAGATTCGCACCACACAAGTGTCAGGCAATGATATTCTGCAACAAGAGAGTATCCAAACATCATCCCATTCTTATCAATGACATTGGCATCAGTGAATTCACAACTGTCAACATTCTGGGGGTGGCCATTGATCAGAAAGTGAACAGAACTCGACTTATAAATACTTTGGCCAGAAGTGCAGGTCAGAGGCTACATATTGTGCAATATGTAACTCAATTCATGACACCACAAAGCCTGTCCACCTTCTACAAGACACAAAGCAGGTGTGCGGTGAAATACTCCCCACTTTGAAGAATGAGTGCAGCTCCCACAAAACTCAAGAAGATTGGCAGCAGGGCAAAGCAGCCCTTTGATTGGCATCACATCCGCAAATATTCACTCACTCCTTCACGGTGCACAGTAGCATCGGTCTGTACCATCTACAAATGCACTGCAGAAATTCACCACGGCTCATTCGACAGCACCTTCCAAACCCAAGACCACTACCATCTAAAAGGAGAAGGGCATCAAATCGATGGGAATACCAAAACCTGGATGTTCCCATCCAAGTCACTCATCATCCTGACTCGGAATATATCGCCGATTCTTCACTGTCGCTGGGTCAAAATCCTGGTATACCCTCCTTAACGGCACTGTGTGTACACCACATGGAATACAGCGGTTTAAGAAGGCAGCTCACCATCACCTTTGCAAGGGGAATTAGGGATGATCAATAAATGTTGACCCAGCACGCCCAGCTCACATCCCATGAACAAATGAAAGAGACAATGTTCAGGTGCCCGTTCAGCCCACAGTCGAGTACGTTACACCGGAAGAGGAGGCCTCCCACTCACCACACCCCACCAGCACCACCTCACCCTCGCAACTTCCCACCAGTTTGATCTGTTGAACAGGAACAGCCTGAGTCCACTCACAACCTTCGCAAAATTCTTAAACAGAAAGGAATGCCCATTCTTCCCCTCTTGAGTCTGTTACACAGAAAGAGATGAAGGCCGCTAATACCAGCGCGGCCTCGTTACTTGGGAACAGGAAAATGTAATTCAGCCTCCTCTGCAGCCTCTTTCACAGTAACTGACAAGTTCCATTCAGCACCTCCCCTGCCTGGAACATTGAAACACGAAGAAGTTCCCTTATGACCTCCAGATCCCGGTACACAGGAACAAGAGGAGTTAAGCCTTGTATTATTTTCGTCACGCCTAACCTTGACTGCTGATGTACTCTCTATCCGTTCCTATCAACGGCTGCTTATCATTTCGCATATTAATACCTTTTTCTCTTGCTTGCCTTTGCTCTCTGATTTAACACATCTTTCCTAATATGGTCTTTACACCCACTATTGAGTTTAAACTCCTCCCTACTTCGCTCGATAGTTGACCCCAGCACTGATCAGGTGTAAATTGCCCCAACGGCACAGCTCCACTTTCCCCATTACTAGTGTCAATGCCCCCAAAAATGGAACCCAGCTACCACAGTGTTCATTAAGCCACGTACATATTTTTCTAGTCCTATTTGCCCTTTGCCAAACTCCACGTGGCTCAGGAAATAATCCAGAAAGCATTACCTTCGAGGTTCTGATTCTTAATATTGTGCCTATCTCGTCACACTGATTAGGCATTACCCCCTTCCTTGTCCTGTCATGGGTACGCACAAGGAACACAACGACTGAATCCTCTCCCCTCCATCTGCAATTTGCTCTCCAGCACTTAGCAGATCATCCAAACCTTCAAACAAGGCTGGCAAAACAGAATTCGGGAGTCCAGTTCTTTACTGCAGCGTCAATCCCTCTCACTATACTGTTCTCTACTGCCACCACACTCCTTTCATCCCCTCCCCACTGGTATATCTTCCTGTACCACGGTGCCATCGGCAGTCATCTCAGCCATGCTGCAGCCTCCCTCTCACCCAAAGAAGCTGACAGACACTTAGACCTGATGGACAATTGTGCAGCTTTAGGCTCCTGAGTTCCCTTACCTGCCTCATTGAAGTCATGCCCTGGCTCTACTTCTGAATCGCAAGACCATATCCGAAAAGTTGTCACTGCCTCCTTGTACAAAATTAGAAAGTGCTTACCGAATGGAGTGTCTGAATCGGTTTGTCAGTCTGCATTATTTGGAGTGTGTGTATCAGTCAGAGCTTGTGTACCTGTTAGAGGGTTTTTATCGATTCAGGGTTCTGTGTCATTGGGTTGTCGTTATTGGCTGGAGTGTCTTTATTAATTAGAGGGTCATTGTCAGTCAGAAGGTCTTTATCACGTCGTGTGTCTATATGGGTTGGAGCATCGACATGGGTTGAAGTTTCTGTATAAGGTTTAAGGTCTGTATCAGATGAGGGTTTTATATGTTGGAGGGTCTGTATTGGTTTAAGGTTCTGTATCAGTTGTACGTTCTGCATCAAGTAGAGTGTATATATCTTCTGCTGGGGCTCTATCCATTGGGTCTGAACCAGTTGGAGGATCTTTATCGAAGAGAGAGTCTGTATTTGTGTAGGGGTCTGTCACAGTTAAAAGGTTTATAACTGTTGCAGGGACTGTATCGGTTGAAGGTCATTTATTTATGAGAGGGTCTGTATTGAATGGAGCATCAGTAACAGCTGGACGACCTGTATAAGTAGATGTCTCTGTATCAATTGCAGGATCTGTTCGACAGTTTGCATCGAAGGTCTTTATTTGTTAGAGGTTTTGGTTCGGTTGGAGACTCTATTTGTTCGAGGGTCTGCAACGGCTTTTGCATCTTTGCCAGTTCTTTCAGGTGTTTTGAATGGTTTTTATTCTTTTAGCGGGGTGTTGTTGTTGAAGCTTCCCACTGGGTTAAAATGTGTTACTAGTTTGAGGAGCTGTGTTAGATTCCGATGTGGAATCATACTGTGGAGTTGTATTACATTCGGATTTTATATGATTTTAATTCTGATTTGAATGGTCAGAACTTATACTTTTTAATCCATTCACTGATTATCCCCAGGTAAAGAGGCCAGCTCTATCCCAGAGTGCGAGAGAAGAGACCAAAAAGAGACGATCACATCGTAATTCAATTACTGAATGCTCACACTCGAGTGAAGGACATCACTTATTCAATATGAGATCTAGAGATGGGATAAATGGTGTTTCAATGCGAAGCACTCTTGCTGAGGGAGAACAGCTTCTAATTTCATTAGGTAATAAACGTGATGGGAATTGTTCAGTCTTTGGAACTGGCAACTCAATCTCTGAAATAAACACATTCCTTCACTGAACTCGATGTGGTAATCTGTTTGCTTAATTATATATAAAAAAAGCCTAAACAACTTGAGCAATGTTGTAACTTTAATACCTCTAGAGAGAGTAGAAATGAAAGGCTTCGGGAATGTATCATTTCAGAGCTTAATATCGAGAGATCGCCTGTAGCATGAACAGATATATTGCTTCACAGTGAAAATGCTGGAACAAATTGATATGGCAAATTGAATATCCTACTTAATCCTTGCTGTTACTGGTAACCCTTGTATGTATTTATAAACATTAAAGTTGCGTAAATCTGTGTGTGACTAAAATAGTTGTACGCTGATCTAATGGTCAGCTATATACAGATATCCGATCCAATGTATCATTTGCTTAGTTTAAAAAGCCTTGAAATATCGCTGTGGGTATTTTATATCCCTTACCTGATAATGAACCTCTGTTTTATTTTTGTTTGTTTTTTGACTTACTAGTTCTGTGAATTATCAGGTTATTGCATTTAGTGAAAAAAAAAATGCATGATGTTAATTCAGTCCTCCTGATGGAAAACTCTGTAACGCATGGAATTGGAAGAGGTCAGAGTGAAATCACACTAAGTGTTTGTCATTAACCAGAGTGGGATGTTGAAAACTAGTGATCATGTATTACTAGGAGCATTAGTCTTTGTAGAATTTAACTGAGTGTGGGTCACAAACCAGAGTGGATTGCTTGACCACAGGGGTCATGCATGACTGTGAGTATTTGTCAGTGTAGAATTGTACTGAGTGTGTGTCACTAACCACAGTGGAATACGTGATCCCAGTAACCATGTACTACTGGGAGTATCTGTCGATGTGAAATTGAACTGACTGTGCATTACCCGACTCCAGTGAAAATGGCATTATAGAATTGTAATGCCTGTGCATCACTAGCCAGAGTAGAATAAGATGGTTCTACATTCGAAACCTGTGTTTTTTTCTAAATTGTTGGTTGGTGAGTGATCTTTCTATTCTGTGGTCCAGACTGTCTTTTACCAATGTAATAGATTGAAAGCAGGGAAAGATTTGTTGTTTGAAGATATTTGATGATGAGTGTACTAAGTGTCATGTATGGATCCATTTTTTTTTCTGTTTCCTAGTGAATTGCTCCAACAGAAACACTTTTAATATCGTTCGTGGTATTTAAACAACCCGGCAACACCGTTACATAATTCCAGTTCACTTTGTGCTTTGTTCACTTCCATTGTTATAGAAATTAACTCCAATGCTTTGTGTTAATTTAATGGGTCTTGTTAACCTGTGCCTCTACTTTAAATTATGTGCAAATATATTCAGGACTGCTACACTTCTCTACGCATTCAGACACTTGTTTTCCCATCAGTATTTTAAAAACAGATTATCATGATCAAAATTACGCTTAGCTATATTGAAAATAATATACCATCAAAATGTCCACTGTGCAGGCTTATTCATTATATTCCATAATTTAACCAGGGATTTTGTTGTATTCTTCGTCTTCTTTTTTGTAAATTTGGATTTGTCCGTACATTTTGATAATCTTTTTCTGCCGTCTGGTCTTGATTCTGTCTCGGTGATGAGGACACAAAAAGAAAAAAACAATCACAGTGATCCCAGCGCTGATACTTGTGGAACACAAATCACCCCATTTCCACGAATCTGTGTAAAACATTTTAACCTCTACTCTCTGGTTTCTGAAAATTGCTTGTTGAACATTCTGCTGCATGTCCCTTCACTCCATTTTCCCTGAAATTAGTCATGAGTCCGTTATATTATAGCATATCTAATACCTTTAGAAAATCAAATTAGCATCCATCGTGCTAATCTCATTTATAATTTCTGATAATTATTCACGACGAAAATTCAATTAAATTAGTGAAGTTTAACCTTGATTTTAACTATGTTCTTCCGACCCTTTATTATATTCTGTGCTTGTAGATAATTTTCTATGAAATTTGGATTCCATTATTTATCCCAACACTGACAGTATGTTAACTGGTCCAACGTTCTTTGGACTAGTTCCATATCCTCTTTAATTATTTTATCAAACATCTGCCCTAAATTTATTCAGGGTTTTGGTTTGATTTCACTCAAGATTATTTTGGTATGTAATTACTCCCCTTGGAGATCTCTACCCCTTCTTCAGGCTCTGAATCCCCGTCCACTTGTTGTACCACAGGACGAGTGACTTAATTCCCTCTGAAATCGTTGCTGTGCTCCACAAGTCTATTTACAATTCTGTCCATGTCAGACTGCCTCTCTCTGCTCCACAGCCGAATAAACCAAATTTCCTCGAACTCACAGTGGGTGGAAGCTTTCCTGACAACTATGATAAGGCTGTTTTCTGGCAAGTTTCAGTCAACTATCTCCGAATGGACATTCGAGGGCGAATTGAATATCTTAGTTTCATGCTGAGCCTCCACTCTTCCTCAACAGCTCTGCCCTGGAAATCTAAATCCTTGCAGGAACTTCATCACAATTTTTGTACAAGGATCTTGTTGTAATGCAAAATTGTGTGGAGTTTGAATGTAAATATAGGAATATTCTACC
The DNA here is from genome assembly GCF_017639515.1 of Carcharodon carcharias. Classification (NCBI taxonomy): domain Eukaryota; kingdom Metazoa; phylum Chordata; class Chondrichthyes; order Lamniformes; family Lamnidae; genus Carcharodon; species Carcharodon carcharias. The sequence goes on along the minus strand of NW_024470595.1, from coordinate 2,561,030 downwards.
CTCAAATTGTCCCGCAGAGAGAGCCGGCATGTGTGATCGCTATGCTGCCTTTGTGTATAAAATGTGTAGCTATGTGTGTAGGGGACATGGAATATTATTTTTCCAAATGCTTCTTAGAGTCTTGGGTGCCTTTATGATTGCCTGTGTTCCAGTTCCTTCGTTAGTATTGAATTAACATTTTCAGCACATTGCTTCTAATTTCTGGCACCTTTCCCCTTCGCATGGCCCGTCTCCAACACTTCCCTTCCCTTCCTCAACACTTGACCTCAGTTTCTGCCGATATCTACTAAATGTTCAATGACTTCGACAGCTCCCTTTATTATACTTCCTCCCCTTGCACTTCCTGCAATGTCTCTGTTCCAATATCTCGCAATTCCTCCACGTCCATTCCATCTGTTCCAGCGATGCTACCAGATCAGACTAGCGCTTCTGAAATGTATTCATTATACATCATTCACTAATCCTCAGCCCAGTTCCACACCACAACCCACCTCCACCACCACCCGCCGCCCACCATAAGCTGGTGAACATGACCTACGGCTGTGTTCATCACATTGCCTGTCTTCTAGCTTTCACTTATTCCCTTCCACGGGGAATAATGTCCTCGACTTTCACTCCACCAGCCTCCAACTTCATCGCATCACCCCTAAACATTTCTGCCACATTTAGCGAAATTCATCACCAACCATATATTCTTTTTATACTTATGTAAAAAGCAAGAGTGTAGCCTGGGAAACACGAAGCCCACTCAACGACAGCGGTGGGAATTTGTGTGTGGAGCCAGAAGAAATGGGAGAGATACTAAACTAATACTTCTCATGAGTATTCACCAAAGCGAGGGACTTAGCGGTTGGTTTGTCTTGGGAAGAGTCCGAAGATAACCTGGATCATGTTGAGATCACAAAAGAGGAGGTCTTAGGCGCCTTGAAGAGTAATAAGGTGAATAAGTCCCCAGTGCCAAATCGGATCTACGCCTGAGTGCTGAAGGAGGCAAGGGAGGAGACAGCTGGAGCCTTGACAGAAATCTTTGCATCCTCAATGGCTATGGGTGAGGACCTAGAGGACTGGGGAATGGCCAATGTTGTTCCATTGTTTAAGAAGGGTAGCAGGGATAATCCAGGAAATTTTTGGCCGGTGAGCCTTACGTCCCTGGTAGGGAAATTATTGGAGAAGATTCTTTGTGACAGGATTTACTACCATTCGGAAGCAATTAGGCATGTTAGTGAGAGGCAGCATGGTTTTATGAACGGGAGGTCATGTCTCACCTACTTGTTCGAGTTTTTCGAGGAAGTGACAAAGATGATTGACGATAGAAGAGCAGTAGAGGTTATATACATGGATTTCAGTAAGGCTTTTGACAATGTAACTCATGGCAGACTGGTACAGATGGTAAAGTCGCAAGGGATCAGAGGTGAGCTGGCAAGATGGTTAAAGAATTGGCATGGTCATAGAAAACAAAGGTAGCAGTGGAATGGTGTTTTTTTTTTCTGAATGGAGAGCTATGACTAGTGGAATTCCAGAGGGAACAGTGCTGGGACCTTTGCTGTTTGTAGTAAACATAAATGATTTGGAGAAATATGTAACTGGGCTAATTAGTAAGTTTGCAGATGACACTAAAGCTGGAGGAGCTGCAGAAATGAAGAGGATTGTCAGAGGAGACAACAGGATATACATCGGTTGGAGACTTGGTGGAGAAATGGCAGAAGGACCTTAATCCAGACAAATGCGAGGTAATGCATTTTGGAAGCTCTAATACAGGCAGGAATTATACAGTAAATTGTAGAACCCTTAAATGCATCGAAGGGCAGGGAGATCTGGGTGTACAGGTCCACAGTTCACTGAAAGGGACAACGCAGGTGTATAAGGTAGTCAGGAAGGCAGCTGGTATGCTTCCCTTCATTGGCAGGGGTATTGAGTATAAAAGCTGCAGCTGCATAGAACCTTGGTTAGGCCACACTTGGAATATTGCGTGCAATTATGCTCACCTCATTACCAGAAGGATATGGAGGCTTTGGAGAGGGCGCAGAGGAGGTTTACCAGGATGCTGCCTTGTCTGGAGGTTATTAGTTATGAGGAGAGGTCGGAGAAACACTGATAGTTCTCACTAGAGTGAAGGAGATTGAGTGGCGACTTGATAGAAGTTTAACAATTATGAGTGGCATAGACAACGTAGATGGTCAGAAGCTTTTTCCCAGGGTGGAAGAGCTAATTACTAGGGGACATAGATTTAAGGTGAGAGGGGAAAATTATAGACGAGATGCGCGGTGCAAGTTTTTTAAGCAGAGGGTAGTGAGTGTCTGGAATTCGCTGGCAGAGGAGGTGGTGGCAGCACGTACGATAGTAGTGTTTAAGAGGGAGCTTGACAAATACATGAGTAGGATGAGAATAGAGGGATACTGACCGTGAGAGTGCAAAATGTTTTAATTGATTGGCAATATGAACAGCACAGGCTTGTAGGGCCGAAGGGCATGTTCCTGTGCTGTACTTTTCTTTGTTCTTTGTTGTTCTTTGCATTCCTCCATTCTCCCGTGATTCCACCATCCTGATACACATGTCCACTCCTGCGAGCTTTAAAGGTGATTTGAGTTTTACTCAGGTTTCAGTTATGTTGGCAAAATCCTTCAAAATGTCATCTCTCAGCAAATTCTCCAAACTCAAGAATGTTCTGACGATCTTCAACATTCTAAGGACTTAACTGCATATCCATCGATTATTAGTTAAGTCTGTTTAATCCCATTTTGTTCAACTATGCATTGCCAGCCTTTTACTAATTTCAAATCAATAAGTGTTAGGACACTTAAAGAGATTGTGCACTTTACAAATGACAGCAAGCATGTTGTTTCCCTTAATTCAGTGTTAGATCAAAATGGCATCCTTACATCTAGTAACTGAGGTGAATATAATGTGAAACGTCCCCAAAATTGACCATGCCAAAGCTGTACTACGTACTATTAAATGATAGTAGTTGAACATTTGGAACCTCATCCTGCTTACATTCCTCATTCACAAACAACATCTTCTCCACTTCATCTTCCTGTGCAAGGACTAGAAATCCAGCATCTGCCCCTTTATCTCGCTTTGTTCCATTTCCCAATGTCACAAACATTCCTTCCAGATGAGGTGCTGATTTGCTTGAACTTGTAACAAGTCAGCAGCTGCATTCGTTGGTTACGATAGCGTCTCCAGTACATTGGAAAAGGAACACATTGAGTTTGGGTGACCAATTTGCTGAACTCCTCCTTTCAGGATGCAAGTGCGACCTTTAGCTTACAATCACATGTGACTTTAATTCTACATCCCACTTCTAATCTAACCTCTCTATCCTCCACCTCCTATACTCACACAACAGAATTTCAATCAGGAATAGCTCTGATTTTATAATTAACAATTTTATTGTTATTAAGGATGATCATTGAGACTAAAAAAAAATCACATTATAACCATTGCCCCTATTTTATGGAAAAGGCCGGTGCTGATAATGAAGTATTGATAAACCAGAGTCATGTGAGCTAGGGGGAATCCACTGGATATTGAGTTGTGGGAATTGCCTATTAATACACAGGTGGTAGACTTGCCAACACCGCTCGGATCTAGCTACCATAAGCCTTCACATTTCACTCCCAATGGAGTGTTATTTCCTTTTCAATGCGTCCCCCGACCCTTCAAATCTTTTATCCAGCTGTAACCCGTTATGGTTTATTTGGAGAGTGCCTGATTCCCAAATCTGGAAGACGATGACTCCCATACTTTAGCAACTTCAAAATCCTAAGAAGCAGCCGGAGATTGTCTGATCCCAGGCTCTATGGCTGTCCTGAACCCTGGAATGCAGATTCCCAAGATGCAGATCCAGCTCATTGGTGTTGGAGCAAGATCAGATTTTCTCCCAGAGAATTGATCTGTATCCGAGGAATGTCTTATCCTAGGGATGGTGTTCTGAGGGGGCTCTGATGGGAAGAATTTTCTCATGCTTTGGATGGCCTCATCCCCGCTTAGGTGGCTGATCATATGTAGGCAGATTGACACACACATCATCTGATAACCACAAAGGTAGGATGGGTAAGATAACAAGGGGCTTTGATATGAGTCAGGTCTGATCCAGGACAGAAGGTGGCAAGATCTTGTGGGGACCTGAACCTGATGGTGCAGATCCTGAGAAGAGACTGATTCGGGGAGAGGTTGTCTGATCATGAGGAGCTTCTACTCCAGGGGACACTGGTCTTAACCCAGCGAGAGGAATCATGATGCTGAAGGCGCTCTTACCCTGAAGAGCATTTGGGTCTGAGGGTGCTCTGATCCTGAGGGCTGCAGGTCATGCGGAGGTGGTTGGCCTGATCATTTGCGGGCTTAATCCACGTTAAAGTCCGATTGAAGGACGGGCCCCATGGTGGTCGCTGGATTTCAATGAGTGATGAGTCGGTTCCTGCTGCTAAACGATCCATGGTTGGGGCCAATCGTGAGCAGTGTCCAATCACAATCGGAATGCAAATATTAATGTGCTGATCCTGGAAGGGAATCAATCATTGGGAATGTCAGTTGCTGTATTGGGTCCGATCCTGGAGCTGGAGCTTTTGGAATAAATGACGCAGGAATCAGACCCTCGGGGTGGGTCCGAACCACCAAAAAGGCTATTTCTCGGAATACAGGGCTCCAGGGATGGTCAGTACCTGGGAAGGTTCCATTCCTCGGGATACTGCGCTCCGGGAAGGCCCAAGCCTTGAAAGGGACACTTCTTGTTCATAGTGTGTCCTGGGGAGGGCAATAAACCGGAGAGGGCCTAATCCAGGAGAAATCTTTCCCACGGATTGTCAGGACCTGGGAAGGCTGTATTCCTGGGAGGAAAGTGCAATGTGAACTTGTCGAGGCTGGGTGTGGTCAATTACTGAGAAGAGTGTGGCCTAGGACTTGTGCAGACCTGGGGAAGGCACATTCATGGGAGTATGGTGCCCTGTGGAGAGGCCTTGCCTTGGTAAGATAAATTTCTGAGAATAGTGTCTCCTCAGGAGGACCCAAACCTGCAGAGGGCTCATGCCTGGGAATGCTGTATCCTGGGGAGGAGCCGAGCCTGGATAGGGTTAATTCCATGGAATAATGTGTCCTGGGGAGGGCCAGAACCTGCAAAAAAAATCCGTTCCTCGTATTAGTGTGTCCTGGGGATGCGAAGGATATGTTTTTATTTTATCCTCACCTGGCGAAGAATCTGATTCCAGGCTTAGGGTGCTGATCCTGCAGATTCCAAAATTCACAGAGTTGAGACAAACCTCATCCTGAATACAGTCTCAGGAAATGACCAATCCAGATCGGTGTTTAATCTGAGTTGTGCTGTGGGAAATATGAGGGTTCCAATGCCAATCTTGGGTGTCTTTGTGGTACATGTGGGTTCTGATGGAGAAAGATGGCAAAACAGGTCCAATCAGAGCATTCCAGCCTCATGGACATCTTTAAATGACAAATCCTTTTCCTGTGAGCAGTTCTCAGCCCACCGCTGTACCGATTCCATTCAAACTGGAAGTAGGCGATTAGGATGTTGGCTTGGATCCTGCTTGCATTTAATAAAAAAATAATATCCTGTGGCGCACGCCCAATAAACACGCTTTTGGCACTATATTCCTGTGCTAACTGTCAGGAATGAGACCGATAATGTTTGAGCAGCAGTGTCTTCCCCCTTCTACCCTTACAGTTAATTTGCTGGGAATTGTGATACTGTCCGGGGGAAAGTGTGGCCTCTCTATTTGCACCACTCACTACCTAGTTGCCATGGTAACTGCGGGTACACTGGCCCTTATTATGGTGGTCTTACTGAGCATGATCAGATGTTATTATTTTCCATGCTCTTCACTGAACATCATCCCAGTACTTCGTTCTAACATTGTCCTGTGTTGTGAAGTCACAGGGTGTTCCGACTGGTTCACCATCACTTTCTCCTTATGGCCATTTGTTTCCAGAAGCTGAAAAGAAAATATAGCACCAGAAAAAAAAACTGCAGCTGTGGTCTAGCAACAACCAAACTTTTGATTTGTTTGAGAAACATCCCCATCTACTTTACATATGAACATAGAATGATAATTGACTATGTACTGTGGGGCTGTGCTAAAATGTCCAGCACTGTTACTGTTCCCGGATGGGCTGTGAATGATTGGTTTAATAAGGGTTCAACCCCATTGATCCCATTCGGTTTAATTCAGTTGATTATCGTTCTGACTGTCAGACACATTTTAGTGACCAGTCGTGTCCGTAAGGGACTGAGGGGTCAGAGCAAGTGAGAGAATCAAAGTACCCAGAGATGGAGAGCAGAACAAAATCTATGATTTCACACTTCACCATATCCGGCAGATCTATATTGCTGTGGTTGGGGAATGTTATAACCTGCATATATTCCCACATCAGAGGATCAGCTTCCCTCTCCCACTCTGAAATTGCATTTCAAGAAGTCAGATATATGCTGGTGATGTTCAATTGCTGCACAAATACATTTATTAATGGGGTGAATCAGTCTAAGTTCATGAAGCAGGTGATGAAGGTGTTGAAATACCCGGTTGCATCAATCCATAAATTAAAGGGAAAATAAAACAAACAACTGAGTAGAGCACGGAGGCAGCTCCCAATGTTTCCAGTGCATGAATGAAATATTTATCCATAAACTCCCTACAGACACAGGACAAAGAGTTAGTACAATGAGTTAGTGAACCATCGACCATAACTGGTGTTTGTAAGAGAGAGAGAGAGAGAGACGTCAAACGCTACCTCCTCTTTTTCCATGTTGAGCCATTTACGGAGCTCCATTCTGTTACTGACAAAGGCCACAGCCAACCAAGGAGCGCCTTCCGTTGGCTGACAGACGCCTCAAACAGTCAGAGAGTTCAGATCAGTGAATGAAGGAGTCCTAACCCACTTTCCCTATCCCAACAATAGCACCCAAAATCCCCAATCATATCCCGCTCACCCTGCCGAAAAGGCAAGCGATTATGCAACCTTTATGAGCACATCAGGGATGGTGAAATACAACCACTTTAGCCAATAAGAGAGAACAGTCTGTTAACTGGCAGGTGCCTTAGTTTGCATCATGGCATTCTTAGCCAATCAGTGCGTACCTTCGGAGAATGGACAGCCGTTTGAACGAGATCTGTCCTGTGAGTGAGCTACACTTCAGCCAATCCAGTAAGACCTCATCATGATGGGAACCCACCTCAGCGAATCAGCGACAATGTACTGGTGATTCAGAACATCCTCAGCCAATCATGTATTCATGCAGCCTTAAGGAAAGGGACACAATCAGTTAACTTCTGACCGTGTGTGAAGGTGGTCTCAGCCATTTGGAGTCTCCTCAGTCAATGTACACCTGGAGCCTGTTCCGGGTTGCTTGCTGAATTTAACGACCAATCAGCAAATGTTATCCTTCATGGTCAACTGATGAAGGCAATGGACTCTACTTGCGAGTGCCATATACACTGTCCAACTGGATGTTTGAGGTCTCTGACAGCTCACTTGCAGGCGTGCATTGTGTGTGATGGCCTTTTAAGCCAATGGGAGGGAGCCAATGAGGTTATTGACAAATCATTTTGCAGTCGTGCTGATCGATGCCCTCAGGAGCACTGGGAAAGCCGATGGTGTGGAGGGGCGGTGGTCGGGCGGGGGAGAGAGAGAAAAAGGAGGTCGCCTGTGGGAGAGAGAGATTGGAGGAGAGGGAATAAGACACTGGTAGGGAGAGATCGATAAACGGGAGAGAGACATTGGGGGATAGGTTTTGGAGAGCGAAAGAAACTGTGATGAGGGAAAGAAAAGCTGGGGCAGACAAAGAAAGAGCAAGACTGAGAGAGCAAGAAAGATTGGGGAACAAAAGAGAGAGAGAGAGATGAGAGAGTGACTGAGACTGGCGACAGAGAGAGAGGCACGTGGTCAGGGGAGAGAGAGAGTAAAAGGGACTGAGGAAAAGAGAGAGGGGGAGAGAGATAGACTGGGCGGGCGGTACTCCAGGGAAATTCTGGAGAGAGAGAGATACTTGCGGATGGAAGGCGCAATGAGTGGAGAGAGTCTGGGAAAGAGTATAACAGAGAGATGTGGGGAGAAAAGAAGACAAGAAGAGACTGGAGAGGAAGACTAACACTGGGAGAGAAGATAGAGACTAGGGATACAGATGGGAAGAGAGAGAAATTTGGCAATAGAGAGGCTGGAGGGGAGAGAATCGGGGACTGTGATTTAGCGATAGAAGTGGGGGGTGGGGGGGATGGGGGCGTGGAGGATGGAGAAGGCTGAGACCGGGAAAAAAAGCAAGGGAAATGCTGGGAGAGGAGTGAGAGAGAGAGATAGAGAAAGATAAATTTAGAGACACGGACAGAAAGCGGGTGGGAGGGTGAGGGGGAGGGTTGGGGTTCTGGGGAGAGAGTGGGATAGAGGAAAAGAGATACTTGGGGGTTTACGACCTGCAGAGGGATAGGAATTGGGAGAGGCTGTGTCTTGAGGTGAGGCAAAAGCACTGGGAGAGCCAGACACTGTGAGGGAACGAGAGAGTTTGGAATGAGGCACGAACAAAGGAGAGACAGGAGGACATACAGAGAAAGAGAGACAGAGGGAGAGGCTGGGGGGCTCGGTGTAGGGGAGAAAAAGAAATGCAGAGGGCGGAACGCTGGGGCGAATGGGAAACTGTTGAGGGAGAGGGAGCCTGATTGGGGAGAGTGTGAGAGAGAGACTGACAGAGAGAGACTGGGGGTGTGGGGAAGCACTGAGGGAGATAAAGAGAGATAGCGAGAAATTGGTGAAGACAGACATGTTTTATGCGTTTCTCGGATGTGTGTGCTGCTGACTATGCCAAAATTTATTCCGAATCCCTATTTGCGCTTGAGTAGGTGTTGGGAGATGACTTCTTTAACCGCTGAAGTCCCTGTGTTGCAGATTTACCCACAGTGCTTTTTGGAAGGCTATTCTTAGATAGTGACCCAGTGAACCTGAAGGATCGGCAGTATAGATCCAAGTGAGGATAGTGTGTGGCTTGGTGGCGAACCTGCAGGTGGTGGCGCTCCCATGCATCTGCTTCAATTGTCCTTCCAGTTTGCATAGGTGGGCATGTGTTTGGAAGCTGCCAGCAAAGGAGCCTTGGTTTGATGCTGCAGTGCATGGTGTTGATGATACACACTGCAACCACTGTGCTTTGATGATGGAGGCAGTGAATGCCTTAGGTGGTGAATGGCGTGCCCATCAATTGGCATATTCTTTTTCCTGGGTGATGTTGAGCTTTCTCAGTGCATTTGGAGATGCACTCAACCAGGTAATTGGGGAGGTTTCAATCCAACTCCTGACTTGTGTCTTGTTGACTTTGGACAGGCTTTGGGGAGTCAGGACCTGGGTTACACTTAACTGCTGAACTGCTCTTCCAGCCCAGGATTAAAATTACCGGTCCAGTTCATATTCTGATCAATGGTAAAACCCCAGGCTGGTGACAATGGGGGATTTCTTTGATGACAATTTCATTGAATGTAAAGAGGAAATAATATCCTCTTGGAAATTGCCAATGCTTGGAATTTGGGTCAGACAAAAGTTACTTGCCACTTACCAGCCCAAGCATGAGTGTTGCCCTGGACTTGCTGCATAGGGACCTTGACTGCTTCAGTATCTGATGAGTTGTGAACGCTGCTGATCATTGTGCAATAACCTGCAAACTTCCCCGCTTCTTAGCTAATGTCCGAGGGAAAGACGTTGATGAAATAGCTGAAGATGGTTAGGACAATCCCATAAGGCAACATTGCAGCGATGTCCTGGGACTGTCAAGCAGCTGAGAGCTGATGTGAATAGTTCGACCCAGGTTCTGTATTTAAGTTGGAGCTTCGACTGTAATTAAATAGCAACCAATGCCTTAGTAATTTAATCGCAGGATGGCTTTTGAAATTTACATGGGTTGATCATCGATATGTTCTTAAGCAGATTTCAGAGTGGTATAAAGCTTTCTTACAAAACTTAATTGGAGATGCATACACAAAATGGCGACGAAGGAATGTATGTCACAGGGTCAAAGTCCTGGATCTCGCTTCCTAAACAGCACTGTTGGTGTGCCTCCACCACATGGGTTGCAGCGGTTCAAGAAGGCAACTGACCAACAATTCCTTAAGGGCAACTATGGACGGGGAATAAATGGTGCCCCAGCCAGAGCAGCCCACATCCACTGAATGAATAAGCAAAAATATTAGAGAAAAAGTAGAAGCAAAACATTGTAAAAATTAAATAGGTGTGCATGAAGTCACATTAAAAGAGCACATTGAACAGCTCATCGGTGAAGTAACAAGATTACGAACGCACAAAAGACAAGACTAACTAAGCTCAATTAAAGACATTGCAAGCCTATCAACGGGATGACTCAATTACCTCGTGGAGAGAGAGAGTCTTGAACCTTTCCTAGAGTTTATGAATGTCTGCTTCAGAGACATGGTTAGTTACCTATATACTGACTGAAGAATCCTTACGTACCATCTTCTGAGCTGCTACACCTCTTTGCACGTTCATATTGCTTTTTATTTAAAGCTGATATTATATTTAACTTTTTTAGACAGGGATGGCAGCCATTATAAAGGGGGGAATTAAGAGGAGCTGGGGTGGGAATGCTAATTGCACGAGGTGGAACAGATTGAGTGAGGGGTCGGGATTTGGTCATTAATGTTTAAAATTTGTATGATTTCCTTCCCCAGATTAAACATGGTGATTTTTATTCCGTGACAGGCTGACGACGCAACTGTGGATTCAGGATGAAGTTCAAAGAGTGGCTGACAACCAGGGAGATCGTGGGGGAGGAGTGGGATTGAGAATAAATAGTAATATTAGGTGTAAAGGAGGATTTGACAGGTGTGTGTATAAGGTTGTTCGTAGTTAGGGTCATTTCAACTCAGAGCAGCTTAGGCTCAGTGAGAACGGATATCATCAATGACACAGGTCTAGAAAAACACAAGGGATGATCGAGGGGGTGGGGGCGGTTACACATGCTGGGGCTGTTCAGGCCGAGGAGAGTTACAGATTGGGGCTGTTCAGAGGCATTGTGTTTTCAAAGGGGACGGATGAAAGGGATAGCGTTTACACAGCTGGTGACTCTTCAGATGGAAGGGCATTTCACAATATGGGACTGTTCAAAGAAAGGATGTTTATACAGTGGAGGAGTCAAAGTTTGTAAGTGGCGGTTTGATGGTGTGAGTGTGAGTTTACACAGGAGGTCAGAGAGGGATAGTGGGAAAGCGACAGATAAATAGTGTCTGAGAGACAAAGTCAAGGAAGGTGCTTTCAGTTGTTGGTCTGTCTGCACAGGAGGGCTGTTTGCATTCGGTTGGATGACTTCGATGGGGACTGTTCAGGGAGCATCAAATAGGGAGCAATATTTGAGAATTCACGGGGTGTGTCTGGAGAGAGATTTGCAGGACTGGGGAAAATCTGGAAGGTCCTTGGCGGTTCACTGTTCTAGTTTGGCTGTGCCACTATTTTTTCCGGGCATGGCGGGAGCCCTTTTTTGGGTTGCATGCATGAATTTTGCTGGGGGATCAGTTGGCATAAATTTTGAGGCATGTACTTTGTGAGGGGGCATATGGATTTTATCCTGGTCCGGGCAGATTCTTTTTTTCTTTGGTGCGGAGTTGCTCCATTTTTTGCGCAATGGGCATTGTTTCTTTTTTGGGGCTGGGAACAATAAAGGAGGGTTGGACATTTTGTTCCTGTATCTCTTCAAATCCAGAAGAATGATCGTTGATATTATTAACAAATATAAGATCCCAGGGGGAATTGACGCGATTGATGTTCAAAGGGAATTTCCTCTCGTGGGAAAATTTAGAACTGGGGGCACAATTAACCAAAATAAGGGTTCGCCGATTTGGTGCAGAATGAGGATTTTTTTTCACTCTCAATGGTCGTGAATCTTTGAAACCCTCATCCCCAGGGAGCGGTGGAAACAGGTTCAATAAATATTTTTACGGAAGAATAGACAGATTCTTGACTAACAAGGAGGTCAAAAGTTACAGGGGTGTCAGAAAGTGAAGTTGAGGCCACAATAAAATCTGCCATGATCTTATCGAATAACAGAGTAGGCTCGAGGGGCCGAATGGCCTTCTCCTAACTTGTTCCAAAGGGGAAATGTTCTGCTGCATTAAAATGTCAATCTCATTGTCTCCAACAGCGAGTACATTCGAAGAATAACACTCGTAGAGTTGTATGTCATTGTGGGTTTCATTTTGAAATTAGTTCCTGAATAAATATCAAAATCGTAGATACTCGAATTGCAATTAATGATTTGTTTGCTGTCTGACACCAAATCAAGTATTAACTTTGGCAAATGAATTTTTTTTCACTTTAACATATAACGATGTAATGTATCTCACAGCACATTTGATTTGAAATGTGCAATACTGAATGGGGATGGAGAGTGAAATTATTCAGAAGAGTGACTGTTCTTTTGCTATTGAAGAAAATCCCAGTGCCTCGAAAAACTGAACTGGACTTCGGGAAGAGAGACTGCGCCAGTTTATGTTTCTCCTCTTGTCTTCGAGTGGCCGCTATAACTCTCCCCAGGCCGTCCTTTACCCCTGGTGCTCCCAGAGTCACCTCTTGCCCACTTTCCGGGCCAGTCATTGTTCTTTGACGAACTCTAATCACGCCTGGCATGTTGCCATGAAGTCACCTGCACCGCCTCCTGTTTATGTTAAATCAAGTAGCGAAAGGGTGAAGCAACTCTTCCGAATTCATAGGAAACTCAAGGTCTGACAGGCGAGAAGATGAATGACAAATAGAAACTCATGAAAATCAGCGGCAGCTCAAACCGGTGATCGAACTCTGAATGTGCGAAGTGTTATTCCACCCAGAATGCCGCGCTGGCCGTTTTACTGATTGAGGACTTCCCCAAGTGCGAGGTATTGTGGGAAATGAGCTGCCAATACTATCTCACCAACTGTGTTAATTAACTTGTCAACCTTCTCCTGTTAAATTTCCTGATAGTTTTCACTGCCGCAGCAGAGACATCAATGGCATCGCGTATCTGAAAAAGAAATCCCACTGATGGACTTGAACTTTCACCGCTGCCGCACTACTTAGTTCAATTGCAAGCAAAATGCAAGAATCGTGACTCCAGGCCAAGTTTCCTTAGTTCTGTTGAAGAGTCATACGCACTCGAAACGTTAACTCTGTTCCTCTTCGCAGATGGTGTCAGACCTGCTGAGTTTCTCCAGGTATCTTTCTTTTTGTTCAAGTTACTGACATATTTGGCAGCTTGGTCTTTTGCTTCGACAGACGCCAAGTTTGGGGTACATTGTTTCTTGCTTGGCACAAACTCCGAAGGAGCTACGGCCACCTCAACTATGTGAGTCCAATAAAGTGAGCTGCATCCATTTCTTCAACCAAAGGTGCATCAAGATCGCTGTCCCCACAAGGATACGCATTGGGAACGTATCAAAAACAGGAACACTGGAAGTCCTTCCCCTCCATAAGGCAGGTTGTGGTCAGTATAATTGCGCTGAGTTAAAACTGGTAACCAGTCCTGGGATTCGGTGTGTAGTGAAGTGTGTAAACTAAAGAATAAGATATAATCAGGACCGTGGCACAGGCAGAAGTCTAATCAAGGTCGGAGTTTTATGTATATTAAATAACGGATGCCGAGGATTGAATTGCAGACTTGAATCTAATCGAGGTGCATCGATGTTTTACATATAGGATAACAGATACCCAAGAGTGAATTACAGAATGGAATCATGTGGAGGGGTTTTGGTGGCTTACATAAAGAATAACAGGTAGCTGGGACAGAATAGCAGGCTGTTACTCAGTGAAGGGTTCTGACTATCAAAACTATTGTCAGAGGTGCCTTTTCTTGGCATGAGATAGTAAACCTCGTCTGTTCTAATAAGGAAAGGATCTGATGGCCAGCACAGGACGAGGAGCATGAAAGTAATCTCTGGGTCTATATATATCCGTTAGCCAAAAAAACATTTAATCCAGTATTTGGTTTTGATTCTGACCTCAAGTGTCCGGCTGTGCGGAGCCTAGTCTGTGTTACCATACCGCCCGCTGCCCATCGGGATAGGGACTACCCCGGACACTGATTTCTGCAAAACAGTTCTAGAAAAGTGAGTGAGCAAAAGTTTTGGTTAATCGGAGCTTACTGTGCCCGGAATATCTGTCGCATTTCCGGCATTATGATGGTGATGTAACTTCGAGTTTACTTCATAGGGTTTGAAGTGTTTTGGGTCATTATGAGATTGCGAATGTTATGACAGAATCACAACTCTACCTGACTTTTATAGTGTTCTGTATTTAAGTCAGGTGATAGGGTGGCCATTGGATATTCCTGAGATTGGCTGCCATGCCACTTTCTGATTAAAACAAGGAATTGCTGTTGGCAGGAAATGCAAATTGAGGAAAACACATTAACTTACTTGCATGAAATGATGCAACAAGCTTCGAATAAAAACGCCAGTAATCGTGTACATAGAAATACCCTATGGGTTAAGGTACAGTCTGTTGCTTTTTGACAGATAAAAGTGGCTCCAGAACGACAGAGGTGACTTCCCTTCTCCTGTTACAAATTATGTAATGGCATCATTTATATTCACCTAAGAGGGCAGACAGGGTTTCTCATCCGAAAGACAACAGTCCCACAGTGCCCCTCTACCCTAGCCTGACCGTCCGGCAGCGCAGCACTCACCAATATTAAGTCTCCAACAGTGCACTCTTTCAGTACTCACTCTCTGGCATTGCAGTGATCTATCAGAACAGACCCTCTGATTGTGCAACAGGCCTTCAGTACTGACTCTCTAGCAGTGCAGTCATCCATTAGTACTGAACCTCCGACTGGTGAAACACGCCTTCCGTACTAAATCTCTTGAAGTGCACTGTTCCATTTGTAATGGCCCTCTGACTGTGCAGCACGCCTTCTGTACTAACTATCCGATAGTGCAGTGTTCTCTCAGGACTGAACATCTAACAGTGTTTTGGTCCCTTAATACTGACCCTCTGGCAGTGCAGCAATCTCTCAGAACTGACTCTCCGACAGTGCAACGCCCTCTCATTACTGACCTTCTGACAGTGCAGCATAGCCTTAGAATGGACCCTCCAACAGAGCAGTGCTCTCATATCACATTCCTTCCGGGAATGCAGCAATCCGTCAGCACTTCAAAATTGGAGTGCTCCCTCAGTACCGAAGCACAGACATTGCAGTACTCCTTTAGAACAGTGATCCAGCAGACAGTAAATGCTGACCCCCTGTCACTGCTGCACGCCCGAAGCACTGAACCTCGGAGATGCATTACCCGCTCAGTGCAGACTCTCTGACAGTGTGTGCTCCGTCAGTATTGACTCTCCTACAGTGCAGTGCTCCAGCAGCACTAACGCCCTTACAGTGCAGAACTCCCTCAGTACTGACTCTCCAGCAGTGCAGCATTCCGTCAGTACCGACCCTGCAACATTGCAGCTCTCCCTCAGTAATTACCCAAATGTACTCGAAACATTAGCTCTGCTTCTCTCTCCACAGATGCTGCCAGACCTCCTTAGTTTTTCGCGCATTTTCTGTTACTGAGTCAGATTTTCAGCATTCACAGTCTGTTGTTTTTATGTTAAACACTAGATATGTCATGTTGACATCCTCCCTCTAAATGTGGACCTGAGGCAGCAACTGTTACCTGTCCCCTGGTTGACATTATTACCATTTCCGAAGTGCGATATCATCACACTTTGGTGCAATGAAATGGAGATTTTTGTGTCCAGGATGAGCGCTGACACCATAGCAGCAGCTATTCTGCCCAATCCCCACCTGTTATATTGTATGGTGAAAAACCCAACTTCAACCTCCCCTTGAAGCTAGGCCGACGACTCCTGTCGGCGTGGCTTCTAGTTGTCAGTAAGGCCTTTTCAACTACTTCTCGTGCAGCTTTTCCTGGCCTGTTAACCTCATCTAACTTCTTATCACACCCAGGGCTGAAAACCAAACTGTCAAAGCTTCCCCAGCAAGGTGCAAATCTCCCAGGGTGAATGAATAATGTACCTGTAGACAGAATTGATTGTTGTTACTCCAGCCCAATCCTCCATAAAGCTGGCTATCCTCAGATGCCTGGCAGCCCCAGCGGCCTTCTCCCAGGGCTCTACTCCGGCTGAGTAGTTTCCAATTAATGTTATTACGTTGTTGCAATTGCGTATTACATAGAGTTGTGACTCTGTATAGCACTCGGCAGTGGTCATGACCGACATGACATTAATCTTTCTTCTCATATGTGATCCCATTTTTAACACGAACCTATCAGCGACTAGTACCTGTGTTCTTAGTACCTTGTGGCATTACAAGTAGAAGCTTAAATGTGTTTCCTTTTTCGCCACTGGTCGGCTGTGTTATCAATAGCTATCTCTTTCCTTGCTCCCACTTAACTAAACTCAAACTTCTGATATCCTCATGTGCATGGTGTGGTCCCTTCCCAAATCTAATATCTTCGACATAAAACATCACATTTTCAATTGGATCCTGGACGTTAATCAGAAGGCAACACAACATCTCACCACTCTATCATCGACCGGGCCAGCAGATCAAAGGCTCAGCCCAATTATTGGGAATCAATTGACTTAGTTATGGACTCTCACAGCTGAGAATTTCCTTTAGTGACCCCTTTCCTTCTAGCCCTACAGGTGTGAACGCATATTCCATTCCTCAAGCAGCAATTGCTGGCCCTTAGCGAAATCTTGCACCACCCACGGGGCTAAGTCGTTTATACTCGAATGTTGTCATAAATTCAGAATTAGTGCTGCCTAATCGTTTCCTTGCATCCCCAGATAGGCTTCACATTCTTGTATCCCTACAGCTCCTAACTCCAGGAGATATATTAATTTTATCATCACTGATATGCTGATGGAATTTGTATTCTGCCCAAGTAACTGATTCTGTATGATTCCCAGAATCAGCCTTTCAGTAATATGTCATTTATAATGTGACCATGGTACCATCATGCAACATTTTTTTCTGGTTCAATATTCTAATCATGCTCTCCTCGATAGACTGTAGAATAGTGAAATACTGCATCAGCTACCGATAACCGCCAGTTGTTGCGTTAAAACATTTGACAACAATACATCCTTATTGGTTGATGACATAAGTTCTTGACAATGTTGCCCTTCAATTCCTGACTCCCAAATATACGGGGCAGATTAATATCCATCCCGATTGTATCTTGAGTGGGCACGATCATCCTCTGCTTAAACTTTCTGTGTCAAATCTGCAATGACAAGTTCCCAACGCAGAATCACATTGGTATTTTCCCTTCACGTCTACTGACATCTCCGAAATATCACTGTGTGTAATGAGCCCCAATGACTTAAGACTAGGCTCTGTCTTTCCCTTTCAGCAATTTTTTCTCAAGTCTTTCTTCTCTTTTAAACCTCGGAACTGTTTGCAGAGTTCCGATACATAACGTGTAATATTATCCTTCATCAAACCTCTTTCGCTGTTTCTTGCTAAGGCTATCTCAGTGGGTCTCGTGATCCTTCCACTCATCACTTCATAAGTGGTCCGTCCTATTGTTCGATAATAGCCTTTGAAAATGCTGCTTTTAAATTTCAGCTCGTATGCTCGACCATGCCAGAGCTCTGGGGCTGGTAGGGATATGAAACCTCCGTTTCACTCCCAGCAGACTGCACAGGGTTTTCATGATTTTGTCCATAAAGCGGCTTCCTTTGTTAGAATCTGCATGAAGGGTAACCGCGCCACACGCCCCGCACCCCCACACCATTCCGCCCGCCACACACATCGCGGTATCACCTACTCTGGAGGCTCTCTCTGAAGCACAGTTCGTTGTCCAAAATGTGCCCACCCAGCGATTAATATGATCCATTATTACTGAACAGTACGTTGCCCCTTTACATTGAGGCAAGGTCCAGTATAATTGATTGAAAATTTTCCCTGGCACCCCTTGGTTGAGGTTGATTCCCCATTGCGCACTGTTATGCCCTTCCCAGGATTATGCTGCACACACATTAAACATCACTGGAAATATTTAGCTTCAACACAGCCAATGCCTGGCCACGGGCAATACCATTTCAGTGAATGTACCATTCTCTCTCCTCAGTGTATGCCCCCATGATAGATCGTTAGAGAACATTGTCTAATACTTTAGGCTGGTTCTACAAAGCCTGCCCTGCATGACATGCACACACTCTCGGTATCCTCTAACGATCTTCTCTGTTTCCATTCCTCCTTCTCCTTTGCCCTGGTGTCCTTATGCAAGTCCAGTATATTAACTTCTTCTGGCCAAAGTCTCAGGGCAGCACTAGGCTAGTTTTGGCGGTAGTAGCTCTGCATCTGCCTTGGCCTATCCATCCAGATAAGCATCCACCCTTTGAACCCAATCCACAACTCATTGGTGCACTCTCCCTTTAACTGCAGCGGCCTCTATGGGAAGAGCACTCAGGCGTTCACGATATGTTTGTGCTGAGTACTGTCCCCACTCGGCCTCACAAAGAGTCTTCAGGCCTATCATGCCCTCTTGCCGTGCACTACCCTGAACAAATGTCGACTATTTGTGTAAACAGTCACTCGACGCCCCACCCCCACCTCACAGGGCTGCAGCACCTCAATGAGGGCAGCCAGTACTGCCACCTGAGCTGCGACCACACCCAGATGGGATCCTTGCCGGACAATTTAGAATGCCCTTGCAACAACTGCCCATCAAGTGAGTTTGATCTACTACTCAATTTCCTTGAGCCATCAGCGTCGTTGTCTCCAACCAGCACAATGTCGCTAACCCACATATTTCCTCGTTCTCCACTGGCGATTCACATCGGTGTCCATTCCCTTCACTAAGCATACTGCCTGCGGGATTAATTCTACCATCTCCAATTATCTTTACATATGGCTCACGTACAGGTGCACATTCTTCAATTTAACCACAGTTAAATTCATCGCTGCTGAAACTGGATACATGAACATGTATTTGAGTTTGTGCAAAAACACGTTTAATTATGCAACTACACAAACTAAATTCAGGGAAGAGCTAAAGAAGATAGTGCAATCTCCTTGGACAATAATTTTGATACTGAGAAAAGGATGCAAAAGGAAACCAACTCTTCCTGATCTAACTATAATTAAATTGTAGCCAATGTTCCACTTTTGAATGATGGCCTTTCTGCTGCAACGACAATTAATTTGTTTATTTGAAAGGTATCAGAAAACATTGTTCCACTGTATGCCATTTTTTTTTATGTCTGCTGATTTTCCACGGAGCTTATAATTGTTTCTTGCTATAACGGCGCATTTACCACGCAGTGTACATCCAGAACATGTTTCAAAAGTGGAGCAAAACCTCTCTCTGTTGTCCTTACCTCCCCTGCACGGCAGGTACTTCAAAGAGAAGACCCAGTTTAGTAAACAGCTCAGGTCCCAAAACTTCTAATGTCCACAAAATTGAATTTAACTTGCTGTTGCACATTTCAAACACTGCGGATGTCCTGACACTTGCACACGTGAAATTGTCTTGGAAGTTTAAACACCTGATTGGCTGGTTTGCTTTGCCCTGGGCCCGCTGTCAATGTCTCCCACAATGAGCTCAATGTCATTTGGTTGGTGGGGGGTTGGGGGGGGTGTGGGGGTGGGGGGGGGCGGTCAAAAAAACCGGAACTTGCCTGCATGCTTACGCTGCGTTTGTTAAGCTGGGTAAAACTTGATCTAACTCCACATATTTTATCAGTAACCATCTTTACCTATTACTTGCTAAGTTGCAAAAATTATGTCAATTTGAAAAAAAACATGAGGCTATGGAGTCACTACTGACCCTGCCGCAAAGGCCAGTTTCAGGATGAAGTGATATAAAAATTATTTAAACATATGCTATTGTACACTGATTCATAACCTTCGGAGAAAATTACTCCTTATATAACGTGTAGAAATAAATTCATTTGTCATGCATCATCACTTAAATTGGCATCAATGATGCAGGGGACGAGCAAGATTCATAAATCAAAAATTGCTAGAATTTCAATTATATTTATCAAGATTTAATCCATCTATAGGCAACAAGTAAAGGGGATAGTACTTTTGCCTGATGGGAAAAACAGCTTGTTCAGAAAGGAAAACTATCAACACTGAACAATAACAAGCAACTTAAATTCTCATTATATGACATTGAATGTTAACCCTTACGGGATTACTTAATGCAGAATGACATGGAATACAATATAGAGTGAGTGAGAGCAATGAGTAAATATGTATTCTAGTTGTTGAAAAATGCAAGAGTTGTATGCTTTTGTTCAGCCCCACGACACGTTTTTATTACGATGGCCGTGTGATATCAATGAACGTTATCATTTTCTAAAATGAATAATCCATTCCTGTCAGTCCGTCCCCACCATGTGTCTTAATAGTTCTGTCCATTATAATTGGATGAAGCATCAGTTACTGAATGTCACTGAGTAATGATTCGATTCGTGAGACTGAAACTCTGATCATCAAAGTTTACGGTTTCAGCACAGGATAGGAACCCAAGGCCGCTTCACAGCGCATTCACTATTAATCGAAACTACTCGGCCCTCAACTTCTCCCTACAGGGTTCACCATGGCAGACCAGTTTCACTTTATGCTGGAATGAAAACCGATAGTGGCAACGCGAAAGGCTTTGTGACAACGATTAAAAAATGCTCGAAAACGTTATCAATTCTGGACCCTGCCAAATTCCATTGGGATATTGTCAAGGGGCCGCGAGATGTTAGCAGAATGGTTCACGTCGCTTCATAGATAATTTTGATCCAATCGTGTATCTTTTTATTCGCAAGAGATTTGCTTCTCCCCGTCTTTAAAATGGCCATCCTTGCCGGATTAATTTAAAGACACGGATTGCATATAGAAATAGAGGCACTGCTGAGATTCAGAAATAGAATATTTAGTTTAATAGAAAGGAATTTTTCTAACTAAGTCACAGTTAAAAACTGGAAGCGAGAATTGTAATTCAATATTGCAAATTGTGTGCCACCATGTTGCTGCAATATAATCATGGAAAAGAAATCGGGAGTTCTGCTAACTCGTTTTATTATTCTGCATCCAGCTAATATAAATAGAATGCTGAACATATTTAACAGGTCAGGCAACATCTGCGAAGCCAGATGGAGATGTAAAAGTTCAGATTGTTGACCAATCGCTTAAACTGCACTATTGTCAAGGAAGTCCGATGCCGAAACAGCCAGAGTGTCCATACTCCCCTTAACCTCACCTCTAAACAATCCCGAAACGTTCACCTTCATTCAGATCGACATGCTGGGAATCAGTGGAACATTTTCATGCTGCTTCTTATTTGCTTCTTGCTGGAAGACGCATTTTGAGATCTGTTTATCATTCCATGTCTTCACGCTCTGCACTTCCTCCTGACAGAGGAAACAACCCATTGCCAAATATATGGAGGTGTCGCTACAGTCCCTCAGAAAACCTGATGAACAGCACCAGTTAGACGGGGCAGAACCATCTGATGCTTTATTCGTGAGCTGAACCAAACATGAAAAGATGGAATATCTTCTCAGTTGTGCACTTAACATCCGTGAAAACTAATTTATCGATTTTCCAGTTTCAGTGTCATCTTGTTGTTACAGTCAAGCCCCAATGCCTATGTCACTTCCGTCAACGGCCAACTTAAATTGATTGGCATTATGCCGAAACTAGTGTCACAGTTAATAAAGATTCCAAGCGATCAATTGCACCATGACACCTTACTGTCCATTCAAACATTTCATTCTTTTTTTTTATAGTTCAGTCAATGAAGCAAACACACATCTAAAAATTGGTGCCAATTTCTAATAAAACACAGTCATGCGCACAAATCGCAAGACTTTTGGCCTTGTTGTGGGCACTGGGAAATCCATGATAGCCTTGACTTTCGTATCTCTTGGAGCCACCCCGCCATGTCATTGGTATGGCCTAGTTTTGCAACTTGCACTTTTGCAAATTCACTTTCAGAAAAGTTCATCACTAAATTCATTTCTTGTAATCGAGTAAATAAGTATTCCAGTTGCCCGAAATATTCCTCCCACATCTGACTATATAAACAGCACAATTGCTTAGACCTGCAATTACTTTCATTGACAGCCTTTGAAATCTGCGCTCAATTTATTTTGAATGCTGTAAGGCCCACTATATATTTCTTCTAATGATTCATTCAGTGCTGCTAACAGAACTAGCCCTTTCTCTCCAGCAATAAAATTCTGAGCTGCAGTCTTCATGTATACGTTCAATTTTATCACTTGCTGTGGTCTATTTAAATGTTCCATAGCCAACTCACATACTCTGTCTAATCTCTATCTCTCTCTGATTTTTGAAGTCTAATTTAGGGGAATAGTTCTTAAAATTGGCACACCAATTTCGAATGAATCAATGTCAGCAGTCCCCTTACTTCATGACAATAAACTCGTTCCACAGGACTAAAATCGGTCGTTGCATTAGGAGCGCCCCTAACAGCAGATAACAAGAACGGAATTCCCCTATCTTAATCCTTTGGATAATTCTGAAAGTACGCTCTCATCATAGTTTTTAATGTTTGATGTCATCCTTCTAAAGCTCCTTGTTGATAAGCTGTCGAATAAGACTGTTTTATCACCAAACTGCTCATAACTTCTTTAAAAAGCTGTGACATTAAACTTGATCCGTGATATGATTGTATTTCCTTAAGTAATCCATATATCATAAACGAAATTAGTTAACTCTTCCACAACGTTCTTCGTTGTAATATTCCCTAAATATACCGCTTCAGGAACCTGGTAGTCAAATCCATTAGTTTCAGGAAGTCCTGGTTTCCACTGTCTTTTGGAAGGGTCAAACGCAATCAATCGTGACCCTCATGAAAGGTTCATCAAATCATGGTATTGGCATTAAACGTGCCCTCTTAATCACTGACTGTGAATCCTGTGTCACCTACCATGTGTGACATGTCTTACAGAATTGGTATACATCCTGGCCATTAAAAGATATTCCTGCACTTTCAGCTGCTTCTTTCTAATTCTGCAATGCCTTCCGTTGGAATTTTATGAGCCCTCCTCAGAAACGCATTTCTATATTTTAAGAAATGACAATGCGATGTACCTCCTTCCAGTTTTCATTTGCTGAGATATGATCTGGCCTCCTCAAAGTTCAAACGTCATCCCTCTGAAAATCACTCTCTGGAATGCATTTTGCATCTATTTATGAGTAAGCTGTCTGATACTACTCTTAAAATGGCAAATCTTTTAGCTGCAGCTCAAATGATAGCCTTGAGTTAAATTTTTCAGCCGAATATTAATCTGTTGTGTCTTCCTAAACAATGTAATCATACACAGTTATCATGCACTAATTGGATTGCAATTCCTTCTTCCTGCCTTTGAACTGCCTGTCCATCTTGATTCTCTTACTTCAAGCTATGTGCCGATCATCTCTTTATCACACAATCTGGAAACAATCAAGGATGCTCCACTTGTAGCACCTCTGTTCAAAACACTTCGGCAGGCTCCTCAATCAACATAGGAATCATTCACCGTTATGATCCAGCTACTTTGTTACCCAGAATAAATTGAACCCCTGCAATTTTTCCGAAACCCCAACAGTAACTTAGCCAGTTTTGCAATTACTTATTAAATTTACTTCCCACAATGGAATAGGTTTGGCACCTTCATGACAATACAATATCAACCCGTCCTGCAACACTCCATCTGAAAAAAAAATCATTATTCCACAACATTAATGCATAACGAGCCCCTTTGCCTCTTAAAATTTTAACACTTTTACAAACTCCACCCTCTACACATGGAAACACTT
The DNA here is from genome assembly GCF_017639515.1 of Carcharodon carcharias. Taxonomy (NCBI): domain Eukaryota; kingdom Metazoa; phylum Chordata; class Chondrichthyes; order Lamniformes; family Lamnidae; genus Carcharodon; species Carcharodon carcharias. Next base: position 2,537,284 of record NW_024470595.1, on the reverse strand, counting down.
TCCCTTCACATAAAAAAAAAATCTTAAAACATTTCTACAACCTGCTCTTTAGAATTCTCTTGGGTAAATTGTGAACAGATTGTCAATTGTTCACCTACCACTGTTGCTTCTGGTTTTACTTCGAGGCAAACGATTGGTTTTTCCTCTGCGTGAGCCTCAAAACCCACAGTACGTTTACTTCCATAATATTTCTGCTCCCCAATAATTCCAACAGATTTCCTCTGCAATTTGCAACCCAATGGCTTCATGTGTCTCACTTTATCAAAATGAAAACACCTTAACTTTCGAATGTCACTTCTATCCTCAGCTACTTACTTTTTATTCAGCGAAAAAACTTCCTAGGAATCTAGAGCTACTCTTTCCCTTCCGTGACTACCCACCTTCCTTTCACTTTTCCCCTTTCTACCCATTTTTAGATTTAAAAGGGTGACGAGAAAAATGCTTAGTTCCATGCTTTAATTCATAATCATCAGCTATCTCTCCTGCTTGCCCTGTAGAATCAATCCTCTGTTCGCTCACATTAATTCTCACTGTCGAAAAAATTGAACCTTTAAATTCTTCCAAAAGAACTACTTCTCCAAGGGCTCCAAATTTGGCTCTGCTTTTAGTGCTTGTAAGCACCGGTCAATATTGCTTTGCTTTACTCTCTCAAACGCTATCTAAGTTTGCCCTGGCTGTTTTCTCATATTCCTAAACTTCTTCCTGTATGCTTCAGGAAAGCAATCATATACACTGAATACAGCCATTCGTATCTCATCATAATTCCCCGGCATTTCATCTGATAGCAAAGTATGTACCTCGCATGCTATACCAAACAACTGGGTTTGTTACAATAATGCGCAGTTCTCTGGTGGCTATTTTACCTGTTTAACTCTGTTCTCAAATGAAATAAAGAATGCTTCAATATCTTTTTTCTCAAAATTTGTCCAAATTCTCCAAAGAGCTTGTCCAAATTTAAACATCTGCCCACTGGTTTCTACTTTGGATTTAAGTTTTTCCTAACCTCCCAGCATCACTTTTTTAACTCCTAACATTTTCAGTTGGAATTCTCTGTATATCTCTCACTGTGCCCCCACCCCCACCTTCTCTCTCTCTCTCTCTCACTCTCTCTCTCTCTCTCTCTCGCTCCCTCTCTCGCTCTCTCTTACTCTTTCCGTTTCCTTCTTCTCTGTCTTCACAATTACAAAATCCCTGTTTCCTTTCTCTCTCCTGCCTTTATGCCTGTTCCCTTTGGAATTCCCTTCCTCTTTCCTATTCTTCCAAATCAATTATTTTCAATTACAATTGAATTTGAGCCTATTCCAATGAACCACCCTTGGAGAACTCTGTGTCTCAGGTATTCTTTCCAGATTCAAATGCTATGCTATCACTTCAATTATGTGTGTTTTCCTTGCTACTACATGTAACCAGCATTGTAGTATGTCCGCCAATCCTGTTAACTTATTCTTGGATACTTTCTGCAACCAAATCAGTGTTACATCCTCGACTTCTAAAAAGATTTGGACACGGATACAGCCACTTTTGCAGTCTCACCATTTCAACAATACTTCACGCCCACCCCTGGATTCAAAGTGCTTCATGTACTCGAAGCCTTAAGATTCACCAAATGGAACAAAATCAAGGGTTACAAATAAATCCCACAACGATGACCCAGTTATCATGACAGAGCTGGTGTAAAGGTTGAGCTGTTCAAATCCCAGAGGGAAAGCTGAGCCAACATTGAAAACACATTTTTATATTATGTATGTTTTGAGTTGCCAACTCACAAGAGGATTTATAGAACGAAGTTAAACTTTTATTATTACAAGAATGATTGTAATCACATGCACATGTCTAGAACATTAGTTCTATCATAACTACAAAAAAAACCTAATTAATCTGAATCTCAGTTATGCCGCCTGGTAAGGCAACAATAAATTTCATAGATTTAAACAGACACCTGGCAAGGCACACCCTGGGCTGTCGCATTCAACATGGGTTTATTTCAGCTCTGGGTCGCTGCTGACGGTAGCTTGAGGCTTACAGGCTGGAGGCTTCCAACACTTGTTGAATTCTTGAATGTCTCTACTTGCACAGAACCTCCTCTCATTTATACAGATCTTTCTCTTTAAAAGTGGAATTTCCAACATATCACTGGACTTTTGTGCTTATCTCTTCCAATAATTAAATCACTTAATCCCACCCATTGCATTTGTAAGCTGCGAAAAAATAAACGCATTGGTCGGCACCTTCCAGCTTGGTGCAAATTTCACCTGCATTCTTGAATGGCTCCTTTTAACAAATGCAAATTTTCAATTTACCTTCTACCCTCCTTACGTTTACCTTATTAACTTCTCAAAACTACCGTACATCAAAGCATCCAGGCCAGCTGGTTTTAATCCAATTAAGACACATTGACACCATCCCTACGAGAACACTATTTTATATTCAATTTGGCACTAACATTCTAGACGTTAATATTTATTCATGAAAAGGACAAGGAAGCAATTTGGGAAGCAAGTGACACGTCGGGCTTTAATGCAAGTTGATATTTCAAGTACAGAAAAAAAAAAAGAAGAACCACTTGCAACAGGCCTGTGAGACCATGCCGGGAATATTGTGTGAAGTTTTGGTCATCGTTTTGTGAAGCATAGGATTGCATTGGATAAACTATAGCGTTAATTGATTAATTTGCTTCCTGAAAGAGACAGTTATCCTACGATGCTACTCTGAGAGATATTCTGTTATATTCTGTGGATTTTAGAAGAATGTGAGGCGATCTTTTTGGAAATCTCAAGCAGAGTTTGACACAATAGATGCTGACAGATAGTTTACCCTGTCGGGAGGACATATAAATGAGCATAAGCTCAGGATAAAGGGCCAATTATTTGAGACTGAAATGAGATAAGGCTTGTTCACCCAAAGTTCATGAATATTTGAAGCGTGTTGTTCCAAAACCTTTCACATGATATAAAATTGAAAATGATTATGGCTGAGATAGACCGAATTTCTTCTCTCAGGAAATCAAAGGAAATGGGAAGTGGGCAGGAAAGTGGAGTTGAAGCTGAAGATCAGTCTGATCTTATTGACTCACGAAGCCATCTCATTGAGCTGATTGGTCTTTTCCTTCACCTGTTCCATATGTCCTTGTGTTCTTACATTGAAGTTCATTTCACAACTGCATTCACATACTAGTAGTTATGAATGCCATCCTATATTTCAAAACAGTTCTCTTCCCCCTTGAAGTTGTGTCGTTCACGTATTATTAATTTGTACTTCTGAATCCCGATTGCAGTTACATATCTACATAACGAAAGGCAATCGTCCCAGAATGGTTCTTTGTGAAAAGCTACCTTCTGTCAGTCAGTGAAGATGGTCTATTTTTGTTTTATTTTGGAACCAACTTGCTAACCTGTGTCCTGAATGTGCATTCTCTAATGTTAGCGAGAAGTACATTGAGAATGCTACTGAGTTAGGTTGGACACAAATAGTCTTCATAACAAAGAGGTGGGTAAAGCGAGTTAAACCAGATACTGTAATGAAACGAAGGGAAAATTGATCATTTTGTTGGTACATGTAGAAAATCAGCGTTCTTAAAGTGTGGAGCCCTTAAATGTTGCTGTTCAGGGAGACTTGGGTGTACTCGTAGAAGGAGGGCAGTTCCAAAGTTTTCTGGCACGGAAAGCAAGCAATTAGTAAGGCAACTGGCATGTTGACCATTGTTACAGTGAGATTGGAACACTGGAATACAGAAGTATTGTTAATACTGCGCTTGAGTTTGCTGAGGCAACATCTGGGATACAGTACACAGTTTTTAACCCAAATTTCAGGAGGGATATGTTTGCATTGCAGGCAAGACATCGAATGTTCACTAAATCGGTTTCTGTGAATGAAAGCTCGTCGTATTATGAAAGTCTTAGGAAATTGGGCCAAAGTTTTCTGCGATTTAGAGGAATGAGAGGTAATTTCAGTAAAATGTACACAATTCTGAAGGGGCTTGATAGGGCAGAGGCTGACAGATCTTTTCTGCTAAACGGGAAGCAAAAACACAGAGTTATGGGGGGGTGGTGGTCGCTGAGGTTTGGTGATGGCCGCAGTGTCAGGACAAGGGACAGAATATGAGGACTGAGATGAGAAGAAATTACATCACTGAAATGTAAATGAATCTTTTTGAATTCTGTACCCCGGATGGGGTAATGCAAGTTTTTGAATTATGTCTCATTATATTGCTGCAAGGATCATTGGGAACGCTTTCTGTGTAGAGGCTACATTGGCAATTGAAAACTTTCCTTTAATGTGGCGTCTGAAAATGGAAAGGAATTATGAAAAAAAAATCATCTCTAGCGGGATAAAACAGTTACATTCGCAGAAATTGCGTGTCTAATTGTAAAATGTATGATTAGCCCAAGGATCTCCTTCTGTTTTGAATGAATGTATGGGTATCTCACAACCTGTTCCATGAATTCACCTCCTGGGGCATCCTTTCAGTTGTGGAATTATTTTCAATCGTAAGTGTCACCTGTTATTGAGGCAATTGGAGTGCACCTTAATTGCTATATTAAATTATGAGTTTGCTTTTAAATTAATTGGAGGTGAAATTTTGAAGGAACAGAAAATGGGCATCCAACGCTGAGTTACCATAACTGACGTATACATTTTTTTCTGTCCATGCTTTACATTAGTGATTTTATACAATTTTGCAATATTCAAATTTGAGTTTGCCATTGATATGCAGCGATAGTGTCCAGTCCAAACAGGGAGCACTTCTCACTAGAGGATACCAGGAAATCCTAAGACAATTCTTATAAATGTTTGAGACTTTGGAATTTTCGAGAACATGGCTTTTTTTTTAAGAATAGGCCTTTTCACTTTCATTGCGCGAGCAGGAGAACACAACATAAACTATCCGTTTTTAAAATTTCGTGAGAATTGAACAACTTGAGCCAAGAGCATCGTCCAGACAGAGACTAGAACCATGGACCCTAAGATAAAGGGCCGCATGATTGAGTGATTGAGTTACACGGTCCAACAACTTGCCTTCCTTTAGCTGTAACTGTAAACCAAGAGGCATCACACCGTCTTTTTCAGTTGCATTTCCTTCTTTCGGAATTTTCCCTCTACAGTTCATTTCCATCACTAGTAGACTGGCAGCCTCCCTTTGGCTTCATTTCACCAACATTCTGACTTTCACCAATTAATTCCTCGTTCAAAGTGTATTACACTTGCTGTATCCCTTTGATCTAATATTTCTGATAATTATCCAAATGATTCTATAATTGTGATCAAGTATGACAATGTACAGACTATTCTTTATTATTTTGTGGGCTTCTAGATATTTTCAATTTCATCTTTGAGTAAGCATTCCGTCAAAGAGCAGGTTATTGCTGAGTAAGTGGCACTTCAGAGCAACTTTACTGACACCTTTTATCACTTTCCTGATAATCTAGAGTAGTTATGTGGTGGAAAATATTCGGGTTGAATTTGTCTGGCTTTTTGTCCTTTTTTTGCCATTAACCCTTTGTTGATTTCATTTGGAGTGAATGGAATTGGCTGAAGACTGACATGCGTGATGCTGGGGATCATCCATCGGCACTTTTGGCTGATGATGGTTCCAAACGCTTCAGCCTTACCTTTTGCACTGATGTGGTAGTCTCCGCCATCATTGAGGATGGAATACTGATGGAGCGTCCGCCAGTTAGTTTCTTCTTGTCCACCACAATTCACGACTGGATGCAGCAAAAAGGATAAGTTACAGTTTGATCCATTGGTTGTGGGTTTGTTGTAGCTCTTCAGTCACATTCTGCTTTTGCAGTGTGGTTTGCAGGTTGTACTTTGTTGTAGCTCCAAAAGGTCCACACCGTATTTTGAGGTATGCCTGCAGCTGCTACTTGCATGCCTTCCTGCATTCTTTATTGAGCCAGTGATGGTAGTAATGGTAGAGTTGGGGTTATTTCCAGCCATGAGGTCACAGATTGTGGTTATCTACAATTTTGCCGTGCTGATGGTCCATGGAGATGTCCAATTTTGAGTTACCAGATCTGTTCAAAACCTATCCCATTTAGCAGTGTTTTAGTGCCACGTTACACAATGATATTCTCAGTGTGAAGGCGAGACTCCGACTCCACAAGGACTCTACGTTGGTTTGTTTAGCTCTGTCAGGTGAGGTCAAGTCTTTTCCCCCACTCACATTGCGCTGTAGTTCCAACCTAGCAGCTATGTCCATTACAACACGACCATCTAGGTCATTAGAGGTGCTACCCAGCCAGTCTTGCTGCGAGAAATGGAAGCACCCTAGCTAGAGCACTCGCAGCATCTTGCAGTTGAACGTGAGAAGCACTGAGCTTGGTTCAATGAAGATTGACCCCCTCTGTAAACATGAGGATCGAACCCTGCAATGTCGGTATTACTTGTACCACTCTTGAGCGAGCTGCACTAAGCAGCCATCGATAGCAGACTTCAATCATATGACCAAGTGCATTTCAAATTCATCCTAGCATTGACGGGCCAATACAGTATTCTTCCTTGCTGACTGATCGCACACCAACTGGAAAATTGATGCTATCTTATTTGCAATTTGAAAGCCTCAGGTTCCCAACGAGCTGCAAGGAAATGTTTTCTTTCCCTCACCACTGCCTGACTGTTCCGATAATCACAAATCAGCTCAGCAATTTCAACACCCTCCTGCTTATCAAAGTGGAAGATATTCTGCAAAAGGAAAATCTCAAGCTACAAAATTTCTCGCCATCAATAGGCTGTGATCTTAGAAATTTTGCATTTTGGCCTATTTCTTTCATACGCTGCGGGCATGCTTCAAATCGCCAGTAAAAGCTGCTCACCAGAAATGCCTTGAGAAGGATTGCTTGACTTTAGGAGTGAAAACACGTTAAACCTTGAACTAAAAGCAGCATCGAAATGTTGCCGTATTCCAAGGTTAATGCAATTGAAGATGTGAATTGGAACTTGATGCAATTGAGAACTAAGGCTGGCACAGTACTGCAAACGCATCAGTTGAGCTTAGAATTTGGGAGCTGCTATCACAGGGAACTAAAATATATTTCCGACTGATTCTGCAACAACGACTTAATGCATTTGAAGCAAGTGCAAAACTAATAAGTGACAGAACAAAGAACAGACTCACTTTTGCAAAGGGGTTCTGTCTCTCTTTTCCGGACCAACCCCTTCCCTCTCAGCAGAATCGCCTGCAGTGCAGTGATTTCCCCTTCAAACAGAAAATTCTCATCAAAATTACTGATATATATTTTTCTATAGTCTGCAAAACTGTGACAAGCAAGAGTTATCAATGACAATGAATCATCTAAGACCCGTCTAAAAGGATTTCCAAATCTACTGTGACCAGAATTATGTTAGATCAACAGTGTCGAGAACTTATCAAACTTTGTCCTTTAAAATAAAACTCTCCTGCACTCCGGACCATGCAGATATCGTATCTGTTTTCTGTTCATTTTTGGAAGTGAGTGTATGGGTTTTGGGATTTCTGTTTTTCTTATATGCGAAAAAAAAACATAATATAATGAAATTTCAAATTGTTTGTTAACCAGTTTTACAACTTGTTTTCAAAAGAAAACTTTGTTTTCCAACAAATCAATTATTTTGTGTTTGTTGAAATACGCCTGGTTAAAGATTTTTTTATGCTCTGCCCAGCAGTATCAAAGGTAAATAAATGACCGGTTGGTTAGCTAATTAAACTTTTAACATATTCTAGTGACCTGTAGAAAAATTGTGCTAATTTTAACTCCACACACTTCTCATCATGGTCCGTAACGCTATAGTAAATTTTCCATTTTCATCCTGTACAGAATTGTAAAGTTGCAAACTATTAACACTGGAATATCTTTCCTCCATTGACCAGCTCAGTGAGACTGTACTCGCAGGCCTCATTCTCTCATATGACATAGCATATCCATGAATAACTTTGTGATGGATTTTATGCTGTTTAAGAGTGATGGAACAGACAGCATATGATAGAACATCAGGAGTAGGTGAACACAATGAGAGATTGACAATAAGGATTACTGGAAGGCTTTAGTTTCTAAGCGACCTCGATTATGTGTTGCTTACAAGTGTCTCAGAAATGAAGTTCACATTGTGTAACTTTTTAATAAGACACCTCGAAGCAGCAATTGTTGTTTTGGCCCAGTCAGCAGCTAACGGCCTTTATAAAAAATGTGCTTACGAATATGCTTTGCTGAAAGAAGCAGCATTCACACGAAATTGTTGGGAAGCAAGTTATTCATTCGTGTAGAGGGCTGTTGATAGCTTGAGGTAGACAAATAAAATTTGTTGCACTGGTGGTGGCAAGTTGGCTCGTTTAAATTTGCCTGCAACATTGCAGCGAATGGCAGGCATCAGCACAGTTGACAGCGATGCCCCTGCACCTTTTGCAGCTGTTCCAGTGTAAATTTGCAAACGCTTCATCAGATATTAGTGACAGATGAGTGGCATTGATGTGTTAAAAGAAGGATGGATTTGTCCCATCATAAGGCAGACATTTGCAAGAATGAAGAAAACTGGCAGGGCTCCATAGGAGCAAGGACGCCATCCAGATTTATTTAACAAGATAATAGCAGCCATTTCCGGATATTACCGGAACGCAGTAACCTTGTTTCTAGGTAGCAGCGCCCAGTATGGGTGTCAAACAGTCGACTTTCATTTAATTAACGCCAACCTCTAAGCACCTGAGCTGACCAGCGACCACTTCCAATCTTCCCTTGTTTGACCAACTGATTTTCAAATTTAGACTAGCAGGTGCAGGGGAAGCAAATTTCTTCCTTGCTGACTGATTGTGCAGCAACAGGAACGTTGGAACTATCGCATTTAGGATTTCATATCGTGAGGTGAGATTGACTGCCCTTGACATGAATGTAGTATTTGACTGCTTGTGGCATCAATTAGCCCGCAGCACAACTGAAGTCAATGGGTATCAGGGGCAAACTCTCCCCTGGTTGGAGTCATAAAGCAAGATGGTTGTGGTTGTTGGAGCTCAGTTATCTCAGCTCCCGGACAACATTGCAGAAAGTCATGAGGATAATGTCCTTGGCACAACCAATTTCAGCTGCTTCGTAAATAACCTTCCTTCTATCATAATGTCAGAAGTTGGGATGTTCGCTCATGATTGCCCAATGCTCAGCACCACTCGCGACTTTCAGATACTGAAGCAGGCTATGTCCAAATGCAGCAAGACCTGGACAATACCCAGGCAAGAACAGACCAATGGCAAGTAATATTCGCGCCACACAATTGTCAGGCAACCATCATCTCCAACAAGAAAGAAGCCAACCTTCGACCCCTGGATGTTCAACGGCATTTCCATCACTCTTTCTCTCATTATCAACGTTCTGGGTGTTACCATTGACCTGGAACCGAACTGAACTAGCTATATACAGTGCCTGCAAGAGCAGGATAGGGGCTTAGAATCGTGTGATGAGTAATTCACCTCCTGATCCTACAAACACTGTCCACCATCTACAAGGCTCAAGTCAAGAGTGTAATGGAAAACTCCCCATTTGCCTGGATGGCTGCAGTTCCCACAACACTCAAGAAGCTTGACACCATCCAGGACTAAGTAGCCTGCTTGTTTGGCACCACATCCACAAACATTCACTCCCTCCACCACCGACGCACAGTAGCAGCAGTGTGTACTATCTAGAAGATGCATGGCAGGAATTCACCATGGCCCCTTGGACAGCACCTTCCGAACCCACACACTCTACCTTCTAAATGGATAAGAGATATGGGAACACGACCACCTGGAAGCTTCCCTCCAAGCCACTCACCATCCTGACTTGGAAATGTATCGCCATTACTTCACAGTTGCTCGGTCAAAACCTTGGCACTCCCGTCCTAACAGCATGATGAGTATTTCTAAATATCATGGACTGCAGCGGCGCATGAAGGCAGCTCACCACCACTTTCTCAAGGGCTATAAATGCTGGTCCAGCCAGTGAAGCCCACACCGTGTGGATGAAAAGGTAAAAATGTTGCAAATTCAAAGCATCAGGTTACCAGCGATGTGGATGGAAATGCTTTTCCCCAGAGCTGCCTGATTGTTCCGATCTTCACAAAGCTGCTCAGCAGCATCAACGTCCTGCTACTTCTCCATGTTCAAAATATTCTCCCGCAAAGTAACCTCAAGCTTCAAAATGTTTCGCCCTCAATAGGCTGATAACCCAAGTAAGCGGCAAAATGAAAAAAAAAAATCTCCCCATCAAATCTGATGCAATGTCTCTTGTTTTCTATTTCTTCCATGGGATGTGCCCATGACTCGCATGACCACTATACGTTGCTCATGCAGAATTCTCTTGAGAAGGATTGCTAAATATAAAGAGCAATTCAAACATTGAAGTAAAAATGACCTTGAGATGTTGCCGTATCTCAAGTTTGTTGCAATTGAACCTTTTGAACACAATTGCGAATGAAAAGTAAGGTGGCTTCTAAACACAAACTCATGACGAGGGCTTTAGAGCGAAATGACCGAGTGTCTGTTGAATTTCAAATTTGGTAGTATAATTCGGGAAGTTGCAAGTGCAGGAAACTTAAACATATTTCGTCCTGGCTCTCAATCAACGACTTTGGGCGTTTAAGCAAGTTGGGAAACTCGTAAATGACAGAACAACTAACAGGCCAACTGCCCTTATGATTGATGTATTTATCACAGTAACAGTCATACAGCAGCACCAAAGCACGGTGGGGAGAACTCACTGATTTTTTTTTTGTCTTGCGTTTACACTCGGCTGGGTGCCTTCGTAAAGAGACGTTGTGTGATACATTGGAAATTGAAAAAAAATATATCGGATAACATTTGGGTTCTCTGCCACATTGATAATGTGTCTCATAAATATACCCCAGCAATGAAGTGCACGTTGCGAGGTTAGGTATTTTGTTTCGTTCTGTGCTTATTTAAAAGTAATTAACAACATATTAGGAGTCCGTTGTGCAGCTTCCCAAACAGGAACATAGAAGCGAAAAGTGTGTTTTGGGTCAGCCAGTAGCAGAATGTTGAGAAATGTGCTTCTGAATAGGCTTTCCTAAACAAAGGGCGCAATTGTGTGAAGTTGTTTGCAAAGAGAGTTTTAAATTCATAAAGAGGGCCGTGATAGCATGAATGCTATTAATTTAAGATAGGCTAGCGGGATTTGTTGCTCTTGCGATTGCAAGTTGTCTCAAGTGATATTGCCTGCAAAATTGCAGCGAACGACAATGACGGACATTGATCGATTCCAAGTGCTCGGCTGAACAGTAGAATATTTTTGATCATATGTTACCGACAAATCGGTAGCACAGAAGTGTTTAAAGGAGCCGGGATTTGTCAGAACAAAAGACATCAATTTTCCAAGAAGCACGAATGAAATGAAAACTTCAATCCTACAGCAGCAAATCTTTCCATTTGAAACCGTCATGTAGTGTGTCCACTACTTCCGTTCTGCAACAGAACATCGTAATCAACATGGGGTTTAAGAGAGAGAAGCTTCACTGACCAGTAATGAGATCAAACCCGCGAGTTTTGCGTTAATTCTAAACGCGAGATAACCATTCACAGCTTTCAAATTTCCCTAATGAGATCAAGTGATTTTAAAATCCAGTCTCATCATTCCTCATTTCTGACTGATTGAGCAGTAGCTGGAATATTAGAACTTTCATTTTTGCTGATCAAAACTTCAGGTCACCAGCGGGCTGTAAGGACATATTTATTCCAAGAGCTATATGAAAGTTCCGACCTTCACAAAGCTGCTCAGCAAAAGCTGCATTTCATTTACTTCTCATGTTGAAACCATTCTACCGAAATCGAATCTGAAGCTACAAAATTTGGCGTCATCGCTGATATCTTATGCATTCAGCTTCATTCAAACTAGTAACGACCTCCTACATGAAACAATAGCTCGCTTCCCAACAACCAAATGCTGCTTATTCCAGCAAAGTATATTCATGCACAAATTTCTGAACAAGCAGGTACTTGCTGGATCGGCCCAAGAATCATATCCTGTTCCTACATGTCCTCTAAAAATGCTGCATTACGGTCTCTCAAATACTGATACACGTTCGCAGCACACAAGAAGGTCAATAGCCCCATAGTGTCAACAAAGATCTGAATACACTAATCCCATTTCCCAATGCTTGGCCCATAGTCTTGAAGGCTAAGGCAACACAAGATAATGTCCAAATCCTACTTGAATGCTACGAGAGTTTCTGACACTCGCCCTTCAAGGCGGTGTGTTCCATAGTTCCACCACCCTCTGTGTGAAAGAATTTCTCCTCAACTCCCCTCTTAGCCTTCTGCCTCTTACCTTAGTTCTATTCCCCCTGATCATTGACCCCTCTACTAATGGGAAAATTGATTTCCGATCCAGCCTAATTTTGTCCCTCATAATCTTACATATGTATACATATATATCTCAGATACCGTCTCAATCTTCGATGCTCCAAGGAAAACAACCTCTCTGCCTATCCAACCTTTCCACAGAGATCAGACCCTACAGCGCAAGAAGCATCCTGGTATGTTCCTTTGCACTGACTTTAGTGAAATCGCTTCCCTCCTACAATGTTGATTTTCAGGAATGCACGCAGTCGTGGTCTAACCAGTGTTTTAAACAGTTCCTGTATAACCTCCCTGCTCTTGTATGCTACGCCTCGGCTAAAAAAGGCATGTATCCCATTGGCCATTTGCACCACCTTATCTACCTGCCCTGCTACATTCAGGAATCTGTGGATTTGCACATCAAGTTACCTCTGATCTTCAGTACTTTGCAGGGTCCGACCATTCATAGTATAATACCGTGACTTGCTCTCCAGTCGCATTAACTCACGCTTTTCAGGCTTGAATTCCATTTGCTATTGCTCTGCCCACCTGCCCAGCTCATTAATATCCTCCTGAGGTTCGTGGCTATTCTCCTCACTAATTACCACCCTAACACCCTACCCTCCTAATGTGTTACAAATTAGGCTGAAACAAAATTAAATAAACGTATTGTTTGTACCTCATTGCTGAGCGACACATGCTCTGCATGGTTTTCAAGCCAGTTATCTCGCGTAAAACTTATTCTCCTTCAAAACCCAGCAGAGGTTATTTGCAAATTTAAAATTCAACTGAAACTTCGTAATTTCGCGCCTGTTTCGTTGTCAACAGATGTCGTCAGCACTGTGCAGTATTTCCAGCATTTCTTCTTTAATTTTAATTTAGTTCACGTTGCTTTTTTCTCGTTAGTATTGTATGTATGTTTTTCTTTGGAGTAGCACATGTTACCTCGGGTTTACAAGTGCCTCAGTGTCAAAAAGTTTTTTCAGATCTACGTTTGATTCAACATGATGTGACATTCTTTAGAGCGGATGTTGCGCAATATTTTACTTTTGTGTCTGACTGGTTTTATTTACCATAAAGTAAATATGGAAGTGCTCCTACCCTGATGTCAATATCCCTGCCGTTTATTTTTATGCTCTGCTTACTTGTTTTGTCACCCTTCATTTTTTTTGTTGTTTCTTTCCTATTTACAGGGACCTCTGATCTTTTAAAAATACATTTTTTTTCTTTTAGTTTTTATTGTCTCTTACTTCTTTATCTTTCCATGGATGCTTTTCCGGGGAGTAACAAACTTTCCCTTAGAGCTACAGCTGCCTCCATATGAAATAGATTTTATTTAACATTGACTCCAAGAGGACCTGGTATTCCTTCAGGGGTCCCAGTGAAGGATAACAACTCGCCATTCACACCCCATCTAAAACTGGAACATCCCACTTGGCGCTTGTAAATTTTTTGAAATAGAGACAACTGGCAGCAATCCCGGGCCCATTCAAAAGGACGTGAGCCGGCTATTGCCATAGCCAGCCCCTGCTACACTCGCCCTTATGTAGTGATCACATTCCTGAAATAAAATGAATTTGTGTAAATCTCCTTATCAGACTAAAATCCAATTTCATAATTTAATGGTGAATGTGGACATTGCCGAGGACTGAATACAAGTGGAATGATATCAATTGCCTATTATGCCACTCCTGACAATATTCTGTTCCACTGATTGTAATGTTACTTTATATCAGACATACGGCTTGACCGGTAGCAATTGGCAATCTATATATTTTCAACCCCACTCCTTATCAAATTTTCCTCACAATCCATTTTGTTGTTAGGTAAAGATTCTCATTCGCCATTTCACTCATGATTTCAGGTCAATGTATTGAATGACTTTCAGTGACATTGCTCATTGTCTCGGTGATCCAGAGTGCACTTGTGTTGTACGATACAATGAACGTGAGAGTGGAGCAGAATGAGGGACAAGACATGGACCGTGCACAGTGGGGCTTCACCTGTGGCAATAATGTGGGGTGTGGGACACGCGTGGGAGTAGTCGACTGCAGATTGTCAATATTGTCAAGATTTTAGAAGTCAATAAGCCGGATTAAGAGAACTGAAAGAAGGTGTGGAGAGGTAAGGAAGAGGAAAAAGCAGAAAATGTCAAATTGTAAAACTGTTAAATTAAGTATCACTAACAAAGTTATTATCAATTAGACCTACACTGACATAATGTTTCTGAAATCATTTCTTGATCGCTATTTCAGGAGCACTTCCCCCTCCTGATTTACATATATTTCCAGTATGCTAATTGTCGTCTCTCTAGTTAGCAAACTGTATGTTTAATTCATCTGCCATCTCCCTACTTTTCATTTTCAATTGTCCAGACGTTCTTTATAAAGGACCAAAGCTCATTTTGTTCATTCTTCTTATTTCAATTGCTATATAATCTCTTACTCTACGTTTTTATATTACTAGCTCCTTCTCCTTCATACTCTAATTTTTCGCTCCATATTTTTTGTCATCACTTGCGTTCATTTTATTCTTTCCAATTGTTTGACCTGCCATCCGTCGTTGTGTATTTATTTGTTTTGTCCTTAAGTTCGATCCTTAATTGACCTTTATTTTTGGTTCAGCACGGATGGAGGATCCTCCCCTTAGAAGTTTACTTCTTCATTGGAATGTAAATATTCTGTGCATTCTGAAATATCCCTTTTAATGACTACCACATGGCCTATATTGACCTATACCTTAACCTTATTTGGCATTTCAATTTAGTTTGTTCTGCTTTCTTGTCCTCATAAATGCTCTTATTTAAGGTTAAAATATTAGTGCAGGATGCACTTGTTTGTCCCTCAAAATGAATGTAAACTTTGATCATATTATCATCGCTGATACCTAGGGGTGTCTTCACTCTGAGGTTATCAATTATTCCTAACTCGTTACTCAATACCAGGTCTAGCATAGCTTGCTGTCTGGTTGGCACCAGAATGTTCTTTTCGAATATAATATCCTTTAACCATTGTATGATGTCCATATCTATGCGATTTTTGCTCATCCCATTTTTCCCTCATGTTGTTCAGTTTCTCCCAGGGTTAAGAAAATTATCAGTTTCGGATCCTCCCCCGTTTCAGGCCTTTACCAGGATCAGACCTGCCCCGGTTCGGAAGCTCATGGGGTTCAGATACTGAACAAGTTGGGACCCTCCCTAGTTTCTGAATCTGAACACTTTAAGATGCTTCCTTGTTTCGAACCCTCACCTGGGTCGCATGCACCAGATTTGAACCCAGCCAAGGTTCAGACCCTGCCCAGGTTTGGACCAGTCACAGGTTCTGACACATCCCGCATTCAGACGCTCGCTGGCTTTTAGCAAGTTTGGATCTTCCCCGGATTCGTTCCCTCATCAGGGGCTGACTCTCAACGGGTTCAGAACCGCCCAGTTTCGGACCCTTCCCAGCCCAGAATCTTCTCAGGGTTCAGAGGCTCAGTAGATGGCCCTATATGCTGAAGAATAATTAAATAGTTTGCACTGTTGTGAAAAGTAGCATCTTCAGAAAAGATGGATCGCAGGTGTGGATACTGGGAGATATTGTAGCATGAAGGAGGGAGGGAGGAAGTGTAATCAAGGGAGCTTTGGGAGTCGGTAACATTATAGTTCATATTTGTGAACAACCCATTCTATGAAATGGATGTAGAGAATGCGAGGAAAGAAAGGGAAGGGAAATGCCAGAGATGTACTGTGCCAAGAGAACAGTTGGGGAAATTAGGAGAAGAGTTAATGATTTCTTCAGTTGAAATCTAAGGAAGGAAATGGCAACAAAAGTCATCAAAATAATCAGGAACCTCAGAAGTGTCGCGACAAAAAATGGTGCATGCACCCTGCACAACGGCAGCATAGCCAGAACACATAAGGATCCCTCAGTGCGACAATTTGAGTTTAATATCCATATGTTCGCACCCGAAGACGACACACCTACACATTGCAATCACTCCCCTACCCAGAAATCGTGTTCATGAATGTGCGACTGCTTTCATTCCTAGAACATAAGCATTGAGGGACAGACCAGTTCAACTGGAATGGAGAGTGTATGAAACTGAACAATTCAGTTATAAATGGGATCATTGGAATTTTCCAGAAGAAGATGGTAGAGGGAAACTTGCACAAAAATTGCATCATTATGCCTCTTAGGAAAAATATCGTCCATTTTGCGTTTAAGGAGAACAAGGGGTTTACTGAGACTGGTTGAGTTGGGAATTGGTGTTGCACAATTCACTGTGATTTGCTGCAGAACGAACTCGACTTCTAGAGCATAGCTCAAAACTCAGAACAGAGGAAA
Organism: Carcharodon carcharias; assembly: GCF_017639515.1. NCBI lineage: Eukaryota > Metazoa > Chordata > Chondrichthyes > Lamniformes > Lamnidae > Carcharodon > Carcharodon carcharias. The sequence goes on along the minus strand of NW_024470595.1, from coordinate 2,520,667 downwards.
TCACTCCGGTTGTGGGACAGCCGGGACAGTATGAGGAAGTGAATGGGGATTCACAACCTGAAGAAGGGAGGGAGTTTTCTGATTGGAGGAAGTAATCAGCCAAACGGCATTGAATAAATCCAACCCTGAAACTTGATCATGCTTAAGGCTGATTTACCATAACGTGATGAAAGAGAATTTAAAACCTTCGGGTTGGATGGAATGCATGGATACGTAATGAAAAGAAAAGAGGGAGAGACAGCAAGAACATTATTTTATATGCAATAGAGCATGATTAGAGGACGTGAATGCAGCTAATATAATTCATGTTTTTAAAACAGAACATAGACCAAGATGAAAGAAATAAACACCAGTTAGCACAACGTCAGTGGCAATAAAAAATAAGGGAATCAAAAATATAATAGAAGAGCGTCTAGAATCAAACAACATAAGAAGGAGTAGTCAGTGCTAATGCCCAAAGCAAGGAAATACTTGACAAACTTCATTTGATTACTTGATTTGTCATCAGAAATTGACGATCAGATTCGTACAATAGATGGGGAGCTTCTACTTTGATTTTCTCAAGGCCTTTTTTAAATCACAACATCACAGAATCAAGAGAAATGTTAGAGCAAGTGGGGTTAGGGGACATGTAGCAGAATGGATAGCAAGCTGGTTACAAAAACAGAAAACAGGGAACACGGGTTAAAGGGGTTTACTGAGACTGGTGGAAGTTGGGAAATGGTGTTTCACAAGGAACAGCGCTGGGATCATTACCTTTCACCATTTACACAAATGTTATGGGATTGAGAGCAGAAAGATGATTCCAAAATTACAGACAAACCCAAATTGAGAGAACATTGAATATAGAGGGTGAATACCACAAAATACCTGAGCACATTAATGATAATTAATAAACCTGCGCAGTGGTCATTTTAATGGAAAATTCGTTTCAACATAGCTGAGGGTCAGGTGCTGCATTTTGATAGAAATGTCCAAAAGGGTCCCAAATACTCGTTGGAAGTTACATGTCCCAATCGGGTCGAGCTTCAGTGGTTCAGTTGTTCAGCGTAACAGATTCACGAATCAATTAAAGTAGCAATGCAGTTCATCTGGAGACGAATGGAAGTGAGAGGGAGAAAACACAAGGAGGACTGGAATACTGTACCGATGCTGTCAAATGTCACTAACTCGGTGTAGCCCGTTTCTGCCCAAGTGGTTCAATAAAAAACAGATAAATTTCGATGGACAAGGCACTCGTTACCAATCACTTTCAATGGACAGAAAACCTCTTCCTGTATTCAATCCATTACATTGATAAAACACAGAGACACCATGGAATGGAGAGGTCACTCCCCAAAGAAGCACGGTTTCAAAACAAAATTAACTTATTTCATTTTGGCTGCTGACCCAAATTTCAGGACAATCATAAAATGACAGGTACTCCCAATAATAATATCTCTCCGGGGTCAGGTATTCAGCTCTGATCAGTGACCCAAACCCAGTGTGATTTTTCTCCGACTTCCAGTAATATCTTCCTTCAGAGATCTTGCCTTCACTGAGGTCTGGTCCAACAGTGCACAATATTCCACTGAATTCAATAACTTAATAATTCAGAAAATCTGTAAGTTACACACGGAAGCCTGTTAGCTTTTAAAGAAATTAAGGAAAGCTGCACAAAATTCAGGACATTTGACGTAAGCAAATTATATGTCTGATGAGCTGCCTTTTTTGTGGTGACCACTAGATCAGCGTGTAAAATTATCAGTCACAGCGTATAACCAACGATAAGCTCACACACAGATTTCCACAACTGAAATGTTTGTTGGCACTTACCGGGAATGCCAATAATGCCAGTGTCAGGTAATATATTTTGTTAGCCACTTGAATTGGACGATGCATTTTCCGAGTGAAGTAATGTGTCTGTTCGTGCTGTAGATAATCTCTGCATTAAACTCATTCACAAAACCTTTAATTTATGCCGTATGCAACCACCTCTGCGGATGTTGATATTACAACATCGTGCATTATTTTTTGAACAAGGCAGAGACAGATTACCACATCGGGTTCGATGATGGAACATGCTAATGTCTGCGATTGAGCTGCCACGTTCCAAAGGCTCGACAATAAGGATCACATTGTTCAAATAATAAAGTTAGAAGCTGTATTCTCCATCCAATGGCGCTGTCATCTCAAACACCGCGTCATTTTCCTCTCATTTTTTTCAGTAATGTCCTTCACCTGTTGCTGACTATTAACTAGTTAAATTCCAAATATTCTGGTGTCTCTCCAGTGCTGCTTCATTGCACCCTGAAATGTAGCTGCCCTCTTTCAACGTGGGAATTCTGTTAAGTGCTGAAATTGTGTTATTTTTGACTATCCGTTTCATAATTCAAATAAGTTTCTGAAAAAAAAATCGACACAACAAAATGCGTCCAAATCACAATCAGATAAAGCAGATCAAACTGGTCAATGACTTTAATCCAATAGAACACATCAATCAGTACATTCCCTCCAAGAGATTACAAACACGTCAATTGATACAGCAGAAGAAATGGTAAAGGTCCAACAACGGTGGCAAACCCTGCAACGATGACAGTTTTAACTGCCTTTTCTGAGATTTCTATCTGACATTTCCTTTCTGATATTTTCTTCTAACTCTTTTCTTGTGGCTCTTCTTTTCTGGCTCTTTTTCTTCTGCAGAAAGCAGTCTCAAGGTGGATACAAAATTCCTCGTCATCAATTGAAAAAAAAAATACATGATACTTAAAGAAATGTGTCTATAATTGGGGAGAAATAAGTTTTCTGGCTCGTTTATTTGATTCCTAATTATGCCTTTTTTCTCACTTCTTTATTTTGTGTCTTTTTTTCCGAATGCATCGACTTTCTTGCGTTTATTTTCCGGCATCTTTTCCCGATTTTTTTTTTTCTGTCTGACTTTATCTGTCTTTTTATGACTCCTTTTTCTGAATTTTCTCCAGACTTTTCTTTTTGTCAGAATTGATCCCTGCCGCAATTTATGAGTGGCCCCTGTCATTTTTTTCTCTTTAGTTTGCACGCTAATTTTGGACTACTCCCTCAATATTCCTGCTCCCTCAATATTTGGTGTGCCACATCAATTTTGGAGATCCCCTCTTAAACATCCACCAACCACACCCCCCACCACCAATGTAGCGCGCCTCACTAAATTCTGTAGCCTTCCCTCTCTGCCCACCAACTTGAAGCCGCCATTTTATGTGGCCATCCACATTTTTCTTACTCCCTCAATATAATTGCACCCCCTACCTTCAATTATTTACTGACCTAATTTTCATTTTTACAAATTCCCTCGCCTCAATTTTTCTATACTCCCAGACTCAGTGATGGGAATCGTACTCAATTTTGGAGAGCTGTTGCTCGGTCCTGCTGTTCCTCTACTTTTTGGTGACCGCCAATGAACAGGGGTACACCACAATGTTTGACATCCTTTTTATTTTTGACCAGCAATCCAATTTGGCCCCGCCCTCAATTTTGCGCACCCCACCCCCAAACTAGTGATCCCAGTACTTCACCCACACCTGGGCACGCTCAATATATGCAGCCTTATTGCAGGTTTTTTCAATTTAATTCCAACATATTTTTCAGACAATTTATGCTGCCCCCACAGTATTGTGGTGCCCCCATTCATTTTCAGAGTTCCACCTTCATTTAGTTTTAGATGCTTTGCAATTATTAGCCATCCTCTCAGTTTTGTTCTGCACTAAATATTTGGGTTGTGCACCTGATTTTTTTGGGATACAACTCCTCAAGAACCCCCTCAATTTGCCGCCTACCTTCAGCACCCTACAATCCCACCCTTCATCCCCACAATGTTTGCATTAGTCTGCATTTTTCAAGCTCCCTCAATTTAAGCCAGTCCCCTTAATTTTCTCCTGTCTGCTTTCTTCCAGAATCTTTGCTTTTGATCCTATTCTGTCTCGATATTATGGAGCCTCCCCCCCCCCTCAATTGTGCGTCTGAAGGTGATGGTGTAGTGGTATTCTGGCTGGATTAATAACCCAGGATAATGCCCTGGGGTTCTAATTCCTCCACAGAACTTGATAGAACTTGAGTTCACTAAAAATCTGCAACTAAAGCCTAGTGATGAAACCATTGTCTATCATTGTAATGTCCTAATCTGTCATCCTTACCTGATCTTGCCTACGCATGCAGCCAGACCCACAGTAATGTGGTTGTTGCTTAAATTTTCTTTTGAGATGTTCTAGCTGCCCACATGCAAATAAGCTACGACAACTCATTAAAAAGGACTGAAACCGGTTGGACCAACTGGAATCGTTCAATCGACCAAGGCTACAGGAACAACAATGGGAATCTCTGAGCTGTCCACCCTGCAAAGCCGTCCTTACTAGCATCTGGGTGGTAGAGCCAACATTGGGAGAGCTATAGTCATACAACATCCTGCGATAGCCATCATCACGTTATCATAACTTGTCGATAATGCCTCAAACACCACCATGAAAATCCTTTCATATATCCTGCCCACCGACAGGGCAGGCCTAGCAAAGGTGGCTGCACATTGTTGTACAGTCGCAAAGCAGTTCCCCTGCATGTGCTCAACATCGAATCTGGACCCAATGAATTTTCAAGGCATCAAGGAAAACATGAGGAAGGAAACCTCCTGCTGATTAACACTTGCCACACCCCCCACCCCATAAAAACTCAGCTGATCAATCATTGCTCTTCCATGTTGAACACCACTTGGAGGAAGCACTGAATGTGGCAACAGCGCAGAAAGTACACTGGGTTGGGTAGTTCAATATCTATCAGCAACAGTGTTATGGTAGCATCACAACTGACCGAGCTGCCAGAGTGCAAAATGAAATAATTGCTGCACTGGGTCTGTGGCTAGTGATGAGGGAACCAACAAGGGGAAAAATAATTGCCACATCATCACCAACCCAGCTGCCGCTCAATGCTTTTGAACATGATGGTATCTGTAGGAATGGCCTCTACACAGTCATTGTGCAGATGAAGCTTCAAATTTATGATACACTTCATCGCATTTTGTGGCGCTACGACCATGCTAAATGGAAGAGCTTTTGAGCAGATCTAGCTGCTCAAGGCTCAGCATCCATGAAGCTCCGTGCAGCAACGGAATTGTACCCGAACATAATATGTAACCTCATGGCCCAAAATATACCCCGCTCTATCATTACCATCGGATCAGGGCATCAATCATGGTTCGATTAACATGCAGGAAGGCAAGCCAGGAGCAGCGCCAGGCATCCCTACAAATGAGGTGTCAACCTGGTGAAACAATAACATTGTATAAATTCTGTGACAAAATAGCATAAGCAGCAAGTGATACACAGAGCTAAGCGATCCCACAACTAAAGGAAAAGATCGAAACTATGCTTCCCTGTCACAGCCAGAAATGATTAGTGGGGAACAATTAAACAACTCACTGGAAGGGATGTCTCCACAAATATCCCAATCACCAATTCTGAAGGAGCTCAGCACATCAGTGCAAAAGACAAGACTCAAATATTTCCCACAATCTTCAGCCAGAAAATGCTAGTGGATGATCCAACTCCGCCTCATTCGGAGGTCTCCAACATCAGTGACGCCAGTCTGCAGCCAATTCGAATCATTCCATGTGATATCAAGAAACGGCTGAAGGCACTGTTTACTCCAAAGTCTAAGTTCCCAAACAATAACCAGGCAAAAATATTGAACACTTGTGCTCCAGAACTTGCCATGCCCCAAGCCAAATTGTTCCAGTATAGCAACAACACTGTCATTTGCCTGGATATGTGAAATATTACCCAGAAATGACCTGTACATAACATGCAGGACCAATCCAACCCATCCGATAAACGCCCCATCAGTCCACTCTTGATCACCAATTAAGTAGTTGAATTGTGATTAACAGTGATATCAAGCGACACTTGCTTAGCAATGACCCGCTCACTGACACCCCGTTTGGATACCCCAAGGACCCCACAGCTACTGAACTTATTACAGCCTTGGTCCATACATGGGCAAAATATATGAGCTCCCCAGGTGGGGTGAGAGTGACTGCCCCTGAGATCAATGCCACGTTTTAAACAACGTGTGGCTTCATGTAGCCTCGCAACATTGGAGTTAATGGCAAACAGATTTAGAGTTCTAGGCTAGTTGGAGTCACACCTAGCACAAAAGAAGATGCTTGAGGTTGTTGGATGTCAGCCATCTCAGCTCCAGGACATCACTGTAGGGGTTCCTCAGGATAGAGCACTTGGCCTAATCATCTTCAGCTGCTTCATCAATGACATTCCTTCCATCCTTAAGTTAGAAGTGGGGAATTTTCGCTGATGATTGCATAATGATCAGCACATTTTGGGAATTCTCAGATACTGAAGCAGACCGTGTCCAAATGCACCAATACCTAGACACTTTCCAGGCTTGGGCCGGCAAGTGACAAGTGCCATTCGCATCACATAAGTGCCAGGCAAAGACCATGTCCAACAGGAGAGAATTCAACCATCGCCTTTTGATGTTAAATGGCATTACCATCGCTGAATTAGCCACTATCAATATCCTGCAGGCTACCACTAACCAGAAACTGAACTGGATGAACCATATAACTACTGTGTTAACAAGAGCATGTCCAAGGCTAGGAATTAGGTGACGATTCACTCGCCTCCTGACTCTGCAAAGCCTGTTCCACATCTGTAATGCACGAGGCAGATGTGTGATGGCATACTCCCACTTGCCTGTATGGGTGTATCTCCCGCAACACTCAAGAGGCTTGACACCGTCCAGGACAAAGTAGCCCACTTCATTGGCATCACAATCAAAGCATTCACTGCCTCCACATCCAACACACAGCAACAGAAGCCTGTACCATATACAAGATGAAATGGAGGAATTCCGCAGCTATCCTTCGGCATCACCTTGCAAACCAAAGGCATCTATCATCCAGAACGACAAGTACAGCAGATCAGTGGGAACAGCACCTCCTGCAAGTTCTCTTCCATATCACTCACCATTCTGAGTTGGAAATATTTTGCCATCCCTTCACTGTCACTGGGTCAAAAACCAGGAATTCCCTTCCTAACAGTGCTGTGGGTGTGCCTACACCACATGGACTGCAATGGTTCCAGGAGGCAGCTCACCACCACCTTCTCAAGTGCAACCAGCGATCAGCAATAAAGGCAGGACCATCTAGGAAAGCCGACATCCTGTGAATGAAGAAAACAAGTGGAAGAATCACAAAAGTCTAGTGTGCACGTGCAGCATTTAATTACGAATGCTAATAGAGCGTTATTGTTTGTTGGAGGGGAATTGAATACAATGGTGGGTATTCTTCAGTTGTACATTGCTCTAGTGAAACCAAATTTGGAGTTCTGTAGACAGTAATTGTCACCTTATTTAAGGTAGGATGTAAATGTGTTGGAAGCAGTTCAGAGACGGTTTACATGTCTGATGTCTGGCATAGGTAGATTGACTTATGAGGAAAGCTTTGGCAGACTAGCCTTTTGTCCGTTGAAGTTTAGAAGTGCACGAGGCGACTGCATTGAAACATATAAGATTCCGAGGGGTCTTGACCGGGTATATGTGGGGATGATATATCCTCTTGAATGAAAATCGAGAACTAGGTGTCACATTTTATAACAGAGGTGAGGCGATTTTTTCACACTGACGGCCTTGAGACTTTGGAACTGTTTTGCTTAAAAAGTGCTTGAAGTAGAACATTTGAATATTCTTAAGGCAGAGGTGGAGAGATCCTTGATAAGCAAATGGGTTATAAGTTATCATCGGTAGGTCGAATGCAGATTTCCAGTTACTATCAGATCGGCAGTGATTTTATTATACGGCGAAGCAGGTTCGAGGTGTTGAATGGCCAAATTTTGCTCCTTGTTCGTATGCTCTTGTGTAAGGTTAATAGGTGCGTAGTTAACCTCTTCCCCTCTCCCCCTTTCTTAACTAATGGAACAACAATTGCTATCTTCCAATCTTCAGGTCCCAGAATCTATAGAATTTTGGTAGCTGACCATCACGACAGCTCTGCAGCCAACTATTGCAACTCTCTGATTTATGGTTATCAGATCAAGAGCAATTATCAGCATTCAGCCCTATTAAGTTATCAGGTCCACATATTCATTTATTTTCCTTCATCATTATCGCCAGTCTCTTGGTTCTCCAGTATTACTGGGAGAATTTCCCCATCTCTTGCACATGGGTTTCATGGCGGTGTGAAGCGGAGAACCTAGCGGCAGGCAAAAAGTCACAACTCCTCTGTCACAAATTAGCTTGCAATTTTCCAAATGGCGTACTCACGTTGCATCTATTACCCCTCTAACTAATGGCATGATTTCATTTTGCATTCATTAGCATGTCACGAATGCTCATTAAAGTAGATTCTCACTGGAATCTGGCCACGCCTTCAGTCTTCCGTAATGCCAGCAGGAAGGTAGATCGGCGGCAAATCCATTTGTGAAACGGTGGGATGCACAAGTCCCTCTTCAGTTCACTAGGAAACTCCAGGCGAGTGGCCCATAGCTGCTGGAGAGATGTTGCGATGGATGCCACTTTGCTTGGGCTGTCGGGTACTCCTGCTCTTTGCCTACATTGTCCCGAGAAACACCATTGCACTGCGATACACATGCATGCTTCCAAATTTAGCGACTAAAACTTCAACCCGGGGTGGGCTGTGAGGCGAGGGCTGGGTTGATGAACACGAGGGGGTATCGGGGAGTGAAGCTCGTGTAATGGCATTCAGTTGCACGGGCTAACACCAGGGCGACAGTTGGGAAGGAAGGTTGTGCAATGGCCGCCAGGGGAAAGGGTGAACACCAGTGCAACAGGCGGAAGGGAAGGCTGTGAAATGGCAGTTAGGGGGAAGGGCGAACACGAGTGCGCCCTTTCTCAGAATGCCCTCTAAACTTTTGTTGCCGCAGGAGTGAGCAATAGTCCGCTAAAAAGGAAAGGAGGGAGACTTCCTTGGATGGAAAGGCCCTGATAGCCAGCGGTTTCAGTACCAGTGTTAAAGAGTTACTCTGAACTCAGTGGCTTCAAACCACAGTCGCTGCACCTCAATAGAAGCACATTGGAAGACAATTTACGAATGCAAGCAATAGTGAAGAAGGAATAGCGGCATCTTTTAGGAAATTTCATCAATGAAGGCCTGCCACGTGTTCACCAGGTCTGACTCACCTTATGGGGCAAAGATCATCCAATCATTGATTGGTCATTAATTGTGATATCAGAGACTGAAGCACAGAGCTAGGTTGGACCAATCGAGTCTCTTAATCTGTAGCATCCCACACAGATCTCAAGATTTTGCACATCCTCGATGCCACCTTGGTCATCTCAGTGTGTGTGTTTGTGTCCCAGGGACAAGCTGGCTTCAGCCACCATGCAGGTATGGTAGAAAAATCTATGGACCCTTACATTCTCCAAACATGTCATCCTCACAGGTTAACTTTGTTGCCTCTTGAAGTGTTAATGCCTTCAAATTCCCCTTTCAAAGAGAAGGCAAAAGGTGATAGTGATATTGTGCTCAATGCTGCCCTTGTCAAGGTCCTATTGTAAGCGAGGAAGCAGGGGAGGGAGAGGCGACGCTGCGTGCATCCAGAAGGAGGCAAATGGTCATTCAGAGCCAGAGCATCATCAGCAGTGTCAGTAGCTGTGCCCAGACAACGGGTTGGCTCGCCAGACCTAGGGCATATCGAAGAGTCTCCTACTTACAGATCAAGTGAGTGGCATTGCCATGCACGTCTGCCCTTGTCCCAAGCTCAGGTATGTCACATTTGCCACATTGTTGGTGAACATATGACCCACGTGCAGTTGGACACTATGCCTGGCCAGTGGCTTTGAAGGTGACCACTGCGCTCAATTTGTTAGCATCTGGATCTTTGAAATGTTCAACAAGCAGGCAGCGTGGCGTTAGTCAGTCCGCAGCACATCGTTGCAAAAATAAGCTAACGGTTGCACTTTGTTGGAAGGCCCGTCATTTGGTCTGGCTCTTTCCGGGCGAAGATCATCAGGCTGTGAAATAGAACGGCTTTGCCAGCATCTCAGGCTTTGCAAAAGTGCAGCATGAACTAGATTCCACCATTATGGATGTACGGGCTCCATGGTAGCAGTCCACAATATGTATAAACCGCAAGGACCTTCGTTCCATCAAAGTATAACTGGTGTGTGAACACCCAAAGCACATCCTGCACGTTTTTGAAGTTTTACCCTAGGAGCTGCCAGAAATCCTACACACTAATTGAAACCTGGGTGCCTGATATTTTGGAGGAGCCATTATGTCTGCAGGGATGGTTGCTTGGAGATAAGGGGTGTGCACTGAAAAGCTGGCTGATGACACCAGTGATTCACCCTCAGACTCGTTCCGAAGAGAGGTGAAACGCTGCTCAGTGCTCCACATATTTCCGATGGAGCAGACCACACAGCTTCTGAAGATGCCTTCAGATGTGTGGACCGTTCAGGGGGCTCACTCCAATGCCCTCCCAAGAGAGTTTCCAACAACATCGCAGTAGTTTGAGCTCTTATCAATCAAGCTATGCAAAGAGGCGAATCCCTGCCAGAGTACAACCTGGAGAAGGAGGAGACCTCATCGGAGGATATAGATCTGAAGACCCAGGTGCCTTTTGGGGCTGCTGGGGGGTGGTGTGAGCTCGATTACGCAATGTGGGAAGGAGGCTGTGGGAAACGTGCCTGTGATACGTTAATTGCTGCAAGTGTCCCGGAAGACTAAAGTCAAGAGAGGGAATAAAGCTACATCTGTCCTTGACCTCAATAAAAGTTTCCTTTAACTGAGGGGATTTCCACCCACTTGCAGCGAGAATGAGGCTCACATTCACACGTCCGTGATCTACCCTCATAAATCATCAGGCTAAGAATGATGCTTTGGTCGACGGGACATGCGAGTGAGCCACTCTGGGAATGGAGAGGCCTTTTAAGAACACGATATATGTGAGAGAAGACTTGAAAACTTCGCTGCCAACCAATGATGCAAATAATACTGCGACATGCCTAGGCAACTTATGCTCCCCTGCATGTATATTACCTGCCACCAACACAGAGGTGATACAAGTGTAGGTTGAATATCAATGCTTAATGAACTGCCCTCACTCATTGGTGTTTCTTAAGTAAAACGTTTTGGAAATGTTTACAGCACGCACTTCCGATTAATATTTAAACACATCTCCCTGACATCATGCAAGGGTTTGGATACAACTTCAAATGAGCTTGACATCACATGAATGTGACTCTCACAGTGTGTCACTATCACTGAGTGGGAGGAAGACTAAATCTCGAAATAACAGGATTCCAAAGTCGTAATTCTCAGCGCCTTCAGTTGAAAGAAACATTCCCATCAGCATAAAATGTATTCACAGAAGTTCAAATTATTTGTATCTATAGAACACTCCAAGCCCAAAATCAACATCAATTTTTCTTAACTTCATGAACTCTAAGACTATGTATAGGTGCAGGACGGACATCCGCAGCAGAGCTCGGGGCAGCTTGCTGACTTCTACGTCCTGATGTCTGTGATGAACTTGAAGGACGTCTTCTGGTGTCCCAGGCTTGGACGCCCCGGCCTGATAAGCTTCACCTGCTCAGTGGAAGAAGCGCCCTTGGCGGACTGAGAAGCTGGAATGGATGGTCTCACAGGCAGTGTGGGTTGTGAGCTGCGGGGCACCCTTTGAGAGTCCTGAGAGGAAACCGATGGTTAGTCCAGCTGGCTCTCGTCCCCCTTGCGGGTGTCCGAGGGCCCCGCCCTGACCCCCGCAGGATGATACTGTATGTGTAGGGGGGTCAACCTGCCTCCTCGCCATGTTGCCTACATCTTTCTGGTATCCACCGGCGTGTCTGTCCATGTAGTGCAGAGCTGAGCACAAATCCGTAAAGACCTGGTGGACCGAGATTGCCATGTTGGTCACCAGCCTAACCATGGTGACATACAGGCATATGGCTGATGGAACAAGGACAACAGCCTGAACGGGGGCGGACTCTTCCCCCTTTCGCTCTTGTCTGCTGAGTCATTGCCGAATCTCTGCCTGATGTTCCGTGGCCTATCGCTGCAGCAATGTAGTTCAGGTCAAAAACTCCTCTACATTTTCCAAGCAAACTAACCTGGCATATTTTCAGTGCTAATTTGCGACGGAGTAAAGTTCTATCTGCACTGCCTCCTAAAATATTCACATGGCCAGGAACAACAAGGCGTTTATATATATAAATATATATATATATTGATTAAAGATCCATCTACATTACCCCATCAAACTGTTGCAAGATGAATGCTGCAATAGGCCCAGATTGAACTTAATGTATCGCTATCCCCTCATGTAGAGCAAGGACCTTAAAGGTACTGGCTTGGACACACATAAAGTATCCCTGTACAAGGTCCATCGAACACTACAATTGCACCTATACCAGAGGGTTAGGTTCAGAAAAAAAATTACATGTATGATTGGCAAAATACAGCCCCGGGTTTATTATGTGGTCTACCAATTGATGCACTCCAGCCCTCTTCTGCGTTCAGCAAATTGTGAATTAAACAAAAGCTGCTGTATAAGTTTCACTAGTGTACATTGAATTAAAAAAGCCTGCTTTCTGTTGTCCACTGTTTCTGGGCGATTTGTTCCTTGGTGATCTTCGATAATCTCTAGGTGACTTTGGCAGCGTGCCGCCAAGTTCGAACACAAAAATGTTCCAATCCTCAATCAAAGCCAGCAATGAGAGCCTAAAAGAAGAGAACGGCAGGCATTGAGTGCCGAATATTCAACAAGTGTGGATTTCTACCTGCTTTTCACGAATGCCCTTGAAACATCTGCGTGCTTTATTTTTAAAGACCGTGTAGCTGTCTGCAAAAATTACAATTTTAAATGGAATTAAAAGTATAAATATGCATTAAAATATTAAAAACAATGATTGTCGGCCGAAGGGAAAACTGACAAAATGGATGATATGTTTGCTTGTATGCAAAAAAAAAAGCAAATTATTTCATCACCAAATTGTCAGGGGAGTTGGATGGAATTGCAAGCACCAGCTATGTGATGGACATAATCTTGCCAATGACAACAAACAGTTCTCTGAAATAGAATTTATAAACAAATTGCTGGTTGAATCTGCTGCAATTTTGTCCAGATTGAAAAGAGCAGTTCGAGAACATTTGCTTGTCGAACCGAAGTTTGTGAGAACTGTCAATGATATCAATGAAGCTCTGGACTTGTAGCTGGAAAGTATGTCAAATCATTTCCCTTATTTATTCCTCATACTTTGCACTGGCGTTTATTGAGAATTGTAATGCCCACGGCAGTTGTAGATTTCCATTTAAAGGACACCAGAAACATGCTAAGCTCACCGAAGAATTAGTCTCATTGCAGTCCTAAAACATGGACAGGTTTCATTGAGGCTGTAAATGAAGTCATGTCAAATAAGCAACTGAGTGGAAAACATTGCCAGTGAAATCAGCCAGAAAAACATAACCCTGACACAGCCAAACATAATGGGGTACTGAAAAGGAAATCATGACTAATTCAGAGAAATAAACCTAGAACAGATAACTATTTTTATTTATAGCAACATTCACCAAGGAAATTGTGTAAATATGCTCAAAGATCAAGCCATGCAAACACTTCCGCACCAAATGAATACCGCAAGTTTCTATCCCTTCCCCCTTCTTATCTCCCATCTACATGCTGCCCCTCGTTGACATCAACCAAAAGAGAACAATTGTTTTCCAATGTACACTGATGACACACAGATCTACCTAACAACCCGGTCTCTCGTATCCTCCACGCTGGTAGAATTCTCAGATTGGTTATCTGGCATCCAGAACTTGAAGTTATGGAATTTTCTCTCTATTTAAACAACGGGACGTTGGAAGGCTGGTCCCTTTTCCAAACACCCTTCCCTTCCCGCTTCTGATGAATTATCAAGAACGAAGTAAGGCTGTAAAATTAGTGTTTAGTGACTAGCTGGGGCCCAAGCTTTGAACCTAGATTTACCACATTGGTCAGAGCCTGTCAACCTGAACATGATCCGTTCATCCCTATGCTCTGTTTTCTGTCCACTAACCAATTGTCAGTGCATGCCAGTATATTTCCCTTATCCCATGAACTTTAATTTTGCTTTCTAACCTCCTTTGTAAAAACGTATTGAAAACATCCTGAAAATCCAAATCCACCACATCCACTGGTGCTCCCTTATCTTTTCTGTTAGTAACATCCTCGAAAATCCAAACAGGTTTGTTCAAACATGATTTCCCTTTCAAAAATCCATGTTTACTCTGCCCATTCGCATCAGTTATCAGTGACTTTATGATACGTTCCAACATCTTCCTCCGCTTGATATCAGGTTAACAGGCCTGTTATTTTTTTCTCTCCTTGCTTTTTTAGTTAGTTGGGACATTTATGCTACCTTCCTATCCTTAGGCAGAATTTCCAAATCTATCCAATTTTGAAAGAGGATCAACAATGTATCCAATACCTCTAGATAATTCCATTCCAAAATTGTGGGTTGTAAATCATCAAGTCCAGTCCATATAATTTCTCCAGCACTACTTCTTCACAGATGCCAATTCCTTACAGATACTCGATCTCCTTATTTCGTTATCTCCCTTGTGTTTCAAGAGGGCATCTTGTATCTTCTTCTATGAATACAGGGGCAGGGTATTTGTTCAGCTACCTGCCATGTTCTTAGTCTTCATTAATAATTAGCAATTAACTGTCTGTGATGGACACACAATAAGCTTCACCAAAGTTTTCCATTTATATACCTACTGAAGATTTTGCAGTCTGCTTTTATATCAGTCGCTAATATAATCTCATAATATATTTTCATTTTAACAATCCATTTGTTTCCACTGTTTTGCTGATTTATAAAATCCTCCCAGTCTTAAACCTTACGACTTCATTTCACAAATTGAAATGCCTGTTCCTTTTGCCTGATAGATTCCTTACCTTCACTTGTTAGCCATGCTTGCCTTTATTTTTCTACCTTAAAGGAATGTAAGTTTATGGCAAACTGTATTATTTATTTAAATGCTGGTCATTGCCTGTCTACCATCATAATTTGACTTTACTTCTCCAATCTATGTCAGCCAGTTTGCCCCTCGTATCTTCACGCTTTCCTATGTTTAGATTAAATGCCTAGTTTTGGATTGAAATGCAACACTTCAAAATCTTATTTAAAATTACATCATATTGTGGTGACTCCTCCCTAAAGAGTCCTTTACAACGAGAATATTAATTTACCCGTTCTCATTGTACAATACTAGATATAAAATAACATGTTCTTTAGTTTGTTTCTCGACATCCACATATAGAAATCCATCACGTATATATTCCAGGAATTCATACACCCAGCATTAGTGTTAATTATGGTCAGCGAGTCCATTTGTAGATTGAAACCTCTCACAGTTACCGTGTTACCCTTATTACATGCACATCTAATTTTGTTCTTTATGCGATGCCCTACATGAGTACTTTAATCTGGTGGCGTTTAAATTACTAACATTTTCTCCGACCTTTTTTTTTTAAGTCCAACCAGACTGATTCTATATATTCTAAACTAAGATCTTATCTCTCTAATGTACTGATCCCATCTTTTATCAATAGTGGGTCCCCACTTCCTTTTTATTTTTTGCTTATCGTCCCAAAATGCGGAATACCCTTGACTGTTCAGCATTGTCACCCCAGTTGCCAGGTCGGCACAATGTCAATTTGATCTTACGTTTGTTTCTATTGGTGCCATCGTGATTCCTAATTTAACACAGAACTGCCTATACTGTACAAGCAGAACCTTCTTCTTAGTCATCCTCAAGCCATTGATACCAACGTGGACCACGAACATTGGTTCCTCCCACTCCCTTGCAAGCCTCTCTCCAGTCTAGAATATATGCCCTTAACGCTGGAACTAGGCAGGCATCACAGCCATCTGGACTCACGCTCTCGACAGCTTACCCCCTGTACATATCCCCATGACTATGCTGTCGCATATCAGTACAACATTCCTTTTCATTCTCCGCATTTGAACAGCATGCTTCAAATGCTGCCATGTTCACTTTGCCCATCCATTTTGGGTTCCTTATCCTCACCCAAAAAGAAAGCAAGCACCTGATTCCTTTTGGGTAAAGTCAGGGGCCGAGGCTCCTCCATCAATACATGCTGGTTCACCGCACCTGCCTGACTCGCAGTCACACCCATCTGCCCGTGAACAGTGACCACTTTCTAGAACAAAATGTCCGGGTAACTCTCCCTCTCCCTGATGTCGGCATCTCAGAATGCCACTCAGCAACTTGGATCTGAAGTTGCCTGGGCTAGAGATACTTTTTGCAGGTATGGTTGTCCGGGATTGCTGTGCATTCCACAGTTTGCCACAATGTGTATGAATAGCTTAGCTTCAGCACTGCCATTTCTGTCCAACCATATTTGTTGAATTAGTCAATAATTTACCCAAATAAAGGAAGAGAAAGTTGCACTCACGAAGTTTTTGGACAAGGGAGCAAATTCAACAACTGTAGAAGGCACTTGAACGAAATTCCCCACGTATCTCCCAAGAATGGTCTTGAGTCCGTGCTCTCCACTCTCCCTTAAATAGTGTCATTAGGTGTTTTATATCCACCGTTTAAGGCAGTTGGGGCCTTAGTTTAATGTCCAACCTGAAAGATGATAGCACAGATTTTGCAGAATTCCCTCAGTACTCGGCTGGATGGACAGCTTTCACTCATTTGTACTCAAACCCTGTGGTATGAGTTGCACCCAGAATCTTTCAGCTTTGAAATAAGGTTCGTCCCAGCTAATCTATGACTGAAGACAATAAAATCAAATATAAACAGCACAAAATAAGCTTTAATAAAATAAAAACAGGTCTTTGATGGATCTGAAAATAAATAATAAACTGGAAGATTCAGGTATGAAGCTATAGCCTGTGGCTTCGAGCAGACCAGATTGTTAAATACAGAAACCGGTTTCAGTACCAGACTGCATGAGATTGTACATATCTCAACCAGATGTCTGTAATTGTACTTTAGCATGATTATTAGCAACAAATTTATTTATTCGCACGGTGCAGTTCTACTGATCCCTGGTGTCTTATCACTCTAACCCCAAGCTGGAAAGCAATCCTCTCACCGAATCATGTGACAAGTACATCGCTGCAGCTCTCAGTACAAATTGGCCACATACAGATCTGAACTTAGGATCAAACTTCACAGGCCGATCTATGTCCAGTCTCTGCCACCTCACACTGAAATGCAGGGCTCTGGAGCTGATCAAGTGAGTGTTTGTTTTAATTTTAATCCAATAAATAAAATGTAAAGAGTGGCGAGTGATAATTATTGTCAATATGTTCCTGTAATTATTAGTGAAATATTAGCATCAGCCTCATCATAATTACAATGATAATCAATCTCTTTATTTCCTGTTTAATTTTTTACCTGTTTTAAGATGTGAGAGAATCAGTTCAGGATACCTTATCTGTCTGATCTGACTTAGATTCTGTACCAATCTGGAATTAATAATGCTTATGAACCAATATATTAACAGATCTGTTGAATTGTAGAAATTCAGTTGTCCTATGATCAATGCAGTACCAAGTTCAAAATGTTCCTCGTTAGTGTAGTGGTTAGTATCTCCATATATCACGAGGGAGACGACCGTTCAGCTCCCGCTGGGGCCGAACTTGATAATAATTAAATAGAGAACACATCATTGGAAAGAGGCATTATAATTTGATATCGGTTGTTATGGAGGAGACGGTGAGTGGAGATTAAGATTATATACCCGTGACAAGAAGAGCCAATAAGCACTTTATAAGTACACTAGCTTCAGAATTCGGAGCCCTCCCGGAGTTAGAAATCTGAACAGGACTGCAATCCGAAAGCAGGGAAGATATACTGAACCTTTCTGAATGATTGGTCAGAACCCAGCTGGCGTATTATCACCCATTCCTCGCCGCATGCTTTAGGAAAGATGTCAAGGTGCTAAAGATAGTGCAGAGGAGATATGCTAGTGTAGTACAGAGGCGCGGGACTGCAGTTACATGGAAGGAGAAGGAAGATGGATTCTTCTCCTTCCAGCAGGTGTTAAGACGAGGTTTAATGGAGCTGAGCAAACTGCTAAACTAAATCATAACAACCTGTTTTCATTGAGAGAAGAGGCGCTAACCAGAGGGTAGATAATTGACAAAATGATAAGAGGGGGATATGAGAAGACTTTTTTGATGCAGCAGATTGTTTTAATCTGGAATTCACAGCTTGAATGGGTGGTGGAAGCAGGTATAGTAATAGCTTAAATAATGGATTTTAACAAATCCGTGATGTTGGGAGGTTACAGGCTAATGGAGGAAGGAAAGAGTAGTGGAACTAATTGGATAGCTCCTTCAGAGCTATCATGATGACCGAATGGCATCGCTCTGTGCTGCATCATTCTAATCCTGTATGATTTATTGAGTTTAATAAATCTCCTGATTGATGCAAAGAGCCGCTTTAATCCCCTTGTTTGAGATATGAAAGTTACTGATCTGTACCCAATGTTTAGTCATTATTGCATCCTTCTCATTGGGCGCAAAATCCAGCTGTGTCCTCACCAGGAGCCAGATACTGGAACTTGGATCAGCAGCGTTCTGTTCATCTAGTGTTAATCGGGCGTAATTGGGGACACATTTTCTGCGAGACAATTTCCTCAATAGCAGACAGAGAGTTGGAGAGTCAGGAACAGAACAACTGTGACACTTCGTCCACTGACTCTTCATCTTTCTCAGTGAAACCTGTCCCAGGAATGGTTGATATTAATGTTCTTATATGCAGCAATTGTTCGGCAGGAATTGATCCCAGCTTGAACAATATCAGTGGAAACCCTAAAGCGTCTCAGTCTATTGTTCAAATTCAGTTTCAGGTTACATTGAAATGTGAAAGGCCCTTGAAGAGATTTACAATCTTAATCTCCACTCAGTGTGTCCTCCATAACAACCAACATCAATTTCTAATGCCTGATTCCAATTATGTGTTTTCTCTTTAAGTATAATCAGGTTCCAGAAATACAGTTGTAACGAAAATCGTAATGTTAGGCAATTGGGACAGTAAGTGTTCGAATTACACTACTTCCTAAATGTGGCAACGAAAACTGGGCACAATACTGTAGCTAAGGTCAAAGCAGTGTTTCACACAGGTTGCTCATAATTTCTTAGTTTTTTGCACCCTTTGCCCAAGATTGTGTGCACTTTGAAAATCTGCCGCACGATGGAACATAGGTCATTATTTAATGAATGGGGAGATTGGGGAGGGGGCGGACAGAATAAGAGTTCCATAATGGAGCATGTGTCATTATCTGGTGTCTGGAAATGTATGGGTGCTAGGTCTGAATCTTGTGAACAACAATTAAACTTAACATTTATCCTGAGTGAATGACTGATGTGAGCTTCAGAAAAAGTCATCTGTGAATCTCATCAGATATTGCAGGTATTAGCTACACCTTTACACTAAGAAAAGGTGCATCATTATCAGCGCATCCTTAATATGTCATGGGAGTGGAAAAAAAAATACAGATTACCAAAAAGGAACAGATCAGTAATAAAATCTGGAAAAAAAATCGCCAAAGCTCCTCACCAGTCAAAGATGGTGATATAGTGACTAGCATGGTTATTTCCAAAGCACTGCATCTGATTTCGATTCCCGTCCATGCTAGTCTGCAAACTCTAAATTCGTGAAGCCGTTAACTTTAAGTGTGCAAGTACACTTCAAGCGGTTCGTAGGCATTTTAATTGGACAATACATGCGGGTCCCATTGGAATAAAAATCTATGTAAATTTTCACTCAGGTTTTTTTTCCCATTTTTAATAATTATGATTTTCCGTGAGCTGCACCGTGGAATGAAAATGAAATTACTCGGATTAAGTGAAATTCAGTCATTCTCGGAGAATTTTCACTCTGATGCTCCTTATTTCTTATTTAAATATCGATTGCCGCACAAGGGTTGTTTAGTCTTCAAAAATCGAGATGTATTACTGCACACGCTGGGATTCGTAGATAATAACATAAGTTGCTGGAAAGACTCAGCAGGTACGGTAATATCACTGGAGAGAAAAAGGGAGGATTAACAATTCAGGTCTATACAAGGACCCTAGAGCTGATCCCCGATATACACTACTGCACAGAATCTGCCGGCCGAAAACTAACTCTTTCAATTGTCCGCCTTTCTTTCAGATTTATTCGTCTGGAATATCATTCACCTCCGATTTGATTGTTTCCTGTGAAACTCTCAGCATTGCGCTTCGTTCATTGTTTAATTGTGTTTTGGTTTTGTTAAAGAAAATGTAGATGATATTATGGGAAATCCACAGAACTACTGTTTAACCCATAGTAAAAATGTAATGGAGCAAGTTTGCAAATATTGAAACAAAAAAGGAGAACTTTTTTGTTAAGAATTGGTTCATTTCATATTTAAATTTTAATTGTGAAAGAATACGAGCGTGCAGAATCTATTCCCTGACAGACTTTGAAGTTTTGCGCTTATGTTGCAGTTATTGCTTCCGGCCAGTAGTGGTCACTAATCTGTGACACAGTGAAGTTCACAGGTCAGAGAGTAGGACAGAACAGCGTTTCAACTTCTATGGGATTTAGACATGGAATCGCATCTTCCAAGTAGCAGTGAAGTGGAGGCAAGTACCGATGGCCACTTATAAAATTGAGCCGATACCCGTTATATTGACTGCAGCTGGAAATGCCTCTACCGGCTGCAGCGCTGAGTAATTTTTGAAGGAAATCGTAAGGCAAATTTACGACCGCATCAGTGAGCATTTTATTGTTGTGCAAGCGATGCTTGATAGCCCTTCAACAGCACCTCCTGTCAATTTACTGATAATCGGGAGGTGTCTGATAGGCGGGCAAGATAACTCAATGAAGCATACGAACTGTGCTCCAACTCGGACAGGAAGCTTTGGTTAGAATTTTCAAATTTTCACCCAATGACAAAATAAGTATTCAAGAAGGATTCACAAAATAATTAGCTCTCCTCTGATATTCTTTCGTTTTGAGTAACACACGAGCTGTCTAAATAGAAATGGAATGAAAGGACGTATCAGGGGAAGGCGATATTTATTTATTTTGAAGTAGTGGACGCAAGTTAAAATAATGGCTTAACTATTGATGCAAGGGAGAGCAATGTCGGGGATACTCCGTGACTGTTAATTAGAAAAAAGAGCTATCTAAGGGAAAACAAGAAGTCTACACCTGCAAACAGGGTTATGAAATTGCAAACATATGTGAATGCATTTGGCACCGTTGGGTAAAGGGTGAAACTTTCCATTACTTATTTTATGTGTTGTCGACTGGACAGTGATGCTCATAGTAGATAGTTTTTGATTAATCACTGTTCGACATAATTAAACCATCTATCTGCTGCCCGACGCCTGCCTTAAATGGTACTTCACGTCTGAATACAGATAAAGGAAATGCAATTATTGCGCAGAAACAACACAGCTGATCACCAGTTTCAGAAAGCAGTTCCAGAAAGCAATTAAATGACGTGGATATGGGTAATGCATTGACCCCAGTTATGCCTGTCTTCATGGGGTACGTGGGACATTACTTGTTCCAGTACTACTCAGACCTTCTCCCACAACTCTTTCTCCACTACATCAATAATTGTTTCAGTGCCGCTTCATGGTCTAGCCTGGATCTGGAAAAAAATATTAATTTTGTTTCTGATTTCCACCCCTCCATCATTTTCACGTGGTCCAACACTAACACTTACCTTCCCTTTTTTGACCTCTCAGTCTCAATTTCTGGTCACAGGTTGTCCACCAATATTCATTACAAGCCCACCGACTCCCACAGCTACCTCGAATACAGCTCCTCACACCCAGCTTCCTTTAAGGACTGTATCCCAATCTCTCTGTTCCTTCTCCTCCGTGCCATCTGCTCTGATGATGCCCCTTGCCAAAACAGTTCCTCTGACATGTCTGCCTTCTTCTTTAACTAATGTTTTCCACACACGGTTGTTAACAGCGCCCTCAACCGTGTCCTGCCAATCTCCCGTGCATTCGCCTTCACACCTTTACCTCCCTCCCAGAACAATTATTGGGTCCCCCTTGTCCTCACTTATCACCCTACAGCCTCCACGTTGAAAGGAGCATCCTCCCCCATTTTTGCCAACTCCAGCATGCTGCTAGCGCCAAAAAGATTTTGCCTTCACCCACCCCTCCTGCCTCCCGGCGGCTTTTCACATGGAACGTTCCTCCGGGACACCCTGGTCCACTCTGCCATCACCCCCTATACCTCAACCCCCTCCCACTGAACCTTCCCATGCATCCACAGATCGTGCAACACTGGCCCCTTTATACCCCCCTCCTCACTGTCCAAGGGCCAAAACACCCCTTTCTGGTGAAGTAGAGCTTCACTTGCATGTCCCTCAATTTAGTTAACTGTATTCGCTGCTCCCAATGCGGGTTCCTCTACATTGGAGAGACCAAACGCAGACTGTGTGACAGCTTTGCGGAACACCATGGGTCTGTGCGCAATCATGACCCAGACCTCCCTGTTGCTTGCCATTTCAACACATCAACCTGCTCTCATGCTCACATGTCCATCCTTAGCTTGCTACAATTGCACCTCATCTTCCGATTAGGCACTTTACAGGCTTCCGGACTTAATATTGAGTTTAACAATTTCCTATCATGAACTCTCCACCAGCCCCTCCACTCCCGCTTTTTCCAATAATGTACACTTTAAAAATATATATATTTTTCTTTTCCAACCTATTTTTAAAATTTATTTCGATCTATTGTTTTATCTCCACCTTTTGATCCCTTCCCCCACCCCCACCCCCACCCCCACCAGGGCCATCCACGTCTAGCTTGTTCTGCTTGCTACCCTTAATGTCCCCATTATCTTATTCCTTAGATAATATCACCACCATCAACAGTACTTTTTTTTTTCCTTTTCTCTATGACATCTTTGGCAATCTCTTCTGTGCCTACACCTATCACTGGGCCCCTATCCAGCATTACCTGACCCACTCACCTCTACCAGCTTATATTTCACCTCATTTTTCTATTTCCTTAGTTCTGATGAAGAATCATACGGACTCGAAACATCGACTGTGTACTTCTCCGCAGATGCTGTAAGACCTGCTGAGTTTTTTCAGCTATTTTTGTTTTTGTTTCAGAAAGCTGACTGCCAGCAGGATTGGCAGAGCCTGGCCGCCACTGAACACTACAATTAGGAAGTTGACTTTCCGTGAGCCTCACGATGTTTTGGAACATTAAAGTGTGACGGGAAACTAATTAAATACAATTCTGAATGAATGAATCTGTTCCAGAATTGAAGTTCGAAGTTCCTTGGACATGTAAGTTTTGCAAACATATTTTTGAACACTGAAGCGATGCGCCATAGGTTTATTAAATATGGAATAATAACAACAAGCGGGAAGTTGAAATCACAATCAGCCTGGCTAATGTTCGTGGATAAAGAAACATAGCAGAATGCTGAGTTCAGTATCAGAGGCCGAATGGATAGAAAAGCGTTGAGTCAGCATATGCGTGTTCATGTGCAACAGACTATGAGCCCCAATTTGCATTGCATGATTGCATTAAGTTTAATATATTCATTATATGGATAATTTCACTCTAGATAAATATCCCATCAATGTAACATTGAAACAGCATGTCTGTTCTTGTTTTTCCGTATCTATCATATTAAATAAAATGTTGCACGTTCAGAGGTTTCCTTGGCAGAAGGACACAACACGGTTATCAAGTGAGTTTTTATTTTTAATTCGATCTCTGGGTGTAGGCCATCATTTATTGCCCATCTCTAATTACGATTATTAAGAGGGAGTTTAAGAGTCAACAAGAGTGTTGTATGCCTCTGGTCACATGTAGGCCAGACCAGGTAAAAACGGAAAATTCCTTCCCAAAAGGTCATTAGGGAAAAATGACAATAGGCAATAGTTTTATGCCGATCATCTTCTGCATTCAAATGTCGACATCTGCCATGACGGGTATCGAACCCAGGTTCTTAGAACATTGACCAAGGGTCCCTGAATGCTGTTCCCTGGACATTGGCCTTCGTCTCTAAACACTAATCAAGTAAAAATACAACTATGCCATCCTTAAAATAGTGAAATGGTAAGCAATGTGTGGATAAGATATAATCCCTTGTTATTTCACTCCAGAACTGACCATTTTTGCAAGGTAGGCTGAGAATATTCAAATCGTATTTTCTAAAGGCTGTTATTTCCCCATTTAAAGGGTAAGGATTAAGGTTAATATTGGCACAAAGAAAGGAAAAGCACTCTAGCTTGAACGCGCAATAGGATAGCCTGATCAGCTGTTTTCTTTTTTTTTTACTGTGCCTGTTATTAAGGTTAATATATTTAAAGTCAACACTAAACTTGACCTCCTTAAGATCATATATTTACCACAACCTCTATTATGTATCCGTCCCCCATGCGCTCCTTTAATGTAATACACTCTTCAATACCAGGTTAAGCATTTGATTTAGTAATTTTGGAATTCCATTTAAACCGCCCTTTTGAACAACTTAATTATTGTTGGCATTTCGTGACCATCGTTTTGTGTTTGCACGTACACAGACGTCTCGAGATTATGCAATGCATTATATTCAATACAGAAAATACGCTCTACTTTCTCTCTGACCAGTAAAATATATGGGCGTGGGGTGGGACGGAGTGGGGTGGGTGGGGTCTGGGACCGCCCTGTTGTTATTTGTCTGGAATCTGCCTCTCCACTACCCGTTATTTAGGAGACTGGACATCTGATCAAAGTTAATCTTCTCATTAATCACTATAACTAAGGAAATAACCATCTACAAACAGGGCTATTATTTAGATGTCTGAAATCCACTCCCCTGACATTCAGCAGTTTGGTTACTGATGCCAGGTTGATTTTATTTGTTGAGTCGTACCCAACTGGTTAACATTCAAGAGGACTGGACAAATGGATGCTGATACGTTCTGTTAGATCAGGGGTCAAGAACTAAAGATCAGATATAAAATATTCAATGCCAGAATCATTTAGAATTGATGGTGAACAAAAATCTTTAACTGGCAACTGGGAGATGGTGGAATTTGCAGAGACAGAAATTATTCCAAAATAAAGATGAAAATAAATATGTTGGTGAACAAAAATAGCCAGATGATGTTCATACATGCCGGCATAAATTGTTGGGACTATTTTCTTGATTGGAGGCTAAAGGTCCACAAGTTTTGGCTGTTTGGAATGGTCATTCGCCTCTTTTAAAATACCAACATTTTCACGACCAATTGAGAGTTATAGTTTATACGTTGAACCAAGTTCTTGTTGCCTTATAATTTGATACAGATCACGGACATGACGCTCTTCTTTTACCTTTGGAAACAATGGAAGCTGGAATCTGATGGAGGCACCAGGCTTTGTAACATTCACACCAATATTACAGGTAACCGATAAACAATCAAGTTTTCAACACCTTCTATCCTAAAGGATGCGATAAATTAATTTAACAGAGAACATTATTCCTGTAGCTGGAGTGTATGGCAGTAAATGCTGATTCCCACATGTTCGATTCCCTATTTGAACCTCAATCGTGACTATTCCCTTTGAATCTGGGGTATAAAGTGGAAGGTTATATCAGGGAATTGAGCTGTACAGTGTTGGAGAGCAATAGACATGAAACACACGGCACTAAATTCAGGAAATGTTTTCTGATTCCTCTTGATTTTCAATGACAACCAACTCCTTCGATCCAAATGGAAAGTTGGCTATTCTATATGGAATCACGGGCTGTAATTATGCTCCAACAAGGGCAGGACGTTTGGCTTTGTTTTTATTCATACTTGTACCCAACGACAAAACAAATTTCCAAGGAGATTTCACCACATTAATGAGCTCTTCTCTGAACTTCGTTTGTGTCGCTGCATAAATGCATGTGTTTGTACAAGACTTCAACTGGGTGAGCATATATCCAGTCTCATTGACAATATATGCAGGGTTTGTATATTCTCGTCGGAATATTAGAACCAGGGCATCAGTCCACTGACTCACCACTGATATCAGACTTAACAATATAAAATTTGCCGACAGAGCGAACAGTAAAATAATGGATTTCCTTCGGTTCTCCATCTCTGCATCGCGCTGATTCCCAGTCCTGGGAGCCCGGAGTCTCCTGCGGGCAATATTGGTTATGATAATGCGTCTCACTGTTAAACAATTAAATAGTAATATCAAAGCAAAAGGAATCAATGAAAATAGAAAACTTTGTAATCTGAAGTAGGCTCCGCCTGCAGGCGATCTGAGAAAGGACATACTGGGGATGAAACCCCACTGAATATTGTTAATTATTATTTTATGTTCAAATGCAAACCAAAAAGGGATGCTCTCTAAACAAATTAGCACAGAAACAATTATTATGATGATGGACGCAGTTCTCACTGTGCAATACCTGGTTTTCAATTTCTCACAACATATAGCAACAAACCGGTCACATGTGAAGGAAACTGTAAACCAAACGGACAAACCAACATTGGTAGAAGTCGTGTACAACATAAGTTTACAAATAAAGGTATAGGAGAGGATTGAATTTGGAAAACGTTCCCGCATAATTTGATGCCCAATTCTATGGACGAGCGTGGCCAGTAGATCCACTGCTGCCATGGCCACCATGTATATAGAGATACTTTTGGAAAGGTGGCAATTTCCTCTGCAGAGAGTCACTATTGTCAGTAGGTTCACTGCAAGAAAGAGGGAGAAGCGTTAACTAATGGGGGGACACTCAGGAACACCTGGCCACAAATTGCGGGGAAATTTGCATATGTACTTCTACTTGCAATTGAGAGCACGGTTTCCTTCCAGAATATTAGGCAAGCATTGATGGCACTTTTTTCCCAATCAAATAAACAATTTAACACTGAATGCCCTTCATACATATTTCATTTAAAAGGTAAAAGAGTCGTGCGGAATCAGGTAGGGGAATGCTGAAAGTGAGCGACCTACACCAAAGAGACCCAGATGATAATAACCCAAGACAGGAGTCGCTAACAGGGACGGTGGGGTGTAGCAGTTTTAGGAGAATGGTTGGTAGCAGGGTGCTGATTGTGGCAGGCTTGCGACTTCAGATGATATTTTAATATGGATCGTTTTATCTGTAGTCATTTATCTGTAATTCTTCTACAGCCATTTGTTTTCCATGATTAAAATGCAACCAACTCCAATGTTAAGGAAGGATGGGATGTAAATGGCAACAACTAGAGCTTATATTTATATAGTGCCATTAACGTTATAAAAGCTCTCGAGGCTCTTCAAATAAGTGCCATAAAATCTAAATAGACAGGGAGCAATTGAGGAACACTTAGGACGGTGGCAAAAAGCTTGGTCAAAGAGTGAAACTTTAAAGAGCATCTTGAAAGGAAGAAGAGACGTAGGGAGGCGGGAATGTTGGTGGCTGGAAATTCAGGGAGCAAGTCCAAAACAGGGTCCGAATGGTGGAACAATTAAAACTGGAAATGTCTACGATGCCCGATTCAGAACGTTGGAAATGTCATCGCGGTCCGTAGAGTTGGAGGAGATTTCAGATATAAAATGGGTGAGAACTTGTGGTAATGGGTGTTAGGGTTGGGACGGAGGAGGGAGGCTGAGTGTGGGAATCTGCGGATTGTCACAGTCTTAACATAATATTCATGGGTTAATATAGTATAAACTGTCTAATACATGCTAACAACAGCTGGCTGTGACTAACTCGAGAAAGAACGTAGCAAACAAGATAAGTCCTTTGTTTATACCATTCTATAAAGGCGGGAACCATCTAGTCGAATTCCGACTTCACCTATGCACTGAGTTCACCACCAGTGGCAAGGAACCTGAAGATATCTCTGGACAAGCCGCCACTGCGGGGTCTACAATTTGTAGAAGGATGTGAGATTATTGCTACAATAATTGGGCCTTCACCAGTGAACCTGGTTCACGACCAGTGCCAAGGAACATGAGGATATCTCTCGAACAGCCGTCACCACGGTGTCCCCGACGGGCAGAAGGACGTGATGTTATTGCTTGTCGTTATGTAAATGTAATAAAGTAACATTTATAATCAGTTGTCTCCTTTAATTCCACGAATATTGATCAGATCCGAACAAAGCATTATACTTTATATCGTAACAGTGGGGAAGGTGAGGCTTGCAAGCAAAGATGAGGATTTTAAAATCAAGGAATTGATTGATCGGGAGATGTATTAGGCCAGCGAGCATAGGCATGATCAGTGAACGCGATTTGTTGTTGATAAGGACTCGGGTAACAGAGATTTGGATGACCACAAGTTTAAAAGCGGCAGAATGTAGGAGGAGGGGCAGGTGTGCATTGGAACAGCAAAGTCTTCAGGTAATAAAGGCTATAGAATGAAGGTTTCCACAGCAGATCAGCTGAGACTTGGCAAAGTTGGAAAATGTTGCGAAGATGGATAAGTACCGGCTACGAGATAGAAGGGATATGTGGTCAAAAGCTAATCTCAAGATCAGCTCCCACACTCAGTTTGCAAGCAGCCTTGTTTAGCCCTAGACTATTTCTCAGCAGAGGAACATAGTCAAATTTACCAGAGACAATGGCTTCCAGCTTTCCGATATTTAATGAGAGGAAATGTCTGATCATTCACTACTGGATATGGGTGGGGTAAGCAGCCTGATAATTTAGTCGAGGTGGAGGAATCGAGAAGTTGGATTATGAGACAGAGCTGGATGTCATCAGTGTA
Organism: Carcharodon carcharias; assembly: GCF_017639515.1. Lineage (NCBI taxonomy): Eukaryota > Metazoa > Chordata > Chondrichthyes > Lamniformes > Lamnidae > Carcharodon > Carcharodon carcharias. The sequence continues at coordinate 2,491,974 of NW_024470595.1, read as the reverse complement.
CTTTTTAACTTGCTTCGTAGTAAGTGGGATTCGCTGGCTAGGCCAGCATTTGTTGTGCATCGCTAAATGCCCATGATGCTGAGCCGCCTTCTTCTACTGCTGCATCCAATGTGGTGTGGGTACAGCTACAAAGCTGTAAGGGAGGGAGTTCCAGGACTTTGAACGAGAGACAATGATGGAATGGCAATATATTTCCAAGTCAAGATGATCAGTGGCTTCGAGGGAAAATTCTAGGTCGTAGTGTTCGCACATGGCAGTTGTCATTGTCCTTCTAGATGGCCGTGGACTTGGAAGATGTTGCTGAAGGAGCCTCGGAGAGCTCCTGATGGAGTCCCTGTTCATTTGAAAACTATTGTTACGTTTCAGGGTTTTTTCGAGGAGGGAAGCATGTTTATGTGAAATAGGAAGCCAGCAGGTAGAATTCCTTGGAGTGCTTTGGATATCAGAACTAAGGACGCAGATGCGGAAAGAGAAACCATTGCAACCTAGACTCTGGCTATGATTAAATGAAACAGAATCACATGGAATCAAGGGATTGTTCGGGCCCAACGTGGAGCACCAGCTCTCCGAATGAGCAAGTCACCTAGTATTATTCTCCCCACCTCCATTCTTCCCGTAACCCTGCACGTTCTTCCTGTTACGATAACAGTTCAATTCACTTTGATACCTTCAGTGGAATCGTCCTTCACCAAAGCCTCGGGCAGTGCACTCCAAACCCAAACACAGGCTACATAAAAACGTTTCTCTTCATATCACTTTTGCTTCCTTTAATAGTTACATCAAAACTGTTCCCTCTCGTTCTCGATCCTTTCACAAGTGGAACAAATTATCACTTTCTATTCTGTCCAGGCTTCTCATGATTTGGAATGCCTCCGTCAAAATTGCTCTCAATCTATTTTTCTGCATGGAAAACAATCCTAAAGTCTGCAATCTCTCTTCAGAATTAATTTTCGTCATCACTGGAACCATTCTCGTGAATCTATTCAGCACCCTTTGTAATGCCTTCTCATCCTTCCTGAAGCGCTCAGACTGGACGCAATCCCGGCTTTGACGCCGAACTTAGGCCTTTTACAAGTGCAACATTAACGCCTCGTTCTTGTACACTATCGATAAATCCCAGGATACTGTACGCATTTTTCACTGCACTGTCAACATGTCCTGCCAACTACAATAATTCATGAACAAATATTCGTTTGATAGTACAGAACTTGAGTACTGTTGAAAAAAGACATTTTGTGGAGCTTTTCCGCTTGCACTCTTGAGGGCATTCGCATGAATAGGAACGTCAGGGTAAATTTTCGCAAACGCTGTCCAATTGCAGAATAACATCTCATGTTGGACAATGTGTTAGGAGTTCTTCAAACACTCGCTGGTTGGGTGCAGTCTGCAACTTGTCGGAGCACAGCACAGAAGCAACATGCTTTTTGATACAATCCGGCAGGCCTCGTATCAAACAATACGTTCCTTGTGCTGTTCGTAAGGCGAAAATACTGACGTTACGAAACAGCCCGTTTTTCAAAACTCAAAGGATAGTGTTAGAATAAGATGTGATTCTGCGATTGGACAGCATTTGCTAAATATTCCTCACCATGTTAAGTATAACGCTGGCAACCAATTTAAGAATGTCAATCGGGATCGCAGTTTATCTATACACAGGACCCCGTTCTTTTCAGACAGAAAGAACATGTGCACGCATAGCGCCTGTTTCAGCTAAACAAAATAAGTCATTGCCATTCCCTCGTCCTTTCCGCGGGGTAATGCCTTGAAGAATGAGAGCCAAGCTGCATGTTTTATTAATTTGAAATAATTCTTCGCAGATAACCGTCAGTCACCATTAGCTGGTGCATTTTCCAAGCAATGCCTCTACTATTCAGACTCTACTTGTCAACCATTCTGGACTTTCTTATCATACAGTATCAATTGTTGCTCCCCTGACTGATATTCTTGCGATTGTCCTGATGATTGCAAGGCAAACATCTTTGACAACATGTCTTTTTTCAACAATACTAATTTATTCTGAACATATACAAATTAGTCCCTCAGCCCCTCCAGGCCATTTAGAGCTGTACATTTTTTTGTATATCTCCCTTCTCCCTGCCAAAATGAATCACTTCACAATTCTCTACATTGAACATAATCTGCCAACTGTCCGGCCATTCCACCAACTATTCTACTCCTTTTGATGTTCTAACCATACTCCTCACATTTCAAAATACCGCAAGGTTTTATATATCTGCAACGTTTGGAATTTTTTCATGTAAATAAAAGTCGTTAACACATATCAGGGAAACCAATTGTCCCCAATACTGATAGAAAAGCAAAAAACTGCGGATGCTGAAAATCCAAAACAAAAATAAAAATAAAAATACCCTGAAAAACACAGCAGGTCTGGCAGCATCTGCGGAGAGGAACACAGTTAACATTTCGAGTTCTGTTCAAGAGTCACAAGGAGTCAAAATGTAAACTGTGTTCCTCTCCGCAGATGCTGCCAGACCTGCTGAGTTTTTCCTGCTTTTTTTTTTCCCCATGCTTATCACTAGGAAACTCCACTACAAACCTTCCTCCAGACCGAAAAAAAACCTGCAGCAAGTCATCCTGTTTCCTTTTCCTCAGCTAATTCTGTATCCACAATGCTGCTGTCCCTTTTATTGCATGAGCTGCTACCTTGCCAACAAGTCTGTTTGATGAGATAGCATCAAATGCCTTTTAGAAGTCCATGCACACCATATCAACAGCATTGTCGACATCAACCGTCTCTGTTATCTCTTTGCAAAAAGTCTCCAAATTATTTGAACAAAATTTTCCATAATCAATCCGTCCGTTCCCATGGAACCAAGAGAGAGCAGTCCCAGTTCACTACAAGACAATGAAGAACTTTGGATCGGGATGGATTGGTCAACTGCATCTGCAGGTATGCCCAGGAAGCTCTGCACAGACTTTTGCAGTTATATAGAATTAACGTGTACTTTGATAAACAAAATAAACTTTGGTATGTTGTTGAGCAGAAATCTTTCTCGAGGAACTCAAACATGGCATTCTGAAAAATATGTGCTCGAAATTAAAAAGGCAACAATGCATTTCAGGATTTTAGACAGGATATGGGTTTTGGAGATGGGGCAGGACTCTGGGTAAAATGACCTTTTTGAGGAGAGAGGTGACCTTGAAAAGTAAGACCTCAACGGAAGAAAGAGAACAATATCATCTGGCACGGGCTACAACAGATTTGGGTGTCAGCTGTGTACTCGGAATAGGATTCAGGAAGCCAGGGTGTGGGACTCATTGACAAGGCAAATTTAAAAAGGAAACAATGCGATGCGAGTGCCAAGCAGCAGCTTTGCAGTTCTGGAGGGAGAACATTCTTAATATTAAACATTGGATGGTTCTATAACCTAGTTTTAAATGTAACCTATAGTAAAAGAGGTATCTTACATATATATGAATAGATAATTGTTTGCTAAATTGTGAGCGCTAAAACATCGCTTTCTGGAGCTTACACAGTAAGGTCTACCTCCCCCATTTTCCGAGTTCCCACTGCAGGCCCACGGTGCAAACCACTGAATTTTACATTTCTTTCCGGCCAATTATTTGGAGACAAGCATAGTGCGAGCGGAAATCGATGCTATTAACATTCAATATAATTTCCAAACAATAAACGGAAAAAAAAACAGTTCAAATGAAATATTGAGAAGAGAATAAATATCTTTCAAAATATTTGAAAACTCTGCTCTGTTTGTGTTTACAAGGCGAGGGAGGGAGGTGCTCTGAAATTGAGCGGGTGATGATCGAAAAGTAAAAATGTTCCAGCCCAAAGTTTGGGAGCAACAAACATATTGATAAAAAAAAAATCAAGGCCTGTGTTGACCGTACAAGTTTGCAGTCAGAAGAAAAATCGCGTTAAAATAGTCAGCGATCAGCATGTCAACCAGCACCGATCGTCAAAAAATGCTGAGCTTGCCAGAATTCCAGGGATGAATAAAAACGTACAATTCATTTAATGATCTACCAAATTTTGGATTGAGGCAAATCAGCTTCCACCTGTCTTATTAAAGTGAGGAAACCTATTCCACTAATCTGCCGAACAGCAGAGCCTCTCAGCTAGAGGTGGGCTCCTACATTTTTCCACGCATATTTAACAAGTTATGGCCCTGGATAAACGAGCTAAGGAGGGGAATCATATACTCAACAGCTATCAGACAGCAGGATACACTGACTTACCAGGAGTACCAATGGCTACGAGCACGGGATAGTAAATATCCTTGATCTTTAGAATTATTGGCCGCTCCATTTTTCAGAAGAATCTTCGCTTGCAGCCCTGAATTGCTGTTCCGATTGGAATTTAACTGAGATCCTTATGAGATCACATTTATAATACAATTGGTGCCCAGATGAGTAAAGCAGCTTGCACAACATTTCGCGTTAGTTACAGGCACTTAACACACAAAGAGCTGTTTCCGCTTCAGTGCATTCAGAAAAACAATGTCAAAATTGAACAATTGAGTCAACGAAACACCTGCCATTGAAATCATCAAAAGAAAAGAATCCCAGAGGAAATGTGTCTCAACGTATACATGAAAATTTTGTGTATCAGTATGTCGACGGCCCAACAAGGGTTCTTGACCTAGTTTAGATCCATTTTAGAACTAGTAGTGTGCAAGAAGGAAGGTTTAATTAATAAGCTTACAAAAAAATATTTCTAAGGAAGAGCGAAAATAATATGGTCGAACTTAAGATTTTGTTTTCGGAAATGATGTGATTTACCCTGAATCTCGGATGATGACTCTCGAAATAGCAAACAAATTGAACTGGAATGCGAGCTGTCAAATGTAGTTATGGATTTTAAGCATATGATTCAGGACAAACAACAGTTAAAATTAAAGTAACGACTACACAATTTTAAACATGTATACATTCCTTTAGGGTACATCAGCCCCACAACAAAAGATAAGTGGCGTAACCATAACGAAAATGCGATTTAAATGTAGCATAATGTCGCCAGGCTGACTACTAAACCATTGGAATGAAAAGATTTTAGTATTCAGTAAAAGGGGACCTAACGTTTAAAAGGTTAGACTAAAGAAAATGCGATATTGCACCAACTGCTATATTTTTTTTAAAAAAAGGTTCTAAACATTTCTATAAAGTATGCAGCTGAGAAAAACAATCAGTTGTGAGAGTAAACATTGAGCCATTGGACAGAGATTAAAGGTGAAATATAATGCGGGATGGGGAGATGCCTCAGAAACGATCCAGAATCAACGCGAAGCCAAATAACAAGTGAATATAAGGAACTTGTGGGCATCTGCATCAGCAAAAACACAGTACTCGACACATTCATGGCACTAAGTGGCCAGCAATCACCCAGACCTTACTGGCTGGAGAGTAGAGTTTTACAGACGAGGTAGCTGCAAACATAGCGGATGCATTGGATTCGATCTTTCAGAATTACTTAGAATCCAGAACAGTTCCCAAGTATTGAAAGGTAAGAAACCCGAATATATAGGAAGGGTGCAAGAAAGAAATCGAGGCACTATTAGCTTAACATCACTGCTAGGGAAAGCATTTTTTTTTTCTATTCGGATTGTGCAAATAGAACTATTGGAAAAGCATAATATAATCCAATAAACTCGACATAGATGTGTGAAGGGGAAATGGAATGTGGCAATCTCATCAGCATTTTCGAAGGTTCAATTATGTGGAGGATAAGGGGAACACAAGTGAATGTTAAAATTCGATGTTCAGAGAGCATCCGTTTTGTAATCTTAAAGGTGCTGACATTATTTAGAACTTATGGGATTTAGCGTAATATATTAGCATGGAAAAAAAAATGATTTTTGGGCCGACAACCGAGATTAGGAAGGAAAGAGAATTTTTCAACTTGGCAGGCTGCAATGACTGCGGTTACAGAGGGATGAATATTTGGGTCTCAGCCATGTACAGTCCATATTAATGGCTGACATGATGGAACTAAGTTCAAAATGTAGAGTATGCACACATGGTATAGCAAAGTACTAATGGAGCCCCATTCTGACCTGCCTGAGTCCAACACAACTGAAGGGAACATCTGGAAAACGCCTAAGCAGAAACTCTATTGCATACCTGGAGGCTCATGGGCAAAAGAGAGATCCGCTATGCAAATTAAGGACTCCAACAGAGCACGTCTTGGGCCATTGTGTAATCCCATCCATTGCAGAGTCAATGAACCTAGCCATTTCACAAAGGCGAGCAAGCCAAATAATATTTAAGACGCGGTTCAAAGGCTGAACTGGTCTTTAAAAGTATTCAGGGCATCAATCGTGCAGAACAATCAATTTCGTTGATCACCGGCCAGCTCGGGCCGCGAGTCGGCGGCTTAAATCATTTGAAAAAAAAACATGTCTAACGCCTCAGTGAAACCTGCAAATCACTTTTGCTCGGAGAAATACGCTCAGAAAACGTCGAGAAAGACCAAATGGTGGATTCAAAGGCTTACTTCAAAGATAATAAATCGCTCTGTGATCAGGTCCGCGATCGCGTATGATTCGGCCAAAACCAGACTAGCGCGTAAGATGTGAAAAAAAAACGGTAACTGAACGCCACCTTCTAAAAGAGCAACAGCAATTAAATCTATACTGCACTCTGCTGAAAAAAAAACGAATAGCCATGGATAATAAATCAAAACTACTAGGCCAATCTTTACTTATCCAAGGGGAAGATCAGGTGCAGAATTGGTTGCTTTGGCTGACATTTTTTGAGGCATAGACAGCTTCAGGTAAGGAGACAGAGGCCGAAGAAGTGAACGCAAAATTTTAATCAGGAGGAATGACAAACGATTACATGATTTTGAGGCAAAAATTAAATGAATCTTCAGATAAATTTCATGAGGCTTTGAAATCCTTCGATACCTATTGTAATTTAAGAAGCAATAAACTTGTAACGCGAGGAAACTTCAACAAGCAGGTGCAAAAAGCTGAAGAGCCCGTTAACCTTTTAATAAATGAGTTATACATATGGGAGGAAGTCTGTGACGACAGTTGTCGTAAGCCAGTGGCCATCACAGACGGCATAGTAGCCACAGTGGTTGATGATGTCCCTTCCCATACAGGGAAAATAGGATTAGACATAGAAAAAACCATCCAAATAGTCAGGAATGCTGAAACCTACCAAAAACATTGCTTCATTTTACATGACAAAGTTAAGTTATGAAATAGAGTAAATCCAACTGTCCAGCTTACATAGAAGCAGATGGCAGGGAGACTCCAGTCCAAGGAAGGCAACACCCAAACACACACAGGCTGTTGGGGCAAATGTCACCGTTATGGAGCCAAAAGTCCTCACAGGTGAAAACAATGTCCAGCAATCTCTTGGCAGTACTTCAACAGCAACTGGCAGTCCTGGAGCACTTTGGAAAGCTGTGTAAAGCTAAGACATTCTGTCAAGCGGAGAATCTCAAACAATTGGTTTGTCAGACCAGGAAGAGTCAGAAGCTTCCTCTTGAGTGTGATTAATTATCCAAACGATCCCAGATCTTATTTTAGGAATACTAACTTCTCTCAAAACTTGCACCTCACCAACTTCAAATTGTCCATTGGAGCCATTGCGATAGTCCTCTAAGATAAGGATCCATAGCTGGTGAAGCCACATCTGAGGCCACATACACTATCGCTGTACAGATCAGACGCAAATGAGCACCCAATTAAATCTATACTGCACGCAACACTCCAATATCAAACGAAGCAAATACAGCAGAAAATAATTGAACACCTCAGTCAAAAAAATAAATAAACCCTCAGCAAGAAGGCCTTTGTCGACCTCAACTTCCTGATAAAAAGAGATCACTGAGCAAGTGTTTGGTTCTAATTTTAAGAAAGAGATTTGGAAAGTTTTCACTTAATTAGGATGACTGAAGATTTTACGCAACATTATATTAAGAGATGATGCCAATTCCCTGTGCCTGCTGACACCACAGAATATTCCGAACATGCTTATAGAACAGTTGAAACAACAACTGAATGAGATAACTAAAATGGGGGCCATCTGGCCCGTCATTCAGCCGACAGGTTTCCAAAGCCAAAGGGGTTCATTCAAATCTGTGTCAACCTTCCACAACTCAACAAGCTAGTGGCGAGACAAGTCAACCCGATGTCTTTGCTGGGCGGCAGCCTGACAAACTATCCAAAAACGATGCTATCCGTGGATTTTGGAACTTTCAAGAGATGAGGATTCCAACTTACTGACTAGCCCAAACTCTCCATTTGGTGAATCCTGCACCAAATGTTTGCCCTTCAGTATTACACCAGCATCAAGGTTTATCTGTGCACAATGTTGGTGATCTTTCATGTTCTGTAGGATGTTTTCTGTCATATGTTGTCCACAGTATTACAATAAAGGAACGCTATTTGAGGCTCATATTTGTTTTAGAACGCTTCAGGAAGCAGGCCTGACACTAAATGAGAAGTATAAGTTTCCGATGACCTCCATTCAGTTCTTAGGCCTTATTGTGAGCAGCGAAGGCATCGTGGTGAACTCACACAAAATGAAGGAAATCACGGCTTTCCCGATACCTCTATCCATTCCAGACCTGGAAAGGTTCCTGCACATGGTGAACCCTTTAGCGAAATTTCTGCACACCCTGACCCACGTTACAGGGCTCCCCTGACATGCGCTTCAAAAAGGCCCAGGCCTGGTGCTGTGCTGCCTACAAGAGCAAGAATTCAGTCACATCAAAGAGATGCTGCTTTCACCATAAACGCTGGCTGGCTACGATCTATCTCTGTCCACTAAAACAGCAGTGGAAGCCGCGGTGAGAGGCCTAGCAGCAGTTTATTCCAGGTGCAGTTTGATGGATGCCGCCAATAAGTGTATTATTGTCCGACACAGAGACACACCATGCCATTCTACAAAATGTGGCAGCCAAGTGGACTTGCTTGATGTTCCTTGACTCGATTGCTAACCTGAAGATCGTGAGAAGGAACCTCAGAAGATGTCCCCTGATTTCAAATTCTGTTTGCACCTCATTCATTTTACATACAGTACAGCATCAGTTCAACAGAAACACCAACGACTGCAGCCACACTATCAAGAAACACAGGCGACCTACCTTCGGCCACGATGTCAACCGGGTTGACGAGCTGGAATCTGGTTCATAATTGGTCAAAAAACTATTATCAACTACCTCTGGAAAGCTTCAGCAAACATGAAAGGAGAAGTTGTGGAAAGGTGAGTGTGTCGACATCCACAATTATGGTCTACGAGGATGGCCACAGCTGAGGCCAACTGGCAACATCATGAATGTTCGTTCTGAACAGAAGCAACAATTCGCTATGATAGATGATCTGCTGGTTTAGAACTAGCCATTTCAGTTTCCCTTCAGCCGGAGGTTCTTCAACCAATCTACCAAGGCCACACGGGCATTACAGAGTGGAGAGCATGGGTCCTGTCTGCAGTGTTTTGTCTGAAATGAGGGAATCAACCAAAAGCGCTTGGTTGCACAAACCAGTCCTGAGAGAGATAGAGAGACCCTCTTACCCGCCAACAGTTACCAACCAGACATGCAAATGTTTAGGAATGCATTTATTCATGTGTAAAGAAAAGTCCACCTCATCGTGGTGGACGACTTCTCCCAGAGCATCAAACCAAAGCAGTTACACAGGACAACCACAGAGGTGAGCGTTAAGTCCCTGAAGGAAGAATTTGAGAGACGTTGCATTGTCCACCAGGTGGTGTCCCATAATGGCCGCCAATTATCTAAAGAGGTCTACACTCAATTCTCCATCCACTCCGGGTTTCAACAACATACCAGCTCTCCAAGGATTCATGTTCCAATGGTGAGGAGGAATGAGGCACTCGCACCATTGAAAAAACTTTTGTACTAAAGCAACTACTTCCCAACGACCCTTTTAACAGAGAGATCCAACCTGCCAGAGTCGTTTGGCATATGAGCCAAGCATTTTGCACTCAATAACCTGTGCTACCAAGGAGGTTCAGGAGAACAGTCCTAAAGACAGGGAGAGTCTTCTGCCTACAGCAGGAGATACTGCACCAAGAACATTACGTAGTTAGAGTAACATGGCAAGCTTTCAACCAGGGACCTTGAAGGAGCGTGCATCATTGTCTGCAGAGGTGATGATCAAGCATGATTTTATCTGTTACCCACTCCACAAGGTGCAATCAGGCAGAACAGGATTCACCTCCTTATCTTTTGAGGCTTACCTCCTACAATATTGTTAAACTGATTAGATGGAGAAAATAAAGTGGGTTTACCTACATCGCATCCATTGCAGCGGTTCAAGAAGACACCTCGCCAGCACATTCTCAATGGCAATTGGTGACGGACAATAAATACTGGCCTAGCCAGCCACATGCTACATCACACAAATGAACAAACGAGTGTGTCACTAACAAATAATACTATGATTTCAAATCTAAACTAACAAAGCTGACACAGAAAAATGGGCCCACACCCGTCCAAATATGACCAGAACGACGTCTGGCAGAATTTTCAGGCCTTTAGACTGTCTGAATTCATAGGCTCTGAGGCTTGAAGGAGATAGGGTAGCTGTAAATAAATATTGTGCTGTAATTTTGTTGGGTTAAGAATGTAGCGAAATGTAATACAAGGGTGTTTGGCATAGCAAGGGTCATTGTTAGGCTGGAGAACAGTGCTGCCCAGATTGTAATTGAAAGAGAAACATGGGACAGACATGTCAGGAGACTTGAGTAGATTTCAGCATGGTGATGACTTTTGACTTGGCTTTAATTTTTACACACGCACAGGAACACAAATACTCTATTGCTTCTGTGTCGTCAACCAGCAGTTTTTGTTCAAAATTACAAGCTTCTGAGCAACTTTGTGGGAACTACTGAACAGAACTCTTGCAACACAAAGTTCAAGTTTACTGACGATTCAAATGGTAGCAACGTGTGTGATGGAGATAACGTTTAGACGTTGCAGAAGGAGATGGATGGGCTGAGTGTTCCGGAATGTACACGGCAGTTGGAATATAATGTGCCAAAATCTAGAAATATTTAGTTTGATAGGAGAAATTATGAGAATTAAGCATTAATCATAATATACATGGCATTGTTGAGCTCATTCCTGTAGCACTTTGTCTTGTTTTAGTCTCGGGACCTAAGTGAGGGCATTCTTCCCTGACAGGAAGAGCAATGATTCTTCATTGGGCTGCATCGTTGGGAGGCGATGACTGTGTGTGAAGACAGACTGTTTAGGCTAGGCCTATAGTCAGGTGACTGGCCTGCTTTGGAAACTTTATTTTCTGTAAAATATGACCCTCAGAACATCCCAGCTTAGAGCATCATGTGAGACCCCAGAGGCAGTGGCTGCATGAAGAGATCAATCATCTGGGTGCCGACCAGCATCTCCATCCAAAATCCAGCTGCCATATTTTTAACTACAGCGGTTTAAGTTAAGAATATTCTAGCTTCTACTACCGTAGCTGCTGCTAGGATTCTTAACATAAAATTTCTCCTGATTAAGAATTTACTGTCAGATCAGAGAGGCACAATAGTATAAGGTGTAGACTGGGATGTAGCGGAGCTGCATGAGAGCTGGATCGACGTGATACTGTCCTGTGATAAAATTGCAAATATAAATTTTTCAGCACCAGGTGGTGCGCAAAAGAACCTCACACAGAATCCTTACAACAGCTTTGGTGAGGAGGATGCGGTCAAGATTTTTGTTTCTAAATCTTCATATACGGCAGCAATCTTATTCTTGCTCCACCAAAAACATATTTTATTTAGCTCTATGTTTATTCATCTGTCAATGTGACTTTCTCTGACGTGATGCTGGAATTTTATCCATGGTCTTTTTATACAGGAACAGATTCGGATGTTGAACTGAATGGGCCACAGGCATCAATCAATATTATCTGCGTTATCCACTTCCCTCTCCACAGAACCCAATATTTTGTAGTGTCAAACGAATGGGTAAAATGAAAATAAAAAAAAAAAATAATCATCTCTGTATAAAGGTCTCTCTCTCTCTTACTTGGTTCCCTTCTCCCTCGATATCTCTTTCTTTCTTTATCTCTCTTTTTTTTTCCAATTTTCTCACTCTGGCTCTCTCTATCTATCTCTCTCTCTACCCCACAATGAACCCCCTCCCTTTATCCCTTCCACTCTTCTCTCTCTCTCTCTCTCTCTCTGTCTCTGTCTCCCTCTCACACACACACACACACACAAGCACCTACACACGAGCGCAAACAGATGCTAACCTACTTTTTTATTTCCCATTCTGGGCCAAGTGAATTGAAACAAATATTCCCAGGAAGAAAAAAAAAACTGCAGTGGAACAAAGATTTGAAAAGATGACTTGGATAAAGCCGTGGAACATTCCCACAATAGGGAAAGGATGGTCAGGCAAAGCCACAGTTTGTCGATAAAGGAATAAGTACAGAGCAAGTTGAAGGCAGGAAACGATCATTGTCAAATTACTATTTATTAAATTCATTTATGGGATCTCGACTTCGCTGGCTGGGGAAGCATGTGTTGCCCATCATTAATTGCCCTTGATAATGTGATGGTTTGATGCCTCCTTCAGCTGTCCATGTTGTGTAGGTACGCCCAATGTGCCATTATGGAGGGAATGTCAGGATTTTAACCCAGCGACACAGAAGGGGAGCGATGTATTCCCAAAGCAGGATGGTGATTGGCTTGGAGGGTAACTTCCTGGTGGTGACGTTCCCATGTGTCTGTTATCCTTGCCCTTCTAGATGGTAAAGTTGTCCTTTGTTTGGAAAGTGCTGCCAAAGGAACGTTGGTGGGTTTCTGCAGTGTATTTTGCAAATAGTACACACTGCTGGCTCTGTTCCTCGTGGTGGAGGTGTTGAATCCATTTGGAAGGGGTGCCAATCAAGCAGGCTGCCTTTTCCTGAATGTTGTCACGTTTATTGAGTCTTGTCACAGCTGTACTCATTCAGACTGGTGGGGAAAATTCCACCGCACTTCTGACTTATGCCTTGTAGATGGTGGATAGGCATTGGGGAGTCACAAGATTAGTTATTCGCCACAGGATTTCTTGCCTCTGACCTATTCTTGTAGTCACAGTATTTAAATGGCTAGCCCAATTCAGAATCTGGTCAATGGCAATCCTCAGTGTGTTGAAGTTCGAGCGGTGATAGTTGGATTGTCTCTTGTTGGTGATGGGCTTTGACTGGCACTTGTATGGCGTGATTGGTACTTGCCATGTGTCAGCCCATCTTAGATATTATCCATGTCATGCTGCAGTTGACTAAATGGACTACCTCAATGTCTAAGGAGTTGCAAATATTGCTGAACTTTGAGCACAATCATCAACGAGCATCCCCTCATCTGATTTTTGGATGGAAGGAATGCCATTGATGAAGCAGTGAGGGCGGTAGGGCAAGTCACTCTCGTCGCACTCCTGATGTTCAGCTCTTTTACCATATTTGAAAAAGGCTGCAATGTGTTCAGATGCTGTATAAACTTGGTGGTATCAGTGAGCAGGTTATTTCTAAGCAAGCACCGCTGGCAACACTATTGGTGACCCCTTCCATTACTTTATTGATGATGGTGCTTGGACTCATGGGGCAGCAACTGGACTGGTTGAATTTCCCCCGATTTTTCTGAGCAAGACATGTCTGGTAAATTGTCATCATTGCAGGATAGAAGCCAGTTTTGTGGCGGTGCTGGAACAGCTTGACTAGGGGCTCAGCAAGACCTGAAGCAAAAGCTGTCAATATAATTGCTACAGTCTTGGCAGGGCGCATGTAACAGATTGACTTAATCTTAAATGGTTCTCAAATGCCAGCAATGTTAGCAGCATATAAAACTTAAAAGTTGTGACATGTTTGTTCAAAGAACTTTGCTAAGATATTTCTACCAAACCCAAGCCATCTAGTACAACTTTACTGACAGGTAAGCCAGACCCTGACTAACTAATCTAATTGCTTTTATTTGTTAAGGCAACAGAGAAGATTACTGAGGGGAATGTGCTGTATTTTGGCTGCATGCGTTGTTTTTTTAATTTGACAGGGTACTTATAAAAATAGAATTGGTTGTCATGACAAAGAAGGATAATTGCCAACGTGGATATCATACATGGACGTATGGTAATCAGGAAGCATAGTAACAATCAGAATCAACGGGATCATAAGTTACTAATAAGATCAAAAGGAAAAGACTCAGAAGCAGGCCATACGGGCCCCCCACGATGCTCCAAACCATTCACTGACCATATGGCTATATGTAACTTTGGCCTTAACTCCACTTGCGTTTTTTCCACCGGAATCTTTGACTCCCTCTAGATCAAAAATCCGTCTGGCATGGTATGCTAACAGAAAGGGAGTTAAAATGTTCAATGTAATTGAATGCACAGGAGGGTGAGATGATGGAATTTAGGAGAATGGCTATGGAGACAGCATACAGCGTGAAATATCAGCAGAATTATACACAACCACAATCTGTCACCCCATAGCCCAGGATATTCACCAATCTACCAGTACTATCAAGCCAAGGGATCATCTTCTTTCAACGAGGAGTGAAGGAGGGCATGCCAGAAGCTGCAGCTGGCGTCACAAAAAAACAAGGTGTCAAACTGATGAAGGAACAAAATATAAGACTTACGTGCCAAGCAGTACAATCAGCAAGTGATATTTGGAGCGAAGCGATTCCCCAAATGATGGACGATATTTGTGTTTTGTAGTCCTACCACATGAAGTAATGAATGGTGGTGGACAATTCAGCAACTCACTGGAGAGCAAACCTCCAAAAATAACCCCATCAAAATGATGGGGGGAACCCAACCGATCAGTGCAAAATATAAGGTTGAACCACTTGCAACCACCTTGAGCAGATGTGCCAAAAGGCTAATTCATCTCGGCCTCCTCTGGAGGTCCCCAGCATCACAGATATCAGTCTTCAAACAAATTGATTCACTCCATGTGATATCAAGGAAAGTCTGAAGGCATGCGATACTAAAATGCGATGGGAACTGACAATATTTTGACAACAGTATCGAAGACCCGTGCACCACCTGCATCTGTAGCCAAGCTTTTTCCAGTAGAGCTAAAACACCTGCCCGGCAATTTGGAAAATTGCTCAGGTATGTCATGTACACAAAAAAACAGGCCAAATCCAACACATCCAATTTCCGCCCTATCTCCCTCCACTATCAGTATACGGATGGAACTAGTCACAAACTTTGCTACCAAGCGGCACTTATTTAGCAATAACCTGTTTACTGCAGATCAGTTTGGGTTCCGCCAAGGTCACTCAGCTCATTACCTCCTTACAGCCTTGGTTCAAAGATGGAAAAAAGAGTTGAACACGAAAGGTGAGGCAAGAGTTAATGCCCTTGACATCAACGCAACATTGGACAGAGTGTGCCATCAAGGAGCCTGAGGAAAATTGGATTCCATAGGATTCAGAGTTACAAATCTCCACTGTTGGAGAGATAGCTAGCTCAAAGGAATTTGCCTGTGGTCGTTAGAGGGCAATCAGCTCATTTCCAAGACATCACTATAGGAGGTCCTCAGAGTAGATTCCTAGGACAGGGCCTCTTCAGTTCATTCATGAACAACCGTCCTTCCATCATAAGTTGAAAAGTGGGAATGATCATTGATGATACAGCTTTATTTGCTACTCCTCAAATACTGAAACAGTCTATACAGCAAGACATCGATTCAACCTAGGCTTGTGCTGACTTGTGGAAAGTAACAGTCACACCACAAACGTGCGAGACAATGTCAAGATCCAACAAGAGAGAATCTAACCCTCGCCCCATTGTCCTTTAATGGCATTACCATCGCTAACCCCCACCATCAGCATCATCGTGCTTGTCATTGACCAGAAACTGAACTGGACTAGACATAAACCCACTGTAGCAAAAGCAGCTAGCCAATGGCTAGGAATTCATCAGCGAGGAAATCGCCTCCTCCCTCGCCAATGCCTGCCTAACATCGGCAAGGCACAAGTCAGGGGTATGTTAGGATTCTTCCCACTTACCTGAGTACGTGCAGACCCAACAACATTCAAGGAGCTTGGCACAACTGCATTTGTTTTCCACCCTTTCCATTAACATTTTATAAATCTAAATATTTATCCTTATGTTTTTGCAAACAACGCTGCTATTTCTGAAGCAAGCGATCGCATTAATATGGCTCACTATCCTCTTGTCATGTCCTGCAGCATTCAAATACATTTTCAGATGGAACGACAGTTCCCTCTGACCCTGAACACGACCCTGAACACTCCTTCCACCAGCCATGCAAAACAACAGTTTTACCATCTACAAGAAGCAGTGCAGGAACTCACCAAGTCTCATTAGACAGCACGTTATAAGCCCACGGTAGCTAACACATAGAATACGGGTAAGGACAGCAATCACATGGGGAAACTACAACTGGGGTTTCCCCTCTAAGACATTCACCATCCTGCCTTGGAAAAATAATACTGTTCCTTCACTGGCCCAGTATCAAAGTCCGTGACCAACCTCTCTAACAGCAATAAGGGTTTACCTTCACCTCTTGGGGTCAGCAGCTCAAGAAAGCAGCTCACCACAAGCTGCTCAAGAGTAATTAGGAATGGAAATTAATGTTGACCATGCGAGCGACGCTCACATCAAACAAATAAATACAAAACTACAAAATATATATAATGGCACATTTATGAATCGTGTTCATGGTCAGGGGGAACTGTCGTTCAATCTGAAAATATATTTGAAAGCTGCAGGACATGCCAAGAGGATAGCGAGCCTTATTAATTCGATCGTGCGCTTCAGAAATAGCGGGGTTGTTTGCAATAACATAAGGACAAAGCAGTAGATTTATCAAGCCTTGCCAAAGCCACCAACTAAAGCATAGCTTCCATTTCTGGTCTTTAGGAAGAGTGTAAGGGTCTTTGGGACAATGCAACGAAGATTTACCAGACTCTTCCATTAATAGTGTCTTAAAGCTCTTTGGTTACTTTGGAGAAGCTCGGGTTGTTCTCAAAGAAATTCAAGGGAGGTTTGATAAAGGTTTGCAAGAAAATGACAGGTGTGAAAGTTTACATAAAAACAAGACTTACATTGAGTTGATGGTACTGAAGGATAAGAAAGTATAAATTTGAGGGGATTTTCCTGCAGGAGATAAAGTGCGCATTTTATGAAGAGATTTTTGTTTTTAATTCAGCTGGTGCTAATTGTTATGACAGCCGATGGTAAATGTTGCACTGTTCAATTCCAGGAAACAGCTATCACAATTAATTTTCAGATTCCATAAATTTCTAGATGTGTGCCTTGAACTCAGTAGTCACACAATCACCAGGTCTTAGAGGTGTTTCAAAACTAGGTAAGACATTAATTAATAAGAGAAGTGATTTTAAATACATGCATATGTCTACCAATTATAGCTATGATAACTTCAAAATCACCGAAACAATCTAACTCTCAGTACAATTTTCGTTAAGGCAACAGTAATGCACAAAGATTATTAAACACCTAGGCGTTGAAACTTGAGACCTTGAACAATTTGAATTTCAAGTGAGTTATCTTACCTTCATCTTTTGAAGACAGCGATTTGAGGCATAGATGCTGAACACTTTTTCATACATTTATAAAATGTCTTCCCCTGCACACAGACTTGCTCGTTCTTGATACCTATCTTCTTAGTATACAAAGACCCATTGTTGCGCTATGTTTTTGTACATTACATCCCCCTCATAATGGAACCATCTCAGAGAACAAAGTGATAACAGTAATCTTAGGGAAAAATAAACACACCCTTTCCAAACTCCACCTGGATAGGTGACACATCTCACTCCTGCTTTGAAAGCAATCGAGCCTGGTTTTTTTCACCATGCAAATGGTCCCTTGACACCTATGTTTCTAAACTTCAGCATGTTTATGTAATTAAAATTGCAAGCCTAATCTTTCCTCTTAGATCAAATCACCGAGATTAATTCAATTAACTCACTCACACACACAAGCACACACATATAAATATATCCGACTATTACTCTAAATCACAATAAATGTAGAAATAAATATGAGTATTACTGTAACTTCCTAACATAATAAACTAGAACTCGATGCCTATGAGCAAAGTGTGAACAATGATTTATAAATAAATTCGGATATACACTTGAGCTAGATAAGCATGTCCTGTAACGGGACAGAAAGGAGAAATTACACAGATTGGATTCTTTCATTGAGAACCAAATGGATACTATCGGGTACAGTTGCTCCTTTTGTGCTGTTATAAATCTTTGGCTCGATTAAGTGTACACAGCTCAATGGGGAAAAAAAAATAGGCACTGGCTGCTTTGGTGACTTCTGAATCTGCTTCACAATCAAAGGATTCAGGCTCAATAATCCGAGCTTGGATCTTAACCATCAATTCTACAATGGCATTCATCTATACCCCTGTAAATTACTGAACCTCATTTTAACTTATGCCAAATATTACTTGCAAATAGTGACTGATTTCTTTCTATGGTAGCCCATGTCTCCAACGGATGACCCTGCCAAAGGTGCCATCATTTCACTACATCTTTGGATGCTGTAGCACATTTGTAAATCTCTTTACATATTCAATTTGATTTTGGTCCCAGCGTGGTGTATGATATTTCTTTTTTCTTTCTTTCTACTTTTAAGTTAGCCCCGACTGTAATCTGATCTCGTGGAAAGTGTGTCTCCAAATGTTTAAGCCGTTACATGGTGGCCATGACAGTGACTGAACTACGGATCATTATCATTGATCTGATTTTGTGTAAGATCCCAATTGCTTACCGGCGACAGCTTCTATTGATACGGTCTATCCCTGTGTGTAATATTCATGCTGCTTTGCTTTCTGCAACAGACTGTTCAGTTTGGTTCAACGTGACTTTCACATTTGATCGATTTGGGACGTGTTGTTGTCAGAAGTTGAAAACTAATTACTGCACTAAGGAAATGGCACTGGTTGATTTGGCGTTTGCTTCTTAAATGACAGCACCTGGTATCTTATGTTAAGAGGTCAAGATTGGCATATGAACAGATCCTGGTTTTGTAAAGCACCTGACATTGTCCAACAAGCATTGGTTGGGGTAATCAATCGGCTCCTTCTATTTATTTTCACACCCTGATACTCATTTGTTCTGATACTGTTGTTGCATGCAGTGAATGCCCGACAAATAATGGTAGCCAACAGATCTCGAAGGAGAAGCTGTCAACATAGCAATGCAGGAAAATCCAGAGACCTGGAACTGGGAAGTTGGAGAAAACCCAACATTTTGCTGTTTGCTATCTCGGGGATTTTCATTCTGCTCTGGGCAATATTTCTCCTGTACTCTCTATGGCACCGAATGTGGTGTTAGGGGTAGCATTCTGCGTTTCCACATACGTAAGTCCTAGAACTGGGATACGTGCTCCAGCTCATTGGATGCTGCACGAACATTTATATTTCTGCTATGACTCAGGCTAAGTTCAGAAAACACTTGAAAAATGTGTTACATTACCATAGTAGA
Source organism: Carcharodon carcharias (assembly GCF_017639515.1). Classification (NCBI taxonomy): domain Eukaryota; kingdom Metazoa; phylum Chordata; class Chondrichthyes; order Lamniformes; family Lamnidae; genus Carcharodon; species Carcharodon carcharias. The sequence goes on along the minus strand of NW_024470595.1, from coordinate 2,472,531 downwards.
TCAGTTGTAAATTTAATCAAATGATTATAGGAAGTACCAACATTCCAGTAGTGTAAATTGTATTGTGTTCAACCCGTTCTCCCACGTACGGCAAATGATATTGGGTAACATTTTCACACTTACTCAGACCATGTGTGGGCAATAAAATGCTGCCAGTGACTGATTATGTATTATAAGACATTCACACTGATCGCAGGAAAATCAATAATACGGAAAAGACTACAGGTTAATATTGACGTTTTCAATGAGTAAACCAAGCCATACTCTAGAATATTTACACTATGGTGAACAAGGTAGATCATGTTAAAAAATCCTCCACCTTTTTTGAGCAAACTCTCCTAGCATACTTTCAGTGCTGATTTGTGACGGAGTAAAGTTCAACCTACACTGCCTCGTCAAACCTTCACGTGGTCAGGTACAGCCCGATGTTAGATGTAGAATAAAGTTCTATCTGCACTGCCCCATCAAACAATTGCACAACTGTAAGGGTAGCGGATTGGACACCGATTAATAGCCCTCTACAATGCTCGTTGAAGTTTACAATTGCATGTGCATCACAGAACTAAGCACAGAATAAAGTTATATGTATGGGGGGCAGAATAATGCCTGGGGAAATTATTTGGACCATAAATTGATTCACCCCGGCCGCAGCTGGGTCTAGCAAATTTAAATAAAATAAACATAAATGCTATCTAGGGATCATTAGTGCACGTGGGAATAAAAATATTTATCTCTGGAGTGCACTGTTTGTGAGCGATTTGTACCTCAGTGGGGTTCGTTAATTTCTACGTGACGCTGACACTTTGTTGCCATGTTCGAAAACAAAAGCGTTCCAAATCTAAGTCAAAGGTAGCAATGAATGCCTTAATGAAAGGAAAAGCAGGAGTTGAGTGGCGAATTGATCAACAAGAGTGGACTCCACCATGCATTACCTGAATATCCGTAAAACAGCTGCCTGTGTCATTTGTAAAGTAGGTGTGGTAGTCTTCAAAGGTTGCAAAATGAAAGGGAATAACGTGTATAAGTATGCATTAAAATATATATATATTTTTAAATGTCTACCGAAGGGATAACTAAGAAATCGGATGATACGTTTGTTCTATGCAAAATCGTAAAATTAAGGCAGATTATTATTTTTTTCACTAAACTATTAGCAGAGCAGGATAGAATTGCGAGAACGATCTATCTCTTGGACATAATCTTGCCAAAGACGACAAACAGTCGAATTTATAAAGGAATTGATGGTTGAATCTGCTGCAACTTTGTCCAGGTGAAAAGGGGCAGATCGCGAACATCTGCTCGTCGAAGTGAAGTATTGTGGGAATTGTCGACGATATCAATGAAATCCTGGACCTGCAGCTGGAAATTAAGTCAAAGAGCTGTTCTTATCGATGTCCCATATCTTGCATTGGCTCTCGCTGGGAATTCCTAATGCCCAAGAGAGTTGTTGATTTCCATTTGGAGCTTAACAGAAAAATATTAAACTCACTGAAGAATCAGTCTCAATGCAGTCCTAAAACAAGGAATGATTTAATAGAATCTGTAACTCACAAGATGTCCAATACGGACCTGAGTGGAAAACATTGGCAGTGTGATCAACGAGAAAAAGATATCAGGCTAACAGGTCTACAGTTCCCTGGATTTTCCTCTTAAAGACTTCTTAGATAGTGGGGTCATATGTGCAATGTTCTAATCTTTAGGCACCATTTCTGAATATATCTAATTTTGGAAGATGTTCAACTAAGCATCCATTTTCTCTAAAGCCAATTCTTTCAAGACTTTGGAAAGTAAATCATAGAGTCCAGACCAACTAATTTCTCCAGCACAACTTCATTACAGATACTTATTTCTTTCAGATAGTCGATCTCACTACTTCCTTTTCCTCCTCAGTGTTTCGGGGGGTTGGGGGCGAGAAAGGAGCTTGAGTGTTTCTTTTATCCTCCTTCTTGAAGACAGGTCAAACGTTTTTGTTTAGTGTTCTGCAATTTCCTTAGATCCCATTATTAATTATCCATACTCTGCCTGTAATGAACACACATAAATGATTAATAAACTTTATCAACTTTTACTAAACTTTACGAAACGTTTCCTTTTTTACATAACTATTAACGCTTTTGCAGTCAGTTTTTGTGTTCATCACTAGTTTAATCTCAAATATCTTCTCTTTCATTACCAATTACATGCCTCTCTTTATTCTGATTTTTAAAATTAATCAAATCCTAAGCCATATGATTTCATTTGGCAAATTTATATGCCTCTTCTTATTGCCTGTGAGAATCCTCAACTGCCTTTGTTAGCCATGGTTTTGTCCGCTTGCCTACTTGCTTTTTGGACCTTAAATGAATTAATTATGATTATATTTAAATTAATTTATTAACTAGTTCTAGAAATGGCAGTTGCTGAGGTGAAGTGGGATGTGTGATATATGTGAGGATTCCAGTGTCCTGGACAACCACATCTGCAGGAAGTGAACCCAATTGCAGCTCCTCACAGACTGCATGGATCGTTTGGAGCAGCAGTTGAATGCACTTAGGAGCAATCAGGTGCCAGAAAGTGTTAATGATTGGAGTTTTGGAGACGTGGTCACAACGAAGGTACAGACAGATAGATGAGTGACAGCTAGAAGGGACATTGCGGAAATCCCCTGTGGCTTCCCCCCCTCTATATCAGGTGTACCATTTTGGAAAATGTTGGGTGGCTGGCCTATCAAGGGAAAACAACAGCAGTAGCCAGAGCAGTGGTACCACGGATGGTTCTGTTGTCAAGCAGGTGGTGGTGGTGGTGGGGGTGAGGAGGGGGTGGGGGGGGGGGAGGGATATCAAAGCACAGGAGAGCAATTGTCATACGGAACTCTATAGTCAGGGGCTCAGAGAGGCGCTTCTGTGGTCGTGAAAGAGACACCAGGATGGTATGTTTACTCCCTGGTGACAGGGTCCATGATTTCTCTGATCGGGAATGTCCCATTCTGAAGGGAGAGAGAGAACAGCCAGAGGTCGTGGTATACATACTAAGAACATAGCTAGGAAGAGTGACGAGGTCCTGCAGCTGGACTTTAGGGAGTTAAACAGTAAGTTAAAAAAACAGGACCTCTCGAGTTGTAATCTCAGGATTACTCCCTGTGCCACGTGCCTTTGAGACTAGAAATAGGAAGATAGTGCAGCTGAACACGTGGCTGAACAGATGGTGTAGGAGGAAGGGTTTCTGATATCTGGATCAGTGGGAGCTCTTCAAGGGCAGTTGGGAACTGTATAAGAAGAACAGATTGCATCTAAACTGGAGAGGCACCATTATCCTGCAAGTGAGGATCGCTAGTGTCCCTCGGGAGGATTTAAACTAGTAATAGAGGGGAGTGTGAAGCAGAGAAATAGGTAAGCAGGTGAAATAAATGACTGTGAACCAGTGATTATGGCCAATAGGACAAAGAGGAAGGGCAGGCAGGGAGAAATTACTGAACGCAGTGTGACTGGGGGACTGAAATGCATTTGTTTCAATGTGAGAAGTATAACAGACAAGGCAGATGAGCTTAGAGCTTGGTTAGTACTTGGGATTATGACATTATTGCTACTAAAGAGACTTGGTTGAAGGATGGACAGGATTGGCAGATAAAAGTTCCAGGATTTGGATGTTTCAGGCAGGATAGAGAGGGATGTAGAAGAGGTGCGGGAGTTGCTCTGCTGGTTAAGGGGAATATCACAGCTGTACGACAGGAAGACACCTCGGTGGGCTCATGCAGTGAGGCAATATGGGTAGAGCTCCGGAATAGGAAGGGTCCAACCACAATTTTGGGTGTTTACTATAGGCCTCCAAATTGCTGGCAGGAGATTGGGGAACAGTTATGTAGGCAGATATTGGAAAGATGTAACCGCAATAGGGTTGTAGTTTTCGGTGATTTTAACTTTCCCTATATTGACTGGGAGTCACATAGTGCTAGGGGTTTGGATGGCGCAGAATTTGTAAGAGGAATCCAGGAGGGCTTCCTGAGACAATATGTAGATAGTCCAACTAGGGAAGGGGCATTACTGGACCTGGAAATAAGGAATTAAACCGGAGAGGCGATTGATGTTTCAGTAGAGGAGCATTTCGGGAAAAGTGAACATAATTCAGTAAATTTCGAGTCCTCGGGTTAAGGTGCTTAATTGGGACAAGACTAATTATCACAATACTAGGCAGGAACTGAGGAATCTAGACTGGAGGCGGATGTCTGAGGGCAAATGAACAACTGACATTTGGGCGGGATTTCAAACATCAGTCGATAAGACTTCAGGACCAGCATGTTCCTGCTAGGATGAAGGATAAACATGGCAAGTTTCATGAACCTTGTATAATGAACGATATTGCGTGATTATTCAAAAATAAAAGGGAAGCATTTGTGAGGGCTAGAAGGCTTGAACCTGATGAAGCACGTGGAGAATATAAAGAAAGTAGGAAGAAACTTAAGCAAGGAATCAGGAGGGTTAAAGAGGTCATGAAAAGTTACTGGCAACCAGGATTAAGGAAAATCCCAAGGCCATTTATACACAGGTAAAAGCAGAATGGGTAGCCAGTGAAAGGGCAGGGCAGAGGTGTGAATATGTGTGGAGAGCCGGAAGGAATGGGAGAGATACTAAAAGATTACTTCTAATCAGTATACACCAAAGCGAAGGACTTAGCAATCAATTTTCTAGGGAAGAGGGCGTAGATAGCCTGGATCATGGTGAGATAAAAAAGAGGAGGATTTAGGCGTCTTGAAGAATATTAAGGTGGATAAGTCCCAAGGGCCAGATGGGATCTACCCCAGAGTACTGAGGGAGGCAAGGGAGGAGATCGCTGGGGCATTGGCAGAAAACTTTGCATCCTCACTGGCTACGGGTGAGGTCCCAGAGGACTGGAGAATGGCAAATGTTGTTTCATTATTTAACAAGTGTAGCAGTGGGAGTGAAATTATTGGAGAGGATTCTTCTTGACAGGATTTAATACCATTTGGAAGCAAATTTGAGTATTAGTGAGATGCAGTATGCTTTTGTGAGGGGTAGGTCATGTCTCACTAACTTGGTCTAGTTTTTCGAGGAAATGACAAAGATGATCTACGATGGAAGGGCACTGGATGTTATATACATGGATTTCAGTAAGGCCATTGACAAGGTCCCTCATGGCAGACAGGTACAGAATGTAACGTGATCAGAGGTGAGCAGGCAAGATGGATACAGAATTAGCTTGGTCATAGAAGACAGAGGGTAGCAGTGGATATGTGCTTTTCTGAATTTCGAGCTGCGACTTGTGAAGTCGAGCAGGGATCAGTGCTGGGACCTTTGTTGTTTGTAGAATACATAAATGATTTGGAGGAAAATGTAACTGTGCTAATTAGTAAGTTTGCAGACGACACTAAGGCTGGCGGAGTTGCAGATAGTGAAGAGGATTGTCAAAGGATACAACGAGATATAGATAGGTTGGAGACTTGTATGGGGAAATGGCACATGTTGTTTAATCTGAACAAATGCAAGGTAATGCATTTTGGAAGGTCTAATACAGGCAGGGATTGTACAGTAAATGGCAGAAAACTTAAGTGCATTGACGGGCAGAGGGATTTGGGTGCACAGGTCCACAGGTCACTTAAGGTGGCAACGCCGGTGGATAAAGTAGTCAGGAAGGCATATGGCATAATTGCCTTCATTGGCAGGGGTATTGAGTATAAAAGCTGGGAAGTCAAGCTGCAGCTGTATAGGAACTTCGTTAGGCCACACTTGGAATATTGTGTGCAATTCTGGTCGCCACATAACCAGAAGAATATGGAGGCCTTGGAGAGGGTGCAGAGGAGGTTTACCAGGATGCTGTCTGGTCTGTAGGTTATTAGCTAAGAGGAGGGGTTGGATAAACTCAGATTGTTCTCATGAAAGCGACGGAGATTGAGGGGCGAATTGATAGAAGTTAACAAAATTATGAGTGGCATGGACAGGGTAGATAGAATATTTTTCATAGGGTGGAAGAGTCAATTACTAGAAGACATAGATTTAGGGTGAGAGGAGAAAACTATAGAGGAGATATGCGGGGCAATTGTTTTTTTTTTAAGCAGAGGGTTGTGAGTGTCTGGACTTCACTGCCAGTGGAGTTCCTGGAAGCAGGTAAGATAGTACTGTTTAAGAGGCGGCTTGACAAATACATGAATAGGATGGGAATAGAGGGATATGGACCCCGGAAGTGCAAAATGTTTTAGTTGACGGGCAATATGATCGGCGCAGGCTTGGATGGCCGAAGGGCCTGTTCATGTGATGTACTTTTCTTTGTTCTTTACTCTTTGTTCTTTGAATGGAAGTTTCTGGAACACAGCAATTTACGTCTTTCAATTCTAGCCATTCCCTATGCAACATCATACATTTGAATTCTGTCCTCCAATCTATCTCAGCCACATTCCCCCTCATCTTTTCGTAGTGTATAACATATAAATTAAAGACCTAGTTTCGGATTGAAATACAACACTTTCAAACTTCATTTAAAATTATGTAATATTATGGTTACTCCACACTAAAGGCTCCTTTAGAAGGAGTTTCCTAATTAGCCCTTTCCCACTGTACAATACTATATCTAAAATACCACGTTCGCTAGCTAGTTCTTCAACATCCTGATCGAAAAAACCATCACACATGCACTCCAGGCAATCGTACTCCCCAGCAATAGTGCTAATTCATTTTAACCTGTCTGGGTGTAGATTGAAACCCCCCAAGATTACTGTGTAACCTTTAACATATGCACTTCTAATTTTCTGCTTTCTACAGTGCTCCACTCTATGACTATAAACGGCCAAAATTATTTAACCCATTCCTCTTTTAGCTCCAAGCAAACCGATTCTACACCTTGGTTTTCTGATCTACGGTCTTCTTTCACTAATGTACTGATCCCATCTTTTTGTAATAGTGCTGCCCCACCTCCATTTTGTTTGTTTTTTTTTCCATTTGTGCCTAAATGCTGAAAACCTTTGACTGGGGAGTCCGCAGCCATGATAACCCTTAAGACACGTCTGCATAATAACAATTTGACATTACTTTTATTTCCATTGTGCATCGTGCTTTCTGACTTAACCGTGAACTTCAAATACTCTCTAAGCAGAAACTCCTTCTTAGTCCTCCTCATGCCGTTGGCACCAACGTGGACCACTCCAACTGCCACTGCCACTGCAACATTTTCCTCTCTCCCAGAGCATATGTGCTTAACGCTAGAACCAATCAAACAACACAGCCATCTGGGCTCACGCTCTCTACAGCATAAAATTGCATATATATTCCTGAGCATGCTGTCCCACATCACTATGGCATTCCTCTTAACTCTCCCCATTTCGATGGCACCCTTCACATGCTGCCATATTTAGTTTACTCATCAGCAGTGCAGTCCTTATCCTCACCCACACAGGTAGCAAACACTTCATTCCTATTGGGAAAGGTGAGGGGCCGAGGCTGCCCCCTCAATATATGCTGGTTCGCCTACCTGCCTGACTCACAGTCACACCCAGTCACACCTGTGACTGTGTTCTCGAACAAATGTCAGGATAAATCTCCACGTCCCCGATGTCCGCAACTCAGGCTCCAGCTCAGCAACTCGGAGCTAAAGTTGACAGAGCTGCATACAATTTCAGCAGGTATGATTGTCCGGGATTGAAGTGCATTCCAAAGGTTCCACGAAATGCAGTCATGGGAGACCATCAGCCCTGGCGTTTCTGTCTAACCTTCTTTATGTAATTAGTAATAATCAAATATGCATACTTATAAAGGAATAGAATGTTGCACTCGCTAGGCTTGGAGACAAAAAAGCAAATTCACCATCTGTAAGTGGCACATGAATGAAATTACCCACAACTCGCTCAATGAACTGATCACTCAAGCATGGTTCTGCTTCAGTGCGCTCCTCTCTGCCTTAAATATTGCCATTAGATCTTTTATATCCGCCAGATAAGGCACTTGGAGCCTCAATTTAATGCCCAATCGGAATGATGGTGCTTCCGCAGACAGTGCAGAATTCTTCAGTACTGGGTTGGCGGGTCAGCCTTGACCATTTTGCACTCAAACCCTGTGATAGGATTTGAACGCAGAACCTTTGGACGCTGAAGAGAGAACACTCCCAACAAATCTGCGACCCAAGACCATACAATAAAATATGAATAAAAGAGTAGAAAATGAGAAAAATAAATTAACATAACAAAATAAAATAAAACAAAATAAAATATTAGCTCATCATTGATGGATCTGAACAAGAATAATAAACTGGAAGATTCTAGAATGAAGCTATCGCCTGTGGCATTGAGGGATCAGGACGAGAAAATACAGAAACTGGAGTAGGTAGCAGACTGCATGAGATCGTGCTTATAATATCCAGATGCCTGAAATTGTCTCCTAGCATGAGTATCGGTAATAATTTTATTAATACGCATTGTGAATTTAAATTGACCCTTTTAGTTTTTCTCCCTCTATTCCTAAGGCTGGGAAGTAAGACTCTCACCGAAACTTGTGACAAGGATCTCGCGTCTGCTCTCAGTACAAAGTGGTCACTGATGGACCTGAACTTGCGATCAATCTCCTTCACAGACCGATCTGTCTCCACTCTCCACCCCCACATACTGACCTACAGGGGTATGGAGCGGATCAAGTGAGTGTAGTTCTAATAAATAAAACGTAAAGGATAGCCAGTTATTGAACCATGATGAGCGCAGGACACTATTCAAACAATCCCTCGTTAGCATAGTGCTTGGTATCCCCACATATCACTTCGGAGGCCGATGGTCAGTCTCCCGCCGGACGGAGGTTCATTACAATTAAAGAGAGCACACATAATTGGAAATATACTTTAATATGTGATATTGCTTGATCTGGAGGAGACAGTGAATGGAAGTAAAGATTTTATATATGTGATAGGCAAAGCCAGGGACAGTAAGTGAACAATTTGTTAGACAGCAATATTCAGTCCACTGGCTTCAAAGTTCGGAGCCCTCCTTGAGTTAGAAACCAGAAACGGCACTGGAATCCGAAAGCAGGGAATATATGCTGAACATTTTTGAATGATTGGTCAGATCCCAGCTGGAGTATTATCACCTATTCCGGGTACCAAATTTTAGGAAAAATAAAAAGGTGCTAGGGATGGTGCCGAGGAGACGTACGGGAATAATACCAGACATGCAGGACTACAGTTGTGTGGAAAGAGTCCGAAGCTGGAGTGTTCTCCTTGCAGCAGAGGGAGTTCAGAGGGGGTTTAATGGAGTTGATCAGAATGTTGAAGGCATGGTGAAGGAAATGAGAATATCCTTTTTCCATTGAGAGAAGAGGTTCTTTTTTATAAGGAGTTCACTGCCTGAAAGATTGGTGGACGCAGATTCTATAACACATTTTGGAATGGGTTTCAATATATCCGTGATGTTGGGAATACCCTGCAGAGAATGGACCCAAATGAGTTTCCTAAAGGGACAAACCTCAGCTCTAAATAATCTCAGCCCTTTTCCACAATCTGGGACATTTTGTTCAGCTTCTGAGTACAGTGAAATGTGAAAAGTTGAGCTCTGATATAATGTTGCAGAGATTCAGAAGCAATAACAAGCTTAATAATGAACAATAATGACTGACACTGAATCCATTTCACTACAGATATTTCTGATTAAACTGCATGATATTAGACAGACTCACATAATGTCATCAGATGAATACACTGCACTTTCGCATTCTGGATGTCATCCAACTTCGACCCTGCCTCAGCACATGGGCTGCTGAAACCATTATTCATGCCTTTGTTCACACTCGGCTTGACGATTCCAAAGCTCCCCTGGCGGGCCTCTATTCTACCACCTTACATATAACTGTGTTCATCCAAAATTCTGCTGCCTGGAACTTCACCTGAACCAGGTCTGGTACCAGTCACCCCCTTTTTTTTTTTACCTCCACTGGCTCCTTGATCAGCAATGTCTCAACTAAAAAAAATCTCATCCTTATTGTCAAATCCTTCCATGGCTTCGCCCCTCAGTTTCTCAAGTCCCTCCTCCAGACCAAAAGACTTATCCAGATTTCTGCTCTTCTGCCACCTTGGTCATTTTGATTTTCATCGCTACTGCACTGACAACTGTGATTTCAGCTGACCTGATGTAAGATTCTGGACTCCCATCCTAAACGTTTCCACTTATCTAGCTCCCTCTGCTTCTTAATATGTTGCTTAACACCTCCCTCGTTGATCAAGCTTTTGTCACATGGCCTTAAAATCTCTGCCAGTTGTTCAGCATTAACTTTTCTATATTTGTAATGATAACGCTCTTGTTGCCAGGCTTGGGACTTTTTGCTGTAGTACAGCTTTGGCAGTGAGCAATGGTGGTGTAGTGCTGAGTATAGCGACATTCCAAGCAGTTGACGTGGGTTTCATTCCCGGCTCTCGCAGTTTACCGGCTTTCAAACCTGTCAAGTCAGAAAACCGAGCTCGGAGCTGAATTTGATGCGTTTCGGTGAGATTTTGCTCCGAAACCACACTCCTGATTCATTCAAATAAAAGAATTCCAACTCCCACTTATCTTCCATTTACCATGTTCCTCATTGCTGATAATGAAGGTTTTCCCTGAGCTGCAATGTGGAGCCGGAATTGAATTACTTGGATTTAGTAAAATTCACCGATTCTCTGAATATTTTCCCTCTGCTCCTTCCAATATATTATTTGAATATCGTATGCTGCACAGGGATTGCTTTATTATTCAAAGAGCGAGATACTGCTCACGGTGGGAATCTGAAGTAATAAAAGGAGGTGCTGGAAACTCTCAGCAGGTCCGGGAGGATCTGTGGAGAGGGTAACAGAGGATTCATATTTGTAGTTGATAGAAGATTTAATGAACAGACCCACTTTCGAAACTGCCAGAGCTTCTCAGTTCTTCCAGTATTTTCCAGTGTAATAATGGAATGGTTATAACACAGAAAGAGAGCTTTCGGGCTCTCCAATCTGTGCTAGCACACTAATGGAACAATTCACCCATTGCCACTCGCAGTAACCCTGCAATGTTTTAGTATTCATGTGTGTGTGTGTTGATCCTATGAATAAGTCTCTAGTACTATCTGTGAGTGCCGGATTGATTTTGTAAATATCAGTCACTGGCAGTAACTGTGAGTGTTGGATTGATTCTGTAAATATCAGCCTCTGGGAATATCTTTGAGTATGCGATTGATTCAGTATCTGTCAGAATCTGACTCATGAACAAGCAGGTGTTGGACTAAATACCTCATACGCGGATTATTGCAATAAATCAGCAACTGAAAGCAACATTTTTTGCAATTCACTTTGATCAGCAACTGAGCAAAATAACTGGAAATGGGGAAATAATCAGAGTGCATTGGAGAGTGGGGGCTTGTCCCTTTAGGAACCCCAATCTGGGATCATTTCCAGCAGGGATTTGCATTTAACGAGTCCATTATCACAAAAAATCCTGCAGAAACATGGAAGAAGTGAGGGGGTTAATGAGTTTGCTGGGAGAGTGCAACACTTAATATCTGACAGGGAGACTCCCAGATTCATTTCATCAAAATGCAACACTCGTTAATTAGGAGCAATGCCCTGGGCCGTGGGCCCTAAGACTGCAGAGATTAAAACAGGGAAGAGAGGGTTAAATAGGAGACTTTAAATGTCTGGCAGGCACTGCCCCTGAATGTCAGATTAATACTGCTTTATCTTCCGGCGAAATATCTGTGAGTGATGAGACAGCATATTCTACAACTCGAATTGAAGCTTTCTAGGTAAAACCAGACTTTACAAGATTCCCCTGAAGAGATACATTGTTTGACCATCAGTGTCTCACTGTCTGAACTCACGCTGATGCTGTCTCTCACTTTGCCCTCTGTCACTTTCCCTCTTGTCCTGTAAACAATGTGGGACACACTCATTGTATGTACAGAGCACACACTTTTTTTTTTACATCATGTTAATTAAATAGATGCCTGACTGTAAATAATTTAACAATGTGAAATTAGTTCTGGCATCCTCCAACCGGAGCTGCAATGTGTTTCAGATTCTGAATCTGGGGGCATTGGGAGCAGAGCTGAGAAAATATAACTAACCTTCGAGGATCCACAGCAGAGTTTGAGCGAAGTGGGAAGCCTATCGTGGGCACTATTAATCTGGTGAACAGTTTGTCCTGTGAATGTGCAGACGTGAATATTGTGTCAGACAGGGTGCGTGAAATGGGCTGGCGGGATAAAATACTGTCCCTGTGTTCCTGATTCCGCTCTCATTGTCTGATTTCACAGCCCCTCTTGTGTACAATAAAATGATTCCCCTGTCACATGGTCACTATCGTGCCTTACTCAGCTCTGAAGTGACAATTAAACGGAATGAATTGGCTGATTTTAAGACTTCAGTAGAAAAAAAGAGAACATGTCAGTGAAGGGGTGAGGGAGTGCAGTCACTGCTTAAATAAAAGAGGTTTAATTCGAAACTGAGGCTTTTTCAACGAATGAGACCTTTTCAACAGAAACCATCCTGGTCGCAGTGACAGTCATGATCTCGTGTGAGACTCTGGACTATCCGAATTTCAATGGTATTAGGAAGTTTAACAGAAGAAAGAAGCAAAGAATTTCATGCATCAGGAAATCCAGATCCCTCCGCATCTCAGAGCTCCACAATCTCTCTCCATTTAGATTATATGCCATTGTTTTCTTGCCCTCTCAAAATGGACAACATAAAATTTTCCCACTAAATACAACATTTGCCCGGTCTTTATCTAAACACATAACCTACCTACAACGCTTAGGTCCTCTTCACAACTTACGTTCCTACTATTTTTGTGTCGTACTTACTTTCCTACCTGCTTTAACGGATGTTCAAGTCTCATTTGTCACTTTTAGAAAGAATGAACTAAAATGTTTCTGTTGAGGGGTGCTGCGAATGTAGAGTTATTCCCGACAGGTAAACTTTGCAAGTGATAGCAGAATGAAAGACAAATTATTGTGGAATTTAAAATATGAAAATTTTACCTGGTGCCATTCTCCTGCCTTCTCCCCGTAGCCCTGCATATTGTTTGTTTCTAAATCAGCATCTACTTCCCCCTTGCTCGGGACAGGAAGTGGGAATGCAGCCGATACCTGGGAAGGTGGGTATCAGAGGAGTGGATTCTGCACCTCCCGACCACATACATTTGTTCACCTTAAAATTCCTTTGTGTGATCCAGAAGCCTCGCGCCCAGAACTGCTGCTTCCAGAAGCATTTCCACATCCTTTGCTGGCTTGTTCCCCATTTCTGCTTGTGATTGGTAAGTGAAGCAGTTCCATGGGGATCAGGAGTGAGCGGGGTGGGGAGTGCGAGAGATTGGAGTGAAAGGCCTGAGCCGGGAGAGGACAAAAAGTCTAAAAGCGGGGTCGGGAGAAGGGCAAGAATGGAAACACACGGACCCCGACAGAAGGGTTGGGGTGTTGGGGGGGGTGGGGGGGGGGGGGGGGGTGGGGGGGGTGAGCAACAAATATGAACAATCATTGTCATATTGGGGAAGAATAGGAGTCAGGCCAATATGGAGAAGTTGGAGGGGTGAGCCAGGCCTGCATGGGATGGGAGCTGACAGGCCCGTATGGCGATGGCAGATGGGGGGAGTGATGCCAGCACGAAGATGGTGGTGCAATGTGGGAAGAGAGGCCAGCATGGAGCTGTTTTCGGGAGGGGGTGATGGATGGGGTGGACTGGTCAGTGGGGCGGGTGGGGTGGAAGTTGGCTTGAAACAACTATCCTGATTTTTTTACAGATCCTTTAATCTGATCTTTCAGAGTGTAAGGTCCGTCAAATTGAGAAAATTATTTGATTTGTCCTTGGAATGCGATCTTTAGGGAGATGGGGCAAATGGCTACTGCTGTTTGAAACCTCCTCCACATGATGATGCCGCTGCTAATGTAGCACTTGACCCAGCACTGAGTCAGCATGTATGGTGCATCCTGGGCTAGAAATTGGACTCCCTGCTTTCTGGAGGGAGAGCAGTGAAAAAAAAATGACCACAGGTCCGTCCTCACCTAACGGGGCAAAAACAGAAAACGCTGGAAAATCTCTACAGGTCTAACAGCATTTGTGGAGAAGGGAAAAACAACAGACAAATTTGCTTTCACCCCAAGGGGACCTGCAACACCTCCAGTACATTCGGGAGGTGCTCCTCGCTACCTGGTTTATCTGAAATATGGCAGTCTCTTCATCTGCTGTTCGTTATTTATTCAAGCATTATTTCAGTTTGCAGCCTTTCTCAGTTACACCTCTGGACCTAGAGGATGGTACTGAGAAGAGATTTGTTCAACTTAGTTTAAAGTGAACAGAGTGTTTTCACCCTCTTGACGCTTAATAATTACACCCGGTTGAAAATGGTCTAAACACACCTGCATTCCAATAGAGATCACTCAAAATGGTTTTATCACACCAACCATTGTCATTAAGTGTTCCCCGATCTTCTTGTTTGCCGCCAGTAATTTTCACTCTTTTCTGACCATTGCTGCCATTCCGACCAGTAACCATCTGATTCCCTCAGCTGGTTCTTATCAGTCTTTGTCCGCTTTTATTACACTCCCTTTCGGCCATCTGGACATCAGTGACATTGCTGTCGATCACTCGGCGCCCTTGGCAGAGCCAGCCACAGCGACCCGAAAGTTGTGTCCGGTTTCCTGGATCGCGGAGCTCTTCACCAGTATTGAACCGCTGTCTGCCGTGAGCGACTAGAAGGTTCGACATGAAGGGTGGGGGGCGCGGGGGGAGGTGGAGAGTGGCGTTGGGGTGTGGGCGGGTTAAATGGATGGTACAAGGGAAGATCCTAGGGGACATTTTGTAATTCGGCTGTAATGTGTCTTCATTTTCCTCTGTTGTTACACACAGGAGGCCGCAATGAATTTGAGCCCACTTGCCGGGAAAATTGTAGCTAATTGAATTGGTCTGGGGACCTGCCAAACAATGCCGATTGTAAAACGGCCAAAAACTGGGTTAAGAGTTGAATCTGAGTTATTGTTTCCCAAGATCTTCTGCTTGGGTATCCAAGTATAGGTCAAAGTCATCCATTTCATAATGAACTCAGGCCCATGATTTATATTCTTGTCTGCACAGTGCAGTACATGCAATGATCATTGCACTGATACCGAGGCAGATGCTAAAAGCTGCAGAAAATATGATAGAATCTATCCCTTTAAATCAATCCTATTCATTAAAAATTGACTGAATTCTGAGACATTCCAATATTATTTTTGCCGAGTTTAGAAAAGAGATCAAGATCTCCCAGCACACTTTTAAATTGCAGCTGGTCACCATGCTGCAGGACTGAGCGCACAGAAGGTGAAACAAAGTGAAGACCAAGTGCAGTGTGCCATCTCCTCAGCTGGACCCCATGGCAATGGGAGTGGCACACAACAAAAAAAAAGAGAAAACAGCTTCTTTCACTTGGATCTAGTTTTTGTAGACCAGCTGACCACTGTTTGCAGGGATAATGAGGATGAGGAGGAGGAGGAACCAACTACTACCAGGACAGTGTCAACCTCCACCAGTGGCAGCTAGCAGTGCTCAGCATTGGTGAAAACAGACACTCCATACAAAGACAACTTAAAGGAGCCAATTGATCCAGCCAGTGGGAAGGAGGAAAGGCAGCAGGAGGCTGAACCTCAACGTTTAGCCCCCAGTCAGAATGAAAACAGCCATGTCAGGCCAATGAGTCACAGAGCCCCTCACCAGCTGCATTCACAGCCACATTCTGCATAGCTTCATTTGGCAACAACCGAACCTAGATGGTAGGGTAATTGGCAAGCACAGTCGAGCATCGGAGGTCTAACACCATTTTATCCATCTCCATGCATACCAGAGTTCAGCTACCGAGTGTGACAGGCTGAAATGGATGCCCCGTGGCAGTAGAATGGTATCCTGTGTGCAAAGAACGAGAGGCCGCAGGCTCAGTTGAACAGCTGGGCCAAGTCACGAGCATGTCATTTGTGTGACAAGCTGGGTAATAATTATCTGTTCCCTGCTGCACTCCACTAATCAGCAACTTCCTCTACAGTGTGTGATTACCGTGTCCCTACACATTATGATGAATTGTCTGAGGCACCTGAAAACAGAGTTGTGTGAATAGAGATTCTGGAATTGAATGTAGTGAAATTCACCTGGATAATCCCTCCACGGCACTGCATTTATAACCCTTGGATTCATCTGGGGAGCAAGGTAAAGATCTGTGCCTTTCCTCTTTCCATTGATGCTTTGAACCCTGGGAAGTTGCCGCTCAAGTGGGACATTTTTGGTCCCTTGGAGGGCAAAGGTTGCAATTGAGAGCAGGTTTGAAGATCAAAAGTGGGTGAGTGCTTTTGGAACCCTCCCTCCATTACGTGAAATTAGGTCACATTGAGTGGTCGCATCCTCTTGTCGACCTAGACTTTCCCGAGACATTCCTTGCAAAAAGTGTGTCAGAGAGACTGGGGCCTACATCAATTAACTGGCCCTTTTCCCTGGCCATGTCACTGGATTAGTAATCCAGAGAGGCTAATGCTCAATGGACACAGTTTCAAATCTAACTACGTCAGCTGATCAAATTTAAAATCAGTTTAGAAATTCTGGGATATAAAATTAACTTGAATAATGCTACCACAGATTAGAATCTCATCGATTGTTGTAAAAAAAATCTGGTTCACAAATGTCCTTTAGCGATGCAAATCTGGTGCCCTTACCCAATCTGGCCCGCAGAAATGTGGTTGACGTTTAACCATTGTCAAGGGATGGGGATGCCGGCCTTGTCAGGGCTGTAATATTTGAGAGAATGAAGAAAGACCATACTCTGTCGCTCATTAAGGCATATAGTGGCCTGCCTATTTCATCCCCGAAGCTTTGAGGTTGGTCAACGCCAACAAGTGATTCTTGTCACCAGTGTGGGAATTTAAATGAGAAATCACAGCGGTCTCACTGAGACTCGTTGTTTATGATGGTTCAATGTCCATCATTGAAACATTTTAAAAAATCTTTTGTAAACAGACGAGCTGTTATTCCCAGCATTATGGCAAAACTCAGAGGGCAACCAGCAATCAATCACTCATGCATGCCGAAAATGCGTAGCTCCAGGACCCACAAGAAACCATTTTCACACAAAGGATGACTCCTGGAGGCAGAATTCAAGAATGTGAGTAGGAAGGGAGATTTGACGTAAGTACAATTCGCTCAGGAAATTAAAATATCATGTCTAGTTTTCACACCCCATGGTGTTTTAGCAACAACACACATTTGCAGTCATTCTACATTCAGAAAAGCAATTTAAATCCCTAACTTTCAACACCAAGGCCAAGAGAAGGTGGAACTGCAACATCGTCAATTGTTTTTTTTTAGCACTGGAACAATTGGAGATACTGAAAAAATCAGAAAAGTGAAATCTGGTTGTAAGCCACCTGTTGAATGCACCCTTCGCTAGTGATGTCCTACCGAACTCAAGCTGTAGGGGCAAGCTTCTACAGCAGACAGGAAGAAGCCTTTACCCTTGAGGGCCATTGACGCTGACAAGGGTGAATGCATATAACAACCAGTAACCAGGCATTTATAAAGCAAGTTAATATATTGCATGTAAATCTAAGGGACGTTTGAGTGGTGAAATAAACACTCGGCCTGGGACCAAATGTTTCCGGAAAAGAGTCTCTCCCTTGAGATTTTAACAAGCGAAGCGGAGTTCATGAGTTAAGATGGAGAGCCAATGACCGGATAGACAGAGCTGAACCGAATAATAAATAGCTGCTGCACAAATGCAAGATGGCGGCCCAGCAGGAGGCTGGACAGAACAATGACAGGGAGTGGTTGGGGTGGGGTGGGGAGGTGGGGAGAGGGTCGGGGGGGTTTCCCGTCACTGCAGGGTGAACATAAATATATTCACGTTTCATTTTAAACTTTATTTTACCTTACCGGGGTTCCCGGTCAGGAAATAGTTCAAGAGGAAAAAAACAAATCACTATCCGTTTTAGAAACCCCAAATTGGTGTCAGAGGAAGTATTATTTTGCCAGCATTTGCCACAAAACAGATAACCGGAATTGATGACACTTTCTTTGTCTCCGAACTCTCCTAGGCTTTAACAGCAGGTGCAGGATTTACATTATTTCATCAGTCCGTGCACATTATTGTGCACAGGCGTCTGCCGAGTACTCACTGACAAATCGTGATATTGGCAATTTCCCTGAAGTTTGGTGTGAGTATTACATCCGCAGATCTAACTGTCGGCCGCAATATCTCATTGACAAATCGAGACACTCTCCAAACGAGGAATGCTTCATGATATGAATGTGCTGATCGGAGGACAATTCAACATCAATTATTCAACAACTCTGTCAATCTGTAGCTTATCAAGCATCATAAATTCCTGATTGGGATTGAGGAACAGCGAGTTCCCTCAGAGAAGGCATCCTGTCATCCTTCTAGTCTATGAAACAACTGAAGGAATTTTCGCAACACCTCCAGTCGCACATTTTACCACTTTAGCACTTTCAGTTGTTACTGAGTGAAGATAACCCCAGTTTTCTCCACTCTGCGCGAAGCTTCGACACTCCTCCTTAGTATAATGGTTAGTATGCCAACTGATCATGAGGGAGACTAGGGTTCTATTCTGCGATCAGACGTAGGTTTCTTTTTATCTTTAAGAAAGAAAACACACAAAATTGGAAATGGACTTTAACACTGGACAGTTTGATATGTAGAGTAAAGTGTGGATAAATATTTCTTATCAGCAACAGGGAGATTAAGGATCAGCAGTTGTTTTTAGAGATACCGAAATATTAGTGTTCCTTGAGAGGAAAGGCCCTTCATTCCAACAGTCAGTCCACAATTCGATATGTCTCCTAGCACCAATGTTGGCTCTTTCACTTAAACTAGGCTGAATCGGCATTTCTGTGAAATCATTGAATTTGGTTGTTTGAAAGCAGGACAGTTTGCTGAAATAAGTTATTTTAACACCGAGAGGAACCGGCCATACACGATTTTGTAATCTAACTAGGCAGAATTCATTCATAATCTCACAGTAAAGTTGCATCTTGTAAACAGTGACTGTAAAATAAGAGGGTAATATACATTATAATCACTGCCACCATTTTGTTCATTATTAAAATGCAATTTGCCCTTTATTTCCTTTGCTTTCGGACAGCAGCTATTCAGAATCCTGCCTTTCATCCCCGCAACCCTCCTAACCTTTCTTATAGCATTGCCTCTCACTCAGCGAACACGATGATTCTCCAAATTCCAGTTCTATTTTCTGGTCATTTCACGATCAGCAGATCCTTTGCATAGACATTATTTTCTCTTTGGGCCTTTCATTGAATAAAATTTGAAAGATGATGAACGCCATTTTTATTCATCTCTCTTCCTCCTCGCCAATTATTCAGTTGTATTCCTTTGCAACTCTGTTTTTTCTCGAACTCCCTCCTGATACTCTTCAATTCCCGACACCAAACCACAATTCAGTCTCTACATTTAACCCACTGACTGTCCCTGTGCCATAGTAATTCGTCATGATTGCAGTAAGGATTATATACAAATTTTTGCAAGTTTGAACAGGTATGGAAAATCCGAAACAATTCCCTTTGTCTGTGAACAGACGACTCAGTGCCACCATCGAAGATTTAAAGCCAGAGATTTTACTGCGGGAAATAGAAAAATAATTCTACACACAAAGTGCGCTAGAACTTCTGTAAAAGGCAATTTAACTGCATGCAACAATGATAAGAAAAATTTTTGGACTCTGCCCGACAATCTTCTGACAACCTTGCACGAAAAACAGAAGTGAAACGCATCATCTAATAGGCCATACGACCACAACAGCAACAATGCAACAAATATAATTTATTTTTCCGTAACGTTCAGGAACCTGAATCAGAAGGTCGAGAGCGCACATTGCCCCCGTGACCTCATACACTCCTGAATCTGATTTATGATATTCCCCATGAACCTTGTTTGTTATTATGCTGTTTAAACACTGAACCACAATGAACTCACCAGATCCCAATGCTGGAGTTACTGGCAGCTGTCAGTTCACTCAATGTTAAAAGTCGGGAAGCGGGCGAAAATGTGGACAACAGAATCCCTGGGAGACCGATTCCTCACTAAAAGGCTGGGAGCTGGAGAGTTAGGAACAGAATAACTGTGACACTCCACTCTGTTCACTGACACTTCATTCTCCTCACTGAACCCACACATTATTGATATTAATAGTTCATGAACAACAAATGTCCTGCAGGAAATGCTCCCAATTGGGCTACTTAAAGGGGAAAATGTCAGACTTAAAGGCTCTCAGTCCTTGGCCACAGTCTGGGATATTCTGTTCAGTTTCAAATTGCAATGAAATGTGAAAAGTCTGGCACTGGCATAATTTTCGACAGATACAGATACAGCAAAAATCCCAACATTGAACAATAATACCTGATACTGTATCTATTTTACCTCCAATATATCTGATAAAACTGCATGATATTAGAGACTCTGACAGGATGTTATCAGATGAACAGAATGTACTTGCACATCTAAACATCGGCCAAGTCCGTTCCTGCCTCAGTTCACCTGCTGCTGAAACTCTCATCTATGTCTTCGTTCACTCAGGTCTCGACTATTCCAGTGTTCCCCTGGCAGGCCTCCCATCTCCACCCTACATACACCTGTGCTCATCCAAAATTCTGCTTCCTGGAACTTCACCTGAACCAAGTTCAGTTCACCAATCACCCCCATGTTTTCTGACCGACACTGACTCCTAATCTGGCAATGTCTCATGTTTAAAACACTTATCCTGACTTTAAAATATCTCCCTGAATTCACCCCTCTATTTCTATTTAACCTCCTCCAGCCCAGAAAAACGTCCTTACTTCTGCTCTTCTGTCATCAAGCACATAACGGGTTTTACTCTGTACTGCATTGACAACCCTGCATTCACCTGACCTGGTCTAAAATCCTGGGCTCCCTTCCCAAACCGCGCCACTTCTCGAGCTCCCTCTCATCTTTAGGAAGCTCCTTTAAATCTACCTCTCAGAGAAAGCTTTTGTCACCAGACCTAATTTCTCCATCAGTCGCTGAGCATCAGCCTTATTTTTAATGATAACGTTCTTAAGTGCCTTGGGACAGTTTGCTGCTGTGAAAGTACCCAATTCAGCGATGGTGGGATAGTAGTGTGCGGCTGTTGACTCTGGTTCAATTCCCCGACTTCGCAGTTTGTTGATTTTTAAAACCTCTCAAATAAGAAAACCCACACTCGGAGCTTTATTTGATCAGAATCGCTGAGATCTTGCATGGAAAAAACATGCTGCTGTTATTCAAATACAAAGATTTACAACCTCCACTCACCATCCATTTAGAATGTTACTCAGGTTTG
Source organism: Carcharodon carcharias (assembly GCF_017639515.1). Lineage (NCBI taxonomy): Eukaryota > Metazoa > Chordata > Chondrichthyes > Lamniformes > Lamnidae > Carcharodon > Carcharodon carcharias. The sequence continues at coordinate 2,451,238 of NW_024470595.1, read as the reverse complement.
TTCCTCATTGCTGAGCTTTAGTGTGGAGCCAGGATAGGTTTATCCACATTCAATAAAAGTCATTAATTCCCTTAAACCTTTCCTTCTGCTGCTTCCCATTTCTTTATTTGGATATTGATATCAGCACAGAGATTGATTCATTGTTCAGAAAGGAACAGATAGCTCACGCTGGGAATCGGAAATAAGAACAGAAGATGATGCAATCAGGTCCGAAAGAGGAAGGGTAGATCAATATTACAGGTCTATAGAATCTTTAAATAACATTCCCGCTACGCAAAACTGTCAGAGCTTCCGGGTTTTCCCCATATTTATCCTTTTTTTGAGATTAATTCTTTCAGTATTTCATCGCTTTCCCATCTCACAAACTTCTGTTGCATGTTTGCTTTGGGAATTTGTTTTCTTTCATTTTACCAGCTTTTATGGTACTTTGTTTTTCCACCTCAAGGAATGGCGAAATCAGTTTCAATCGGGATTTAAATAGAACTACTTTACATGCTGATGGTTATAAGCTGGATTTTGGAACATAATTGACAGATCTTTCAAAGACGATGCACAGGCACGTTGGGCTGATGGGCTTCCTTCTAAACGGTAGGATTCAACAATTCACGAATTTCATTTCCACATGGGCTGGGAGATTAGAAAAGGGATCATGAGGTGAAGGTGATGAATGAATGATTCCAGGCAATTGTCCGATGTTTTCTACGTAACATTATGCCTGATATTTTGTACCAACACCTAACAAAGTACATTTGTCCAGTTGTGGTGACCAGAAGGTTAACATGTTTCTGCATGTCTGTTGTATATGCGGTTCGGAGGAAGCGTTCAAACACTGCTCGCAGCCTTCATGATTGAAATGATTATCAGCTCGCTGACTTGCAAATGCATAAAATTAAATCCATTGACCAGAAGCTTGGAAACACACACAAAAAAATATCCAGATCAATTAGATAATTTTAATTTACAGGAAACTGAAACAACTGCAAAAACAGGTAATCAATAAACTCAGGAAACTAGTTGAAACGTATTTTAATAAGAACCTGAAATGTTTGGGAGGAAATGCAGGATTTCCAGCTGATGAGCATTAACGCGCTTTGCTTTCATTCAGATGGAGGAGGTTTATCTGTGTGAAAGGATGGTAACAGCTTGTCTAGCTGCATAAACACAAGTATCTGTAAAGGAAGTCAAACAATTTAACATTAAACCTGTTTGAGAGGCGATGTATGGCAGGGATGTAAAATCCGGCCGGTAATGAACAGCTAGGTTTTTAGTTACAGAATAGACAGCAGCTGTGAACCATAACATCAGAAAACTTCTTGATATAGTGAACAGACAAATAATTGGTGTTATTCAGTTTTCCGCCTCTGGGTCATTCCATTTCTTACTGCTGTGAGCCCAAGGTTCCCTGTGCGCTCTGAGAGCTGTAAAAATGTTTCTGATTGTCGAACAATTAAATAATAATACGAAAAAGGAAGTAATGGAGGTAAAACACCTCCAAACCGAAAGTCTGCGACACCGGAAGACGAAGAAACAAAAATCCGCGCAAATGCAGGAACCCCAGTGAATATTATTAATGAACAGTTTGTTGATCACCTGTTTTCGCAGTTTGTTCAGTTCTTAGGCATCCAAATGGCATATTCCCTCAATCGTTCAGCACAGAGAGCACTGTTATGTTCACTGTGTCAGTTTTCTCAGTGACATTCTTTGTTTTAAAATTCTGACATCATATCGCTGACAGGGACAGTGGCAATTGAAGCTTGGAATTGGAACTGAATTGGGAATGAGAAGTAAGGTGGTCACAGTGGTGCAAACCTATAATGGATGCTTCAGCGCAAAATGATGGAGTAGCTGTTGAATTATAAATTTGGTCATGCCATAACAATGACAGTGTTAGAGATAAATGCATGTGGAAAGAATTTGCTGGAAATTTGATATTCTATTATATGAAAAACAGGGCCTGTAGATCTGTTGTTGCCAGACACCAGAGAGACAGAGAGACAATTGGAATGGCCGTAATTTCTTCTGGCGAGAATCATGATTGTCAATAGGTTCGTTGTAAGAAAGAAGTAAATAAGAACAGTGATAGTGACAGTCAGATAAATAGCACAATATGTAGGGGACATGTTCAGATTTGTTCCGACATATGTCAGAAATATTAAAATGGATATGCTTTCCTGACAGATGAAGTTTTTGCGTGAAATTGATGGGAAGCCAGTTAATATATCGTGTAGAGGGCTGTTGATAGTTTAGTTGCAATCACTTTATGGTAGGCTAGTGTGATTGGTTGCGCTGGCACTTGCAAGTTGGCTCGAGTGAATTTGTCTGCAGAATTGAAGCCCAACGGCAGGCATGGGCAAGGTTGACAGCAATGTCACTGCTCATCTGCAAGTGTTTCGCTGTACAGGGGAAAAGGCTCATTGTCATGATACTGAGAGATTTGTTGCACAAAGCGTTAAACGACGAATAGACTTGTCAGAACAAGAGGCAGAACTTTTGCAGAGGCAAGAAGTATGAAGAGAAAGACAAAACCTGCAATGTCGCAAGGCAACACGGTTCTATTCGAAATCCTCTTCCGATGTGACAGTAAAGGAACTACAACTGAACCTTAAATAATGTAATAGTAGAAGGACTGCAACTTAACTGTTAAAGGACCATAATCTTCCTTGTCATTTTGGTTATTGGGGGATTAAACCCGCGACCTTACTGTCATTAGCATCATCCTCTAAGCAAAGGAGCTAACTTGCCGAAAGCAGACATTGCCAGAAAAAAACTCAGCAGGTCTGAGAGAGTCTGTGGAGAGAATGACAGAGTTAACGTTTCAGTAACGTATGACTCTGAAGACGTTTTTGCAGCATTTTCTGTTTTCTTTGAGCTTTCCGTCATCCACAATATTTTGTTTATGTCTAAGAGCTAACTGGTCGCCAGTTGAATCAATTGCTTTTCAAATTCAGTCGAGCAATGAGTGGAGAATTCAGGATTCTTCCTTCTTGACTGATTGCGTACAGGCTTGAAATCTCGTATTTACCCAGGCAAAGCTTTAGGTTACCAGCGAGCTGTAAGTGTGTTTTTCCCAGAGCTGCTGAATGATCCGATCTTCTCACAGCTGTTCAGCAACAAATGCTTTCTCCTTCTTCTCAATGTTGAAGATATTCTGTCGAAAGCAAACCTTAAGCTGCACAAGTTCTCATCATCAATAGGCTGATATCTCAGGCAACCTCTACTTTTCTATTCCTTCACGGGATGTGGGCATGTCACGCATGAGCAGTGTAAGTTGCTCATTCACAATTGCCTTCAGAAGGATGCTAAATTCAAAGAGTATAAGCACTTCAAACATTGAAGGAAAAATAATGTTGAAATGTTGCCGTATCTTAAGAATGCTGCAATTCAAACATATGGAGTTTGATGGCGAATTAGAAGGAAGATGCTCACAGTGCAAATGCACGACTGGGGCTTCAACAAGAAATTAGCGAGTGCCTGAAAAATTTACATGTGGCACTACATTTCGGGGGAGCTGCAGGGCAGGCACTGGAATATACTTCCGCTTGACCCTCAAACAATTATGTTAGGCGTTAAGAGCAATTTGGGAAGGTGATAAATAATAAGCTAACTGCCGTTGTGAGTGATGTATTTATCTGAGTAACGGTCATACAGCAGCGCCACTTCACAAGCCGCAGGGCAACGTTGTGGGGGGAGCTCATTCTTATTTTGCAAAGCGTTCGCCTTCTGCTCGGTTCTTCGCAACTAACTGTCCGAGATTGGTTGGAATTTGAAGGGGGACGCAATGGTTTCTGAGCCAAGGGGATTATGTGTCACCAATCAATGGAGCACAGTCATAATGGGAAGTTTTCAATTGCATTGCACGGTTTTGCTGCAAACAATATTGGGATTTTCACATCTGGTATCGGGCTGCATGACAGAGCGAATGGAGAACTTACTTTTAAAAGAGCGCCAAAGAACCAACTGGAATCCTGAAAACATCAGCGATAACAGTATTAGGGAGGTGAATTAGTACCAATCGGGTTTCTCTTCTGAAAACAATCCACATTTGTGATTAGCCGTGCTGTTCGTGGTACTTATTAACTATTTTGACATACACATAGGAACAATGAGGAAGTTTTCAGGCAAGATGAAAAATGGCTGTGTTTTATCATGAGGAGGATAACTGTAGATGGCAGAAAGGAATCAATTGCTGGGCGGAAAAGGGCCAAATGGAATTTAGCCAGGAGGAAAAGAGATGTGATGCAGTTCGGGAGTTCAAACAAGCTGAAGGGAATACACGGAATCACAGAATCACAGGATCACACATTGCAGAACAGGCCCTTCGGCCCAACGAGTCTGTACCGACAAGTGTGAAATACCTGACCTACCTACCTAATGCCATTTACCAGCACTTGGCCTAGAACCTTCAATGTTATGACATGCCAAGTGCTCACCCAGATTCTTTTTAAAGGATATGAGGCAAACCGCCTCCACCACCCTCCCAAGCAGTTCATTCCAGACCATCACCACCCTCTGGGTAAAAGCATTTTTCCTCACATCCACACAAAAACTCGTATCTGCCATCTTCAACCTTGCCCCTTAACTGACTCTTCACTAAGTGGAACAGCTGCTCCCTATCCACTCTCTCCATGCCATTCATAATGTTGTACACCTCAATCAGGTCACCCCTCTACTCCAACGAAAACAGCCCAAGGTTATCCAACCTCCCCTCATAACTTAATTATTTCATCCCGGAATACATCCTGATGAATCTCCTTTGCACCCCCTCCAGTGCAATGACATCCTTCCCATAATGTGGCGACCAGAGCTGCACACAGTACTCCAGCTGTGGCCTCACCAATGTTCTAAACAACTCCAACATGACCTCCCTACTTTTGTGATCTATGCCTCGTTTGATAAAGGCAAGTGCCCCATATGCCTTTTTCATGAACCCACTTGATTTCGAGGCAAGAATAAACATGAAAGAGTAATTCAAAATGAAATGGAAATGCAATAACTTGAACTCAAGGGGAAAGTTCAGCAAAGGAGGAGAGAGTGAAGGGAAGAGAAGGGAGGTCTATTCGCCTTTAAGCCTGATAACGTTCGTTCAACACTCTACCGATACCCTCTGGCTTCACCCATAGCTTGGCCTCTTGGTCCCTAATGGGCCCTACTCTTTCCCTGGTTATACTCTTCTCATTAATATGCTTATAAACTATCTTGCGATTTTCCCTACTTTTGCCAGTCAGAGCTTTCTCAAATCCTCACTTTGCTCTCCAAATTGCTTATTAAGCTCCACACTGCACTTTCTGTACTATAAAAATGCCTCCACTTATTTGCTCCCCTTGCACCTGCTAAAAGCCTCTATTTTCCTTCTCATAATCTCCTGAATACCTCTGATCATCCATTGTTCTCTGGGCTTGTTGCTCCGTCCTATCCCCCTAGAGGGAACATGTAGAGTCTGTAGCCTTCCCATTTCTTTTTTGAACGCCCCCCTCACCCTCCCCAACTGCTCCTCTGTAGATTTATATACAAGTGACTCTTCCCAGTGTACCTTGGCCAGATCCAGCCTTATTTCACTAAAATCGGCGCTCCCACAATCCAAAACATTTTTTTCCAACTTGCCTATTTCTTTGTCCATAACAAGCTTAAATTTTACAAAGTTGTAGTCGCTATCACTAAAACAATCCCCCATTACCACCTCAGCCAAATGTCGGGCTTCATTCCCCAGAATAAGATCCACCAATGCGCCATCTCTTGTTGGACACTTTACCTATTGATGTAAAAGGTTCTCCAGTACACATTTCAAGAAATCCATTCCATCCAAGCCCTTAACACGATAGTGAACCCAATAAATTTTGGGAAAGTTGAAATCACCTAATATAATTACCTTATCCTTATTGTTTTAACACACCACCGCAATTTGTCACATATTTGCTCCTCAATTTCCCGCTGACTATCTACGAGTCTATAATAAATCTTAACAATGTGGCTGCCCCTAATTGTACTACTAAGCTTTACCCACAAATCTTCATTCGATGCCCCCTTCAAGATGTCATCTCTCCTTACTGCAGTAGCTGACTCCTTAACTAATAATGCAACGCATCCTTCTGTTTTCCCCCTCCTCTGTCACGCCTGGAGATTCTATATCCTGGAATGTTGAGGGGCCAGTCCTGCCCCTCCCTCAACCTCGTTTCTGTGATGGCTAATATATCACAATTTCACGTGTCAATCCTCACCCTTAGGACATCCGTTTTACCTGTAATACTGCATTAAAGTAGAGGCCATGCAGCCTTGCCATACTCCCATGAAACTTAATGCAGCTGTACTCCCTCTGACTTGATTGTTTTAATAAATTGTGATGTGTCCCGATTCTGCTCCCATTCTGTGTCCCCTTGCCTTGCTGACTTTGTTTAAACTCCTCCCACAAGCAAAAACAAACCCCTCAGAACGGATTTTAGTCCCTCTCTGGTTCAGATGAAGACAATCCCGCTTGTACAGGTCCCATCTTCCCTAGAAGCGGTCCCAGTGATCCAGGGATCAAAAACTCTGTCTCCTACCACAACTCTTAAGCCACGTGCTCATCTGCACTATTGTCTTATCTCTGTGTTCCCTAGCACGGGCACTGGGAGTAATCCAGATGTTACAACCCAAGAGTTCTTGTTTTTGCATCTAATGCCTAACTCCCTGAATTCTCGATGCAAGGCCGCATTCCTCTTTCTAGCTATTTCGTTGGTACCAACATGTACCACAGCCTCTGCCTTATCATTGTCCCCCTTCCGGATGCCCTGCAGCTGTTCCGTGACATCTAGGACCTTGGCAGCAGGGAGGCAACACACGATCCTTGATACACGTTGACGGCCACAGTAGCACCTCTCTGCTCCCCTCACTATAGAATCGCCTATTGATCTTGCCCTTCGTCTCTTCCTCCCCTCCTATACAGACAGGCTGCTTGTGGTGCCAGAAGCTTTGATCAGTCTGCACTCCCTTGAGGATCCAGCTCCCTCATCAGCCTCCAAAATGGAATACTGATTTGCAAGTGGGACACCAGGGGACTCCTGAAATACCTGCCTGTTTTTCTTGGACTACCTAGTGGTCACCCATCCGCTTCCTTCCTCAGGACCCCTCAGCTGCACTGTGACCACCTCCCTAAACGTACTATTCACGATGCTCTCAGAGTTGCGGATGATTCACAGTGTCCTCAGCCGCTGTTCTAGCTCTAAAAGCAGAGCTTCCAGGAGCTGCAGTAGGACACACTTCCTAAACACATGCCGGTGCCGGCCACTGCAAATGTTCCCGGCTTCCTACGTGAAGCAGATGGAGCACACCATGGCTTTGAGCTCTCCTGTGATGTCTTATCATTTTAAATTAAACATTTTAAATCAATTACTCTAGGGCCCTTCTTTCCCGATCCTCATTACTCTAGAATATACAAGCTATAAATCACAAAAAAATCTTAGTCTATAAGCCATAAAGGTAGTAAATACTTACCAGGCCTTACCCACTGCTTACCAGTCATTCAGGTGTTACATATATTTTGCCCGCTGTCATTGATCTCCAGATTTAGTTTGCTTCTGTTCATTAAACTAGGATTCGCAGTCCATCAATTCTAAGTTGCTTAAAATATTCTTAATGTGTGGGAGTTATTTAAGGAACTTTTATAACTTATAGAAGCTGTTTGCTCTTATCCTTCGTTTCACTGCTTAACATAAATCCCCTTGGCAGGACTCGTCAAAATAGACTAGGCACAATCTATTAAAGTTATATGGATGTGTAGTGGTAACGGCTATTTCAGAACAATCTTTTTGGAAAAAAAAACAAGAAGAGAAGAACACAACCGCTATCTCCTTGCTGGTATTGAGCAGTGAGAATAATCGAGTTAATATATTAGTCACTATCTGATGCACTGGGACATTCACCAAGAGATTTGCTTTTTTAAATTTCCAATCCCTTCCAGAGCCCGGAAGTGTCAAACGTCGGCCTTGAGATAAGAGTCTGTGTGCAAAAGTGACGTGTTGCAAGCGGAAACACCAACATGCGCTCCTTTTAATGAAAGGAAACAAGAACACATCTATCATAGATGATCAAAGATAGTAAATTAAACATTCCTAAAAGCAACTTAAACTTTAAATTGTATACAGTTTTGCAAATAAGACTTGTGTTGACTGCTAATTGGGGGAAGTGGGAAAATGTAAACAAATGGCCTTGTGTGTAGAGTCTCTGAATTTCAAACAAAACCACCCAACACAAAGAGCTCAAAACAGCAACTCCATTGAATTCCTAAACAACTAACATTCATTGTCGCTGTAATCTGTAACATTTTTAATGGTGTGCTCAAAAACATTAAATGGGGACTATAAACTTATGTTGCCTCGTTTCAATGTCACAAAACTTACTGAAATCCTCACGCTAACAATTGTGTTTTGCATTTACCTGTGAATGGGATTCATTGAAATATAACGTTTAAGTGCTCCCTTTCATTATCACATTTTCAATGTAGCATGCCACCCGACGTTCAAAAGATCAGTATCCAGATTGGGACTAAGTTTCTGTGGAGTGGCGATCGGAATCAGATTGCAGCTCCACTGCTACTTTCTAACCTTGACATCCAAGCGCACTCCCTGTTGCTGTCATACACCAGGTCAGGGGCGGATGCAAAGAGGCCACGTGTCCGTTTTTATGGCACTGGCTGCCTTAAGTCAGGTAAGTTTGAAGGTCCAGCCACTTTCAAGCCAGGAGGATGGGAGGTTTGCTCGGTACAGAATTTGCTGGTGGGGGTGGGGGCAGGGTCCTCGCGACGTGGTCTATGTGTCCGTGGGGGGAGGGTTGGGCAGCCGGGAGGAGGGGAGGGCAGTTCTTTAGGGGATCTGCAGGCAGTCGGGGGAAATGATCCAGCAGTCGAGATGAAGGGTTGGGTCGTCGGGGGATCGGGCACTCAGTGGTGCGGGGGTGGGGCAGACTAGGGCAGTCGGCATGTCGCCGCACACTTTAGGCGAGACGGTGGCGTAGTTGGGATAGGTTGGCCAGTCAGAGTTGGGGATTCTTGGAGTGTCGGGTAGTCGGCGCATCGGCCAGTCGGGGCAGAGGTTTCAGCAGTTGGGGGTGGCCGGTTTGGGTTACTGCTTTTAGTGTTGGGTGCAGCCTCAGATGCGTGGGTGGCCTTCTGTGAGTGTGGGGTAGTTTGCATAGGCAGGGATCCCTAGAGGGTCTCGGTTTTGTGTGTGGTGGGAGGGGGGGTGTTTGGTATTTGGGTTGTGGACGTCCCATCAGTTTCCGTGTCGGCCTTTGCAATAGTGACTCAAAAGTTAGAAATGGTTATAATTATTTTTTTCTGGGTAACTAATGAGGTAAGACAGTTAGAACAATCGGAATTTTCCAATTTATACTGCAATTTTGGATGTTTACCAGTGCAGGGAAATTGCCCAAAGTACATTTGAACTTCCCAGGCAATTGTTGTGCACCCCTCACCTGGGTATGTCCAGGATGGAGAATTAGCAGTGCATCTTTTTGCTTCCTCCGTCTACACTGCTCTGGAACTCGGATGTTACGGGCCATGGAATCCAGGCTCTACCAAATTGCGTGGTATCCAGCTTGAGTAACAAAATGTGATGAACAGATGTTGACTTTTTTTGTAATCATCGCATTCTCATTTAACCGGACAGAGTGACCACCATCGCTCGGAGGACGGTTGGGAGAGCTGGCAGAATTGGATTGTTACATGAAAAGGAAGGATGGGCCGCACTATCAGGTGAAGGTGGCTAAGTGGCTTGAGGAAAAACTGCTTCCATGAGACCTGATTGATCTTTAATTGCTGGGCTTATCCTTGCACGCTTCTTTGAGCAAGGGTGTAATGTGTTCAATTTCCCAGTCGCCGGGCACCACAACTGAATCTATAGAAGACTGCAAACTTATGTCTTCTGCAAAGAATCTCTCGATTCCCTCAGTAGCCTTGGATGGAATCATCCTGTCACGAAAGCTTGTCAAATTTAAATGCAGACAACCTATCCAAGAACTCCTCCTTACCAATTGTAACCCCTTCTAGTGACTGAATCTGAAACTCTTTCACCGTGGCTGGGGTTGCATTTTCATCCTTGGTAAAAACAGATGCAAAATATTAATTAACTTTCTCAGCCTTTGCCCAGAACCTCCTTGTGTCGAAATTCTCCTTTCTGGGACCCTAATACGCCCTAATCATCCTTTTAAGGACGAACAAGATATAATAGATCAGGGGTTGGATGCCAAGAGAAATACTGATAGTGATGAACAAGAACGGTCTATTTTGTCTAAAGACAAACTGCCCAAATTCGTTTCCCATATATCCAACCATCCAGAAGGATAGAATAACTGGAGGGATTCAAAATTAGTTGGACGAGCAGGGAAACCTACTGTAAATTACAAAAATTGATTGAATGTCTACGATGATGGGCAAGCAGTGAAAGTCACGGACTGGGAGAATGAAGTACCTGAGTGGGAAATCAGAAAGTGTATCTGCAGTTACAATAATGGGTTGGGCGATTAATCCCAGTTGAGGAAGCATTCAGTTACGGTAGTAAGGTTCTCAGGTAGGGTATACAGGCGATATAACAGTAGAGGCCTGGAAAGACATCAGCAGAAGAGTGGTGGCAGTGTGTAAAGTGTGTAACACAGTAGAAAGGAAAATGCAGGACGATCCTGACAAAATAGCAAAGCAGAAGTACCTCTGGCAGAAATGTTGTTGCAGTTGCCAATAGATTATGGGATTAAGTCATATGGGAAGATCAACATAAATAGTTCGAGAGGTGGAGGGAGTTTGGCACGTATTCGGAGGGCCCCAAAAGAGGTCAAGCAGCTTGATTGTTTAGATAAATCTACAGTGAAAACGTCCCAGCGGATGGAACCTATAATGCCAAGAATAGGTTAGGGTCCGGGGGTGATGTATAATGCTTAGGAGATAAAACAGTCAGAGTTGTGTCGCCAAAGTGGGAAATATAATTCTGATGTTTTAATGTTTTATTTTTCTCAGGTTTAGCAACGTTTTGTTGAGAACATAAGTCAACGCTGCAGAGAGTTCACTCCTGGTAGGGAAGCGTTTCTCCAGCCTCCTAATGAGGAACGAATACTCTGGAAGTGTGTCCATGCTTTCAACAATGCTTCCAGAGTTCAGTGCATTTCAGTTAGATCAATTTCACTAAAGTTGGGTTGTCCCCAACTGACGGAAGAAACTGCAATGTTTTATTGCTACCATAGCGGGGAATTCACGATGATCTTTATGATGCATGTGGGCCCCTTCCTGATGGATAGAGAGTTTCAAAACAATGCTATTGTCACGATTCGAACCCAAATTAAAGTTGTGAGAGAGAAAGAGAGAGTGCAAGAAAACCCTCTGGGGCCAGATGCAGATAGATGAGGCATGTTGGAGCGGGGAGTGAGGGATGAAGAATGTTGGAAAGGGAATATGGAAGCGATAGGAATGTTGCGAGAACAAGTGGAGGAGATCTGCAGGGAATAGTGAAGGCAATAACTGAAGGGAGACAAGTGGAATGGAAAGGGTTATCGATACAGATAGAGAGAGTGAGAAACAGAGTGGGAGATAAAAGTATGAGCGAGAGAGAGAGCTGAAGGGAGTCCATGCAGAGACAGATGGACAGAGAATTAGAACCTGAGGGAAGGAAAGATTTTGAGTAAAAGAGAACAAAATTAAGAAAAAAAAGACAACATAAAATAAATGTAAAGCGAGAAACAGTGTGTCAGCATTAACACTAAACAGTGTTAAAAAAAATCCTATAGACAATGAAAGACAGAGGGAGCAGTGGCTGGTTGAAGACAGAGAGAGGGGAAAATATGGAGAGAAATAAAGGTAGGCATGGTCACTCGGAGAGAGAAAGCTGGCGAGGTATAGAAGGAGAGGGGTATAGAGAGGCAGAGGGAGAGGAAGAGGCTGTATCAGATTGTTCGAGAAACAGAGATATTGACATTCAGATAGAGAACGATGGAAAGAGGAGAGAGAGAAAGAGAAAGACAGAGATAGGAACAGAAACAGAGGCAGTGTGAGAGCGTGTGAGAAGCAGCGATACAGACATTAAGAGAGGAAGAGAGGGAGCGAGAAAGAGAGATGATAAGACAATAAGACTTAGGAGCAGAAATTAGGCCATTCGGCAAATCAGACGGGATGAGTTGAAAACAGCCTACATATGTTCAAGTTCCTTCTGATAGTAAAACATTCCAACATTCTTCACAGAAGAGATGGACAGCAAATTCTTTACGCAACTCCAAGGCGATATTAGGATGGAGAGAAGGATTCTCAGGCACACCCTCTACAAGAGAAAGAAAGGGGTGGAGCGGTTCATGGATGGAATCCCAGTGCTTTCGGCCAGACAGCTGATGGCACGGCTTCTGATAGTGTACTATTTAAAATGGTAAAATACAATGGTCCATAATGGGAGTGCAGGGTGTTCCTGGAGGGTTGGAAGAGCTGGAGGAGATTACGGAGATAGGGGAAGTTGTAGGGGCTGGAGGATGTTACATAGGGAAAGTTGTGGGGCGTAGAAGGCGTTACAGAGATGAGGGGTGTTGTAGAGGCTGGAATAGGTTACACACATAAGGTGGGTTGCATGGACTGGAAGAGATTGCAGAGGTGGAGAGAGTTGTGGGCGCTGGAATATGATGCAGAAATAGGCAAAGTTGTAGGGGCTGTTCGAGGGTACAGAGAAATGGAGAGTTGTAGAGGCTGGAGTAGGTTACAGAGATCGGGAGACTTGTAGGGCCTGGTGGAGTTTTCAGAGATTGGGAGGGTTTTGGGTACAGGAGCAGCTTACTGAAATATTGTAATGCCTGAAGCAGCTTAAAAAAAGATCATAAGTGTAGGGATGCAGTCGTTTGCAGTGACAGGAGGATCTGTACCGAATGCAGCAGTATGGTTAAGAGGTAGGGAGTGTTGTTGGGACTGGAGGAGAGTCCAGATGTGAATTATATTCAAGGTGCTGGGGATGTTGCAAAGAGATAGGGGATAGTTGTAGGGGCTGGAACAACTTATTGCCCTTGACAGTTTTGCAGGGATGGTAACCTTAAAGTTATAAGGAGGAGCTGTAATATGAAGAGCCTTGAAAGCAATTATCGGCTTTCTTAAAGCAAGGTTTTGACAGACCAAAAAACAGTGTAGGTCAGAGTGCACAGGGAATGATTGGAGAGAAGGAGTTAGTGTGAGGTAATTACAGATTATGCTGTTGTCGAGTTTACAGGGAACGGGGGTTTGGGGGAGCGGGTAGAATTGCATTGGAACAATCGTTATTGGAGGAAACTGAAGTGGATGAGATGAGAAGGGAGTCAGGCGACATTACGGAGGTGAATATAGGTGATGGTTTAAATGTATAGTTAGCTTTTGGTCAACTATGAACAGTCTACGGCAGGTTCATCGCAATTAATTTCCAGGGAGAGCCTTGGAGGTGGCGCGTAGCCACCGACCAAGTCTCTGACCCTCGCCGTCACCACACGCAGTTGTCTGTTTTTCATTTCCCACCAGAGTTCATGGCTCTAGACGTGATTACACAGGCAGCTAGTCAAGGTCTGCCTCGGGGGAGAAGTGGGGGAAGAGGGAGAGAACGATGGCAGCGATTGGCCTGGAAGAAGGCAGGGGGCACAAATTCAATAAATTGTTTCCATAGATGGAGGGATGAATGTACAGAGAGAAGGATGGACGGATGGAGGGAAGGCGGGGTCGTGGAGGGGTTGGGGGGGTGGGGGAGGCGGATGGACGGGAGGACGGACGGAGGGGCAGATGGACGGATAGATAGATACACAGATGGAAAGCTAGGCTGATGGATAGTTAGATAGATAATTAAATAAATAACACATTGGCCGAAGCAGATTTCGTGCATCTTCAGCATTTTTATTTTGCAAGAAATCGTTTTCTTTTCTTTTTCAGAAGATATAAGGACTTGGAAATCGCACCAGAGGAGGTTTAGGATACAGTGTGTCTGCTGCTTTACTTCTTGTCCTTCAGAGAAATTTCTGAACGTCCTGCTGGCTCCTCTATGTGCGCTCCTCCGAATGTCAGCTCTTATCAATTGTTCACTGTTCTCTTTCCCACCTGACTCCTGCTGTTAATTTACCCCCGGACTCCACATGCCACCTCTCGCCATTGTCCTGCTGACCTTTGATGCATGTTACACCTTCTACTGAGTCACTACTGCCTATCTGAAAGACTCACGTGCATTTGTCCAGCTGCTCTTTATTATGTCTGATTACCTCTGCTCATTTATTCCTGGTTCTCCGAATGTTTGCCCTTTGTCCAGGCTCAGTGCAGTTCGGTATACCCAAAACCAGCTGTGAACTTTCTCTTCATTCTCATTCTCTCTAGCCCCCTTGTCCCATCATTAATAGCATTTAAACGTCCTTTCATCTTTGTTAATCCTCCAGGCTTTTTCCTTTCGGACCACCGGCGGGCGACTCTTGCCCCATAAATCTGTATCTTTAAACTTCTTTCAAGGCTTTCTCTTGGTAATTAATTTCATAATTGATATAACCAGGTATTACACAACACTCTTCAACTGCTCTCTGAACTTGGACTGAGTCGGCACTTGAATTAATTTGTTGGTGCAACAACTTAAATTCCGTAGCATATAGGCAATGTTTTCAAAGATATAAAAAGAATCGTTATCTAAGCCATCCGTAGCATCAAAGAAATTTAAAATATACACCAACCACAGGAGTATGAAGCTGCTCGATATGGTGAAGTGTAAAATCGCAGACTTTTTTCTGCTCTCCATCTCTGGGTCACTTTGATTCTCTCCCTTATTCTGACCCCTCAGTCCCTTACAGACCCGACTGGCCACTAAAATGTTTCTGACTGTCAGAGCGTTGAGTAAGAGAATTACACCAAATGGTATCAATGGGGTTAAAATATTTTCAAAGTGTCTAAATCCAATCCATCGAGGGTCAGTAAAATAGCTTGGCTTATTTGAGCAGCGTCATGGTACATTGTCGACGATCCTCCTCAGTTGAATCTAAAGTAGATGGGAATGTTTTTTAAACAGATTAAAATGCCGGTTGCTGCCAGTACAATAGCCACACTTTTCTTGCTGCAATATTTAGATTTCAACTTTGCGCAACAAATGGCGACAGATTGATCAAAATTAAAAGTGATGTTGAACCAGACAGAACAATCTGTAGATGCACGGAGAATGACTTAACGAACGTACACACAGGAGTCAATTTCAGGACATTTAATGGGAAATATTAATCATTAATTCGGCTGAGTATGACCTGAGTAATAATAACCAGGAGATCCGCTGTTACCATTGCCACCAGGTAGCGAGTGGTGCAGGTGGAGAGACCACAATTTCCACGGGACAGGATCACGATTGCTTCTGAGTAAGAAGAAGGAGGGAAGATAGACGGGACAATGCTGACATATGTTCTCTTTTTTTGAGGATAGGCAAAATTGAATTTAACATCAAAAAGTTTTAGCTTGCAATCGCTTCACAGATTAGTCAACCTCAGTCATGACCTCTACAAGCCTCCAAACAGCCCATTTCCAAGTTCTTTCCCAGGCTGTTAGCAATCCCTCAGAGAGGAGAACCGCATTCACGTCGGGCCACTCACTGTGATTGTTGTAACGAGAATGAATTAAATTCAGAAGAAATTTAGTGAGTTGATGCAAGTGTGTGCAAAGCACAGGTGATCATCTCTATTGGAAGATCACTAAAATAAGAGAGATCATGCAAATTTTTATCACACCGTGGTGAAACACACTTAGCACAGTGTGTGTGGTGCTCGAATTCAAATGACAAAACAAATATCGAGCCTTAGGGGCATTTGCACAATAACACCAACAATGAGTGGTTTCAAAGTCCATATAGATCCACCAAAATATTACAGAGAAAATTTTTGTCCTCCGAAAGTAGTGGGAATGCGAAAACAGTTCAGGCAAAATCATTTAAGAAGCAGCCAGGGTTTTAATTTTTTGCGACAGGAATGGAGGTTACAGAAGCTGGAATGGCAAGAGCCTCTTGCAGAGCATGAAAACCGACGTAACCCACTTGGCACGAATTTCTGTGTTTCTAAATGTGTATCTTGGGTTTTAACTATTCATAGGTATCAGATTATTTTATTTAATATTGAAACAGTTTATACATTAAAGCACGACATTCATAATCCACTGGTTATCAGGACCATGCTTTGGAAGAAGATTAATCAGTAACAGAATTTCTGTCATTACCTTTACTTAGAGTAATGTATGATAGTGCCCCACAATGAACATGACTTTGCAAAGGCAGATATTCCAGGAAATGTATGCTCATTGCTGTCTTGTGATGCACTTCAGTAAATAACCCACATAGTTCAATTTTAAAGAAGCAAATAATCCCAATGATACATGCGTTCTGGGGTCTGGTATTCTTGTCCAGTTAGTTGCTACATTCAGTTTAATATTAAATTGACAAATAGCTCCGGTTACACATTCTTCTCAGGAGTTTCTTGCATTGACGATTGATTCAACAGGGCACATCATTGTGTTGAAATTTATCATATAGTGTGTCTGTGAGCTGGAAACGGTTTATATGCAACAAAATATATCTACACATGTAATTCAGGAGATTTAATTACTTCATTTATAGTACTAGGGAATCCCTTCTAAAAGCACCGTGGACCACATGAACAACAGCGGCTCAAGAAGGCATTTCTGCTCAAGGGCAACTAGGGATGGGCAATAAGTGGGCAGCGAAGCCCACATCGCATGAATGAATAAAAATAAAAAATTGGGTTTCTGTATAACTATGACAATTCAATCCAATGTAACTTGATCACTCACAGAATAATAGCAAAAAACAGCTCACGTACAGATTCGCTGAACACCTTTGGATTTAGATACCTACCAGGAACATCAACAATGGAAGGTTCATGTAGAATATTTTCCAACCCATTGCATGCGTCGATGCATTTTCTGTGTGAAGGGAATCTGCTTCTTCGCGCAGCAAGCAATGTTTCTGAATTAAAGTCTTAAGGGATGCATTTCCTGTGCATTAAATCTATACCCTCCAGGTTCCCCACGTTGCAAAACTGCTCAGCGTTTTTTTTTTTCTCTCACACTTTGAATACATAGATTACGACAACTGTGTAAATTTCTTCTCGATGGATTATAAGCAGCCCTGAGATTTAATTGGGCCATGCTTTACTTCATATGCCAGACCAATCTGAACGCATTAAATAACAAATAATAATTGGAAGCTGTGTTAAACAGCATCAGAAAGGTCCCTTAAAATATCATGACTCCCATCTCTTGATCTCATATTGTTTCAGAGTTGCATTCAATCTGACTAACCCTCAGTAATTGAATTCTTAACTTCAGAATGTTCTTTCCAGGCTACTCCACTGATTCCTGTAATATGGCTGTTCTGTTTAAATGTGGTGATTTGGTCGAATATTTCATATAATCAGCACAACTCGCAGAAAGTCTGCAAACCTGCTGTTGGCTATTTGGCCTGCCTTGCCTTACTAACAGATTAAATCCCATGCTCACAGGTAGTACCAGAGACTGACACTTACAGAATCAATCACACATTCACAGCTAGTGCCAGAGAGCTTTATTTACAGAATCAATCCAACACTCATTCACAGTAACAGAGGTTGATATTTACAGAATCAATCCCCCACTCACAGATATTATCAGAGCCTGGTATTTACAGATTCAATCGCACAATCACAGATAGTAAGAGATATTTATATTAACAGTATCATTCTCACACTCACAGGGAGAACCAGAGACTGATATTGACAGACTCAATTCCACGCTCACACATAGTACTAGAGGCTGATATTCAACGAATAAATCCCACGCTCACAAGCAGTGCCAGTGGCTGATATTTTAAAAGAATCAGTCCCACACTCAGAGAGAGTAACAGGGAATGATATGTACAGAATCAATCCTGCACTCACAAATAGTAGTAAAGAATAATATTTACAAAATAAATCTCACGCTCACAGTTGGTATCAGAGGCTGATATTTATGGAATCAATCCGATATTCACAGATATTATAAGAGACTGATATTTGCAGGCTGAACCCCACAGACACAACTGTACAAATGACTGATATTTGGAAAATTAATCCCACAAACACAGGCCGGACCAGCTACTGACATTTACATTGGCAATCTCATACTCACAGATACTACCAGAGATCAAGCTTTACCGATTCAATCCCACAGTCGCAGTTAGTACAAGAGACTGATATTTACAGGTTCAATGATTCAATCCCATACTGCCAGATACTACCAGTGAATGATATTTACAGAATTAATCCAACATTCACAGTGAACACCAGCCACTAATATTTGCAGACACATTCCTACACTCAGGGATAGTGCCAGAGACATATATTTACAGAATAAATCCTACATTCACATGCAGTACCAGTGACATATATTCACCAAAATCAATTACACACGCACAGACAGTACCAGAGAGTAACATTTTCAGAATGAATCCCAGGCTCACAAAAAGTTCCAGAGCCAGATATTTACAGAATCAAAGTTTTTCTTTTGCATGTTGTTATTATTTCAGATTACCAGAGTGAGCAGCATCTTGCTTTTTGAAGAACAAATCAATCACTACGCGCAAATCAGTATTCACTTTAAAAATTGTAAGCAGCAGAGGGAACAATTCAGAACAATTTATTTGAATTCGACCTGCGTCATTCTCGGGGCAAAATTGCACCGAAAAGGCTGCAACTCAGCACCGAGCTGCTGATGTGAGAGTGTACGTTCAGCAAACTGTGAAAGCTGGAATCAGATGCATACTAGCAGTTTAGGAAGTGGCTATGCTGACCAGTGCACCAAAATGACAGGCTGCATAAACCCCATCTAACAAAAATTCTGAAGGTAGCTGAAAAGTGCATTTTCATTAAAATTAACATAACGTTGATGTTGCTCCACAGGAGGATTTATTAGGTCAGGTGACAAACGTTTGATCAAAGAATAGACTTTAAGGATTATATGAAAGATGAGCAGGAGCCAGGGAACTGGAGAGTTACAGGGAGGGGCTCCAGAATTTTAGACCAGGTCAGCAGAAAGCACGACTGTCAATGCTGCATGGACTCAAATTGAGAACGTTCAAGTTGGTACAAGGGCATGAATTTAGAAGATTTGTTAAACTGGAGGACGTTACAGAGAAATGGAGGGGTGAAATCATAGAGGGTAATCAAAGTAAGGATGCGGGTTCCAAAATTCAGCCATTGTCGTGCCAGGAGCCATTGTAGGTCAACGAATACTGTAATGATTCGTGAAACAAACTTGGTTCAGATGTAGAATTTTAGATGAGCACAGGTTCGAAGATGGGAGGCAGGCCAGGGGAACACTGGAACAATCAAGTCTAGAGTTAACAAAAGCATGAATGGGGGTTTCAGCAGCAGGTGAATGGAAGCCGGGTAGGATATGGGCGATGTTTGGGATGTGGATGTACATTGTATTCTTCCGATAACATTCTTTCAGTCTGTCTAATTCTGTTTAGTCAGAGATGTTGGGGGGTAAAGGATGGAGTGTCAGGCATTGTTGTTTAATATTAGGATTGTTACTGTATCTGTATACCTGGAACTTTACATCAGTGAGGGAATTTTCACAGTTAACTGGAATCATA
The DNA here is from genome assembly GCF_017639515.1 of Carcharodon carcharias. Classification (NCBI taxonomy): domain Eukaryota; kingdom Metazoa; phylum Chordata; class Chondrichthyes; order Lamniformes; family Lamnidae; genus Carcharodon; species Carcharodon carcharias. The sequence continues at coordinate 2,431,655 of NW_024470595.1, read as the reverse complement.
ATCAGAAAAAATGCCCCAGGAGGAGGCTAAAGCTGAAACCCTTTAAAGCTAAGGTATGCTCCCATAAGAATCTCCATTGGGATCATTCCTCGACGATATTAGCTGCTCATGACCATATTAATTTCAGTCATTCCTTGCTCTGGATTCACTGAGAGGAGTGAAGAGTCAGTGAACAGAACGGGGTGTCACCCTTGTTCTATCCCGAATTCTCCAGCCCCCGTCTGTTACTGAGGCCTCGGCCTCTCAGGAATTGTGCTGCCCCTAATTCTGCCGGAACACTGGATTTCAACACTGTCTAAACTGACAGCTGCTGATCCAAACCGCAATATCGCGTTCCTGGAGACATCACAGCTCGACTGTTCCCCAAGTGGGGAAGATTTAATAACGAATAAACATTGAGTTCTGTTCAGTCACAGTTTCATACCCCAAACAGGGGGGCAAGTGCGGCTTTTGCAGTTATCAGAGATTTCTAATCCTCAATAAATCATGAAAACATAGAATGATGCAGCATCAAAGAAGACCCGTCAGCCCTTGTTTTTTTTGTTTCAGATTTCCAGCAACTGTGGTGTTTTGCTTTTAGCCCATCCCCTGTTCCTGGGCTCTTTGAAAGATCTGTACAGCCCTAAAGAAAGTTTCGAAAAATTATATTAGTTTTTCTCTCTCCGCAGATGCTGCCAGACATACTCAGCTTCTTTCCCAGCATTCTCTGTTTTGGTTTGGGCTATCCAATTAGCTCCACTCCTCCTTCCTTTCGCTCTGAAACAATAACTTCCTATGAGCACTGACTTATTAAAAACCATGATTCCACCACTTTCCCAGCTTCATTCCCTAAATTAGGTCCAGCACCGCCCCATCTCCAGTAGGACTTTCTAGGTGCTGGTTTAAAAAGCTCTCAGGGATCAATTTTAAGTATTCTTCCCACTCTGAGCATTTTCCATTTTGCGTTTCCCAGTAATTTCTGGGGAAGTTGAACAACCACACCATTATCACTCTATTATTTATACACTTGTCTGAGAATTGCCTCCATAACTTTCCTTCAATCTCTCCCCGACTGTTTGGGAGTCTACAGTACACTCCCCGAAATGTGACTGCCAATGTTTTGTTTTTAAGCCCGACCCATATGGCCTCATTTGAGGAACATTCTAATATGTCATCCCTCCTTAATGCATTAATTCACTCCTTTATCAATATTGCGACCCCCATATTCTCATTTTATGCCCCTCACACCCTCCTCTCTGGTCTTGCCTGAAGATTCAATACCCCACAATATTTAGCTGCCAGTTCTGCCACTCCCTCAACCATGCCCCCGTTATATCATTTAAATCATATCCCTCTGTTTTAATCAATAGACTCAAGTCAACTGCCTCACTCACAAAACCTCTGCATTAAAACCAATGCCATCCAGCTTTACCATGCTTCTTCGTACCTCAAATTGACTATAGGCACTGCCCCTATAGGAACGTAGGGGAGATAAGTTATCCTTATGAATGCGAACAATTTAATACTTTTAGAAGAAACTTCATAACATTTTGAATCTTCCAGAAACGCAACTTCTGACAGCAGGTCATTGACCCGAATATTTATCCTTGTGTCTACCCCATGGAGATGTTTCTGGACCCGCAGTGTTTTTTGCACAATTTTCCAAATGGCCTGTTTAACTTTTAATTATTGCCCATGCATTATTCTTCTTGTGTTCAAAATGTGAAAAAAAAAATGTAAATTGGGAAATTATACATGCACTTCAAACCTATGTTCCGTGTTGCAGAATACTGCCATATGTAACGACCTCATGGGAGAGCCGGATTGCTGCTCCATTTGATGCAGACTCTCCTCATAGGACAGCTCCCTCATCCTGGGACAAGTGAATGAATATTGACTGTGATGCCTCCAAAGAAATGGTATTGTATCTTAAATATGGAAATCAAAACTGCAAACAGTCTTAAAGGTATGGTGTCACCAAATCTCTGTACTATTTTAGCAAGAAGTGTTTATTCATGCACTCAAATTCAATTGCAATACAGGCTAAAATGAAACTTTCCTTCAAAAAAACAAAATAAGTGTGTAATTGATTTTATGAGTTGCTGCGTAGCAGCCGTCCAAAGGTAACATGAAAGAATAATGAAATAAGCATGGTAAAACAAGCCTGCAAACGAATAAAAAGGAAACAAGATGGAGGCTTATATTATGCTCTAAAGTTGATGAACTCAGTGCTGAGTTCAGGCGGCTGTCGAGTGCTGAGGAAAAAATGAGCCGCTCTTCCACAAGCTTTGCTTTTGGTAAGGCCATTTAGTCCCTAGATCCTCTTCTGTTACTCAGAGATATCGAGGTCAATTGGGGACAAAATCACTTTAGCCACGTGCATCAAGAGATTGGTGTAATAAAACGCTATCGATCACAGATTTAAAATGAAACCACCAATTACCTTGTACCGAAGGGGCCTCCGATCTTCCAGCATCCTTTGTGTGTCGGAATGTTTCCTAATTGTAATTTTGAAACCTGTCTTTTAAAAAAACAACTGTGGTCCGTAGTCTCAGATTCCAAGCGAGAGGAAATAGCTTCTTCAAATGACGATATCTTTGCAGTGGAATCTGAATGTCCCAGTACATGAATCACTAAAGAAGTTTGTATGCCCGTCAGCAACTGATTAGGCAGGGAAATTGAATGTTGGCATTTATTGGGGGTGAATGGAATATAAAAGCAGTGAAGTTTTAATGCAGCTGTACAGCACTTTGGGCAAGGCAGATCTGGATATTGTGAATAGTTCCTGCTTCCATATTTGAAAAAAAAACTTTAATTCACCATGAAACGATTTTTTCATGTTATTTTTAAGCATATATGTGTGAGAGTGGATGGTTGTGTGTGTAACTGAACTAAATATAGCAGCTGGGAAGAACAAAACAGAATGTGAGGTTAGTGGGCAGGAAACACATAATTTCATGGTAGGAAAGCCAACTAGAATTGTAATGATTATAATAAAGAAACAAAAGATGTGTCTCTGCTCACATGGTAGAAAGTCTTGGTGAGATGATTGAAGACAATACATAGTGATCTCCTTTGCTGGCAGATGCCGCACTGAGAAGGGCATGCCAATTGTAGAACCTTTGGCTTTGAACGAACACTTGGATTCAACCAAGATCTTCCATCTGACGCATGCAACTTGAGCAACAAAATTCCCCATTATGTTCAGCAGGCAGATGCCTCGATAGTTTTTGCAATCAGTGTGGTCGCCGTTACTCTTCCACAGGGCCACAATATTTGCATTGTGCATTTCCTTGGCCACTGCCTCTTCCCACGAGCAGAGACCAGGACTTCATGCAGCTGCTGCAGCAATGTAAAATTATATATGCTTGTTAAGTTCAGGTGGGATAGTATCAACACCTGGAGTTTTGAAAATATCAGGTGAGTGAGTACCGTTGAAAAGCTCCTCCACTTGGATTATGTATCCTGCTCTGCTAAGACATGGCGTCTAGATCTTCCTCGGTGGCAATGCTTCCCCTAAAACTGCACTCAAGGTAATGCCCCACCATCACTCCAACCGCTAATTGCAGTTAGTGATGAATTCTCCTGCCTTTGTTTTTAGTTGAATCATGATTTCTGTTTTGTTGATGGCGCTGTTACTTTTTTGATTCATTCGTACCCGCACCCACACCACCCGCCACCCCCAGAGCAACCCGCTGTTGAAGGACATCTCAATATCTATAAGAGATGTAACCACCCAGCAGTGTGGTGGACTTTACATCAAACAGTTATTAGGGAATTCCAAGTTTGGTGGACTTGCACGTTGCATGTCTATGGCTCCAACCTGCTCTGCGTTCTCCTGAAACTGCAGTCTGATGCTGTGAGGGACCAGTTTCCATTTTTGCTGCGAGGAGGCACAGCTGAAAACTTGCTGAAGGAGAAGCTGTGCACCTCCAGGAGGAGATTTATATATTTGGCTCTCCTTTTCGCATTCCTGTAAGTGAGCAGTGTGGACTGAAAATGCAAAGCAATGTAGCACATATATGCAGAAAGCATGGTAAACCTCTTAATACACAATTAGACACGTCACATCAACCTGTTGGACATAACCATTTCAAATTAAAACGAGAAATAATCATGCACCTACATGAAGATATTATGAATAGATTAACTATTACGTTCAAAATAATTAATGACCATTATCTGTGTCTGCACTTAGAGGACTGTAATATACCTTCACGCTGTGAGAAGCTATATTTGTTGTGGATATTGTAAAGCTGGTATCAGTGAAGGTAAAGCATTTCTGAAGATGTTAGAAAATTGCAACATGGTTTACCTGCATCTTGTTGACCGAAAAACAATGATTCAAAATTGCTAGGTAACCCTCTCGGAACGCTGACTATTTCTGCCAGCTGTGCTAATCTTTGTGTATCCCTGCTAAGTTGTGCTAACCCTGTGTACTTCTGTCCAACTGCGGTCGTTCAGTTGTGCTGATCTAGTGTCTGTCTGTCCAGCTGTTCTCTCCCTGTGCATGCCTGCCCAGAGATCCTTGTTCCTGGGTATACCTGTCAGTGCTGCCACCTGTTGAATTTTTCAGTGAATATCTCCTTCTCGGAACGTCATTATAACAAGTGTTGCTATGGAACGCGAAACACGCAGTCCAAATTATTCCCTACTCAGAGAAATGGAACGGTGCTTCCCAGAGATGGACAGCGGCTGCTTTCTATCCAAATGCATCCGGAAGAGAGTGATCTCATTGCGGAAATACAGGGAAGGAAATTCGGAAGTTCATTAAAAAGTATAAAAAATGGTTATGTATTCGCCCTGTAACTCATGTGCCTTTGAACAATGCAACGTTTCTTTGAGTGAGTGCAGAGGATTCAGCATTTCACTGTCTCCCTGAACACTTTATTTGACACGAGGCCAAACAAATAGGTGTTTACATCTGGATGTTATCAACGTCCATGACAAAGGAACGGTCCTTTCTCACTTGATAAACATTAGCTTCCACGTGCTGTGGCTACTCATGGTGTGAATGGAATTGACATTCGCCAACAAACATGATCGAACAGGTTAGGTGTTCTCTGAAATGCACTTTCCTGACCGGGCCACGGCGGTGAAAACGCCCTTTCCTAGCTACTATATTACCAAGAAGGACGTCTTAAAATTTAGCGACCATTGCAAATATAATTGAACCGACCAGAGCTAGGTTTGATACCCTATTGACTTTGGGTGATCGGTTTCATGATTCTGCCTTTTATAGGTCTAATTATATGTATGTCTATTTGCCTGGTCTTGGCTTTATGAGGGTTTTTTTCTGCCCGTTTATTTCTCCCTTACGTTTCAATACTCAAAACACAAACACATTTAGAAATAACACACAGTCTCACACACATCTGCCGAATGTACTGATACATCCACAATCAGTTTGAAAATATCACAATATTATTCATGAATTATATATCGTTCGAAACCGATGCAAGCCAAACTGGAGACACTCGAAGAGCTGTGTTGAAAGCGCTATAAAAATGCTAGGTTTTGTTCCTAGTTATACGCAGAGAACCCATTTATATTATTCTAAAAAATCCGTATTCCTTGTATCACTTTAGTTTGAGTTGTTATCAATTAGAAATGTTTCAGGATTCGATAGGTTGAATGGAAATACATTCCCTCCTCGAACTGTGTGTACAGGACACAGAGAGCAAAAGAGAAGGATAGTGAACAGTAGAAGCAGAGCTCGTCAGTAAGAATGTGAGACCTAGACAACAAGCCGAGATTGCAGGTAACAGGTGACAAACCGGAGTAATGATTCCACAATGGTGAGAGAAATGGACCAGGGAGCAGCGAATGAAAGGACAATTGGTCTCCGAAAATAACTTATAAATGCCAATTTCTAGGCGGCCAAACTCAAGTTATTAACCATTGCTGCCATTAGGGGCTTAGAAAACTCCCTGGAATTTTCTGCTACATCAAGTCCTACTGCTTCCTTTGCTGCTCCATTACTGACACCCAGAATCGCCTGTGTTTTTAAAAATCACTGGAATCATATTGCTCATTTCATACGCAAGGTCAGGAAGATTTTTTATTCATTCTTGGGATGTGGGCGCCACTTGCTAAACCAGTGCTTATTGCTAATCCTTAATTTCCCTTGAGAAAGTGGTGTTGAGCTGCCTTCTTCAACCTCTACAGTCTACATGCTGTAGGTACAACCATAGTGCTGTGAGGGATGGAGTTGCAGGATGTTCACTTTGGCCACTTTCCCATTTTTCTGGAAGCCTTTGCTGTAAGGGTCTTCAAACAAGTGAGTGTCTAGGAGTCCCTATCTGAAGGACGAAATACTTCCAGAAGATATGATATAACGAGGGTTCAGTAGGCTCGCACAAAAACAAAACTCAGTATGGTTTCATGAAAGGAACTTCATGTTTAACCAATTTATTCTTTTTTCTTTGAAGGAGGAGCGTGTGTTGTGGATGGAGGGGATCCCGTAGACGCACTGTATTTGAATTTACATAACGCATTTGATAAGCTGCCACATCATAGGTTATTGCCGAAAATAAATGTTCATGGTGTAGGGGGTAACATATTTGCATGGAGAGAAGACTGGCTGGCTCACAGAAAACAGCGAGTATGCATAAATGGCTCTTTGTCTGATTAGCTGTATGTAATGAGTGTAGTCATACAGGGATATGCGCTGTGGCCTCAACTTTTTACAATTTAGATCAATATTTAGATGAGGGGAGTGAAGGCATAGTAGCTAAATTTACATGTGTCAAAAAGATAGGTAGGAAAGTTGTGAAGATGGCATGAGGAATTTGCAGATCGAAATAGATGTTTTGAGTGAACGAGCAAATAGCTGTTAGATGGATTATAACGTTGGGGAACGTGAAGTTGTTCACATTAACAAGCAGAATTAAAAATTGAAATTATTACTTTTACAGTGAACGAATGCAGAATTCCAAGGTGCAACGGGATCTGGAGGATTTTGATCATGAGTCTCGAAAAGTTAGTATGCCAGTACAGCAAGTAATGCAGGAGGGTTGCCATCCTTTATTACTAGAGTAATTGAATACACATGTAAGGATATTATGCTTCAGATATACAGAGTATCGATGACACCAGATCTTGAATACTGCGTGCAGTTTTCATCTCTTTACCTGAGGAAGGCTGCAATGATTTGAGGGCGGCTCAAAGGGGGTTTTCTACATTAATAACTGCAATGAGTGGATTGCCTTGTTAGGAAAGGTTGGGGAGGTTGGATTTAATTCCACTGGGTTTCAGAAGCATGAGGAATGAATTCTTGAAGTACATAGGTCCCTTAATGGCCTTGACAAAGTAGACGTCAAAATGATGTTTCCCCTTCTGGGGGAGTCCAGGGCAAGGAGGCAGTGTTTCAAAATTAATGTGTTCTTTGTAGGAGAGAGGTGAGGACATTTTTCTTTCTCTCTCAGAGGGTTATGCGACGCCAGGGCTCTCTGCCTCAGAAAGCAGTGGAGACGTTGTAACATAATATTTTAATGATTGAGGTAGATAAATTCTTCCAAGGGATTCAGCAGGATTGTCGGAGTAGATGGGAATGTGGAACTCGAAATACAAAAAAGTCAACCATGATCTAGGTGAAAGGATGACCAGCTTCTCGGGGCCACTTCGCCTACTTCTGCTCCTATTTCGTATGGTGATGTCTACCGCTGATATTGGAAATATGAAGCAAAAATAGATATTTCCTGTAATAATCTGCAGACTCTACAGCACCCTTGCAGAGAACCAATATAAATATTTCAGATCAGTAACCAGAGGGTGCTGCCTGACCTGCTGAATAAAGGCAGCATTTTCTGAAGTTCGAACTGAATATGTTGAAATTATAGCTTGATCCCTAGAATCATTACTGGATTCAAAGTGGAGATTGTGAAAAATGAGCCTATACTCTCTGGAGTTTAGGATAATGACTGATGTAGATAGATGTTTTCATTCAAATGTCTGTGTATCTTTGAAGTTCTCTACTCCAGAGGGTTGTGGGCGCTCAATCTATTCCAAGCTGAGATCCATAGATTATTGATTAGTGCAGAGATCACGGGAGATGAGAATGGACCTTGGTCACATTTTCAACCCAATTTGAAGGATTTTTTTATTAGATGGAAACATCAAGGAGATGGAAACAGAGAAATAGAGAGGCATTCACAATGCGTCAGGTACAGAATGATGGACAGAGATATGTATTGCAGTTCCATCTTTTCATTAGTTGAAAGTGGGAAAGAGAAAGACAATCAGAGAAACAAACATCCGCTCAGAAAGGAGTTCTGAAAGTAAGGCACACCCATAATAATAACACACTAAAAGGAGACAACTTTCGCTCGAATGATGAAAGAAAAGAAATTATCAACTTTGCGAGGACTGATATGCAACGTCTTCAAAACCTTTCCAATTTCCTTTTTAAAATATTCACGAAATTATTTTCTAGCAACTTTTCAGATAAAGCATTCCAGACCCTACCATCTCTGAGGGAAATCTCTCTGCTCCCCTCCTCTTGTATATTTTGCCGGTGTAAATGCGAGATTTTGGTACAGTGTGGATGGCCGGAGAGGCATTTGTCTCCAAGTACAAAAAGTTCATACTGTACTTTGAAAAGCATATTAGTTATTTGGGAAATAAATCGAGAAAAGTATATTTAAAAACCCGGAAAATGCTGGACCTTTAGCACCTGTAGTTGGACGTTACTAAGAACATAACAGCATAAGAACATAAGATAAGAACATTAGAACTAGAAGCAGGAGTAGGCAATTCAGCCCTTTGAGACTGCCCCGCCATTCATTACGATCATGGTTGACCTCATTTTGGCCTCAATTCCAACTTACCGCAATCTCCCCATAAACTTTCCAGCCATTACTAATTAAAAATCTGTCTATCTCCTCCTTAAATTCTGTCAGCATCCCGGCATCCACTGCACTCGGAGGTGCTGAATTCAACAGATTCAGGAACATTTGAGAAAAGTAATTCCTCCTCATCTCTGATTTACATCTACCATCCATTTGCCTAAAACTATGGCCTCTCGTTCTAGAATGCTGATGAAGGGGAAAGCCACTCCACGCCCAATTTGACTATCCCCTTTAACATCTAATATATATCAATTTGATATCCTCTCATCCTTCTAAATTGTAGCGCGTGTTGGCCTGACTTGCTCAAGCGCTCCTAATAAGACAAGCCCTGGATCTCTGAAATCCTTCTAGTGAACCTCCCCTGAACCACGTCCAGTGAAACCACATCCTTCCTCAAGTAAGGAAACCAAAACTGTACACAGTACTCCAGGTACTGTCTCACCAATGCCTTGTACAGTTGCAACGACAATTCCCTATTCTTATACCCCCTTTCTTAAGCAATAAATGCTAAAAGTTCAATTTACCTTCCTTATTACCTGCTGTGCCTGCATACATAATGAATGGAGCGGTATAAACCTACTGATGAGTTTTCTAATGCAGAGTGTTGAATTGTATCCCATTATTTTGCAGCAGACATCAGTGTTCAGCTCTTATGTAGCTTGAAATTGATTAAGAATTCTTCATCTTTAATGGCGCTGTACGACGTTGGAAATTGAGCAGTTTCAGCAGAGTGCAATCGAGGCAGAATATCAGCTAGAAAGATCGTGATTTTTTTGAAAAGCCTTGAAATCCATGATACACCTGCTCCTATTTCTCCTTGGACAGGAGAAGGTTGAGAGAATATTTGTAGACGTGCAAAAAAATCATGAGGGGTCTCGATAGTGTAACTGGTAAAAAAGAACTTTTCCCAGCGGCAAGAGGTTGAGAAAATTGGAGTGATTAACAAAATATCCAGAGGTGACATGAGGAAAAGATTATTTATGCCACAAGTACTTTGGATTTGGAAGCCGCTGCCTGAGTGTATGGTGGAAGCAGATTCAATTGCAGTTTTCAAAATGGAACTAGATATTTATCTAAAAATAAATACTTTTAGGGCTCCAAGTAAAAGGCACAGGACTGGTACTGGCTTCTTTGCTATTGCAGAGAACCGACAGAGAGTCAATGTGCTGAATTGCTGCAACCATTCTATATTTCTATGGGTAACTTTGCTTTAATGCTCTGTCCCCAAACCTGCTCAATAACGGGGGGTGGGGGGGGGGGGGGTGGAAATTGCACAACAAATAATAATCAGAACAATGGAAGGCAGCTGCACTTGAAGGGATTCACATCCATTTTACGTATAAAGTGTATGCACAACATTTGCTTCAGGTTATTGATTCCCAGCCAATAAGGTGTAATTTGCTTTATTCAATTGAAGACATGGCTAGAAGCCCCCGGCCCCATCATATGCCCCAGGTATCCCCGCACCCCTCCAGCACAAACATCCGATCCCTCCGCCCCGCCCCCCAACAACCTTGATACTTGATCAAGCCGGTAGTAATTCCGGAGTTTGATTTGTGGACAATCAAACTT